>NC_139053.1:5933941-6296441 GCF_965140915.1 Aythya marila | reverse complement strand
TATTTACCATTTCAAACGGGCTCCGCTGTTTCCTGGTAACGCTCACCACAAATGGTAATAATAAAAGATGAAGTATTTTTTCTCACCTTAGGTCATTAGATTTACAGACAAGGTACTAAATCATCTGAGCTCCCCAAACCTTTAAGGGAAGGCGCGCACACACACTGCCGTCCCTTTCTCCTCTCCTCCCCCTTCTCGAGAAACCTGCAAAGGGAACGGAGACAAAACAGTCGCCGAGGCTCGAGGAATGTCTCCACGGAGCAGTTTACTACTTCTACTACTACGACCAATAAAAAAGTTGACGTTGGTTGCAGAGCGCAGACTGTCAGTGGCCTCTTCCCAAAGCCCTAACATGAAGGGTCATTAATTGTGTTTTCTTTCCAAATCATATGTCACTGCAATTAACAGATTCTGATCAAGAGACTCCTTTCAGATTGATTCCATATGTGATAAGGAATGTGCAGCTTGTTATCTATCTGTCGCCTTGGAATTATGGAAAAGCTTCAAACGTGTAATTTGAAGAGTCTTTTACCCGGCTCTTTGATCTTTCCCTCTATTTTCCTTAACTCTTTTTGCACCGCAGCCCCTCTCCCAATTCCTCTCGTTTGCTGCCCCCCTCCCCGCCGCTCCCACCCGTGCCCGCCCGCGGGGGCTTCCCCCGGCCCCCTGGGAGCACCCCCGGCCCCAGCCCCGCCGCTCGCAGCCCGCAGCCTCCGCAGCCCGTCCCCGGCTCCCCTCCGTCTCCGTGCCCCGGGGAGCGGGGCCAGCGGCACCCAGCGCCCGGAGCCGAGCCCCGGGGCCGGGCCGAGGGCTAGCGGGGTGGGGGGGGCACGGCTGGGGCTGGTGCCGCAGCCCCGGAGCCGGCCCCGGCCTCGGGGAAGCCCCGCTCCGGGGCTGGTTTGAGCTCGGCGCCCGGCGGAGCGCTCCGGGAAGGGAGGGCGGCGAGGCCGGGGGGAGGGAGGGAGGGAAGGAGGGGAGGGAAGGAGGGGAGGCGGGCGGGGGTGTGTGTGTTTGGGGTAATAAATCAGGAGCCGCTCTCCCGGCTTTGACAGGTCCCGGCCAGAAGACACGTGTCTGTCCGGCCGAGGAGCGCTCCGCCGCCGCGGCTCCCCCCGGGGGCGGCCCCGCTCGCCCCCCGCCCCGCGGCCGTCGGGCCCCGCACGGCTCCTCCCGGCTCCTCCCGGCCTCCCCGGAGGACGAGCCGGCCCCGGCCTCCCCGCCGCGGCTCCTCTCGCTTCGAGCCCGGCACAGCGGCTCCCGCTCGGCTTCCCTCTCCCGGCCGCTCGCTCCCCGCCCGGGGGGACGCGGCTCTGCCCCCCCGCACCCAGCCCGGCCCCGGAGCCCCCCGCGGGCCGTGCCCGAGCCGTGCGGGACCCTCCTCGCCGTGGACACCGCTGCGAGCACCCCCGGCCCGGTACGGCAGCGGGAGGACCGTCCGCTCCCCTCCCTCTCTCGCCCACCGTTTGCTGCTTTTTTCCGCTTCTTCTCTCCCCTTTTGAACCTCTCGGCCGAGCCCCGTGGCTCCGCACGCTGCTGCTCCAACCCATTCGCTCCGGAGACGTTTCCTGCCCGTTCCTTTCCCATTAATAACCCATCCCTCATCCTCGCCCTGACCTGCATCCATTCGCACCCATAAATTTCTCGCCTGCCGTGCCTCCCTCCCGGCTGGCCTCTGCTCCGTCTCCCCGGCGGGGCCCGCGCCCCACATCACCCCACAACACCCTAACATCATCCCACAGCACCCCACAACTCCCCAAATCACCCCGATCGCCCCGCATCCCCCCTGCGCCCTGCCCGCCGCCCCGGCACGGTCGGGCTGCGAGCGATCGCGCCGGGGATTCAAAACCTCTCCGGGTGCCACCAGGCAGCGGGCGAGGAAACCAAACGCTCCTGCGAGCCGCTCAACGCCGGGCAGCCCCGAAAGGACGGGGCCGAGGCGTGCGGGGCCGCCGGTGTCCCCCAGCCCGCTGTGGGGGGGGTCCTGAGCGCCGCCACCCCGCGGCGGGGGGCTCGCCCCATTGCCCACCTCGTCCCCATTCCTCCCAGGAGGAGAGAGTTTGGGAAAGCTGCCGCCTGGCTCCGCCGAGCCCGTCACAGCGCCCGAGCCGAGCGAGCGGGGAAGTTGAAGCAAAATCAGGACGTGGTGCGGTCCCCGAAACGGGTTCACCGCCCGTTTTCCTTCTGAATTAAAAAGAAATAAACATGTAACCGAATTTGGTGCTGTTATCTCCATTGCATTATGCTATCAAAACCCATTACGGGAGCAGCGTTGGCTAGAAGAAAATAAATTCCTCCAACCCAGACTTGTTTTTGCACTAGATTAGCAGATAAGAAATGCTATAAAGATGAACTTAATACGATTAGAGATGTTTCCTACAGATTTTCTTATATTGATTCAGGGAATTTTAATTCTGGAGCTTGCTTTGCTATAATCCGCATTTATTACAAGCTGATATAGTTTTATTATAGCAAGCTATCAAGGTCGATTCCTTTAACTGCGTAATCTGACATGAATTTCATTTTTAAAGAAATGTAGTTATAAAAATCCATACTGTGGGCACAGTGGTTATATTGTACCTAAATCACATTGGAAAGGCAATAAATCCGCAGAGCGCTTCGGAGCAGAGGGGAACACGGCTAAACCGCCCTCCCAACTCCTCAAAGCCCTAAAAAAACTTTTTTTTTTTTTTTTTTTAGGATTTAGTTTTAAAGAAACGCCGAGCTTTCTCCGGGGCGGATAAGCTCCCGCTCCCCACCAGCTCAGCCCCACAGGTTGCGGGTGATTTTCCCCCTCGCCCCAGCCCCTGGCCAGCCGCGCAGGGACGGCTCGGGACACATTTGCGCCCTGCCGGGACGCGCTGCGCTCGCAGCAGCCTCGCAGCGCGGCATCGCCGGGCTGGGAGAGGCGGAGGGCGAGAGCGAAGGGTAATTTAAAATGTGTTGATCGTAAAAAAAAAAAAAAAAAAAAAAAAAAAAAAAAAAGGTTTATCCAGTAATTAAAACGTGGCCGGGCTCCCTCCCAATAGCTCCTTACAGCACCGCGCCGCTGCTCCCTTTGCAAATGTTGCACGTACCAGGTACTTCCTTCTAAGCCTTGTAGTGCTTCAGAACAGAGGGAATAAGCAAAATGATCATAAATTTCCTAATTAGAGATTTCGCACCAAGACAAAAAGGTGTTAATGAGTTTAATTCCAGTGCCTGTCATTGTCCCTTTTTTCACACCACTTATTTACTAATGGCCCAGAGGGCTGCTCCCGTCTCTCCTTTGTTAAGATTTTAATTTGCCTTCTTTTCTGCCTTTGATGTAAAATTGTGACCTACAACTCTTTGAAGTCCCTTATTAGGAGGAAAATTAACTTAGCTTTTCCACTGTATCTGCCCACTGTTAGCCCAGACAAAATGTAGAGAACTCCTTAAAGATTCAGTACATCAGGAAAAATTTCAAGGTAGCCCAGGAAATGCAAATTTCTTTCAAAATCCGAGAGTCTTTAAATCTGTGCTAGGAGAGGTAACCCTCGCCAGGGCCGGGGGGGGAGGTTGGGGGGGCGATGCAGGAATATCTTAATAAAGAAAACAAAATGAGCCCGGGCAAGGGAAGGATGTAAATTGGAAAACCTGAAAAGGGGTGGGTGGTGGTGGGAAGAGCCTTTATTTTTAAATGTCACAACTTTTTCCTGTCCCTCTCGTGTGCCACTCACAGCTGACACCCTGGCTTCCCATGCTCCGGGGGAGGGGGGGGGGGTCCACGAAAGAAATTATATCTAAATCTATCTCTATATAATTAGAATACCGCGAGGCAGGGTTAAACCTTTGTAAAACACACAACTGATTGGCGATTGCTAAAACGAGATTTGAAAGCAACTCAAATAAAAGATCGCGACGTCAGTAAACAGATTTAGAAAAAAAAAAAAAAAAGAGAGAGAGAGAGAAGCCAGTGACAAACCCGGCGAGAGCGAGCTCTGGGCATGAGAGAGAGAGAGAGAGAGGCAGAGGGAGAGAGAGAGACTTAAAAGAAATAGGAGGGGCTTGCGAGAGACTAGAAATGTCAATCAGAGCCCGGAGTCCCAATAATCTCAGGCAATCTGTTAGGACCTGACCCGGGTCCACTCAGATCAATAGGAAAAGTGCGAGAAGAAAGAAGCGCTCGGCTCGCTTACCGCGGCGGCCGGAGCAGGAGGGACCCCGCGGCACCCCCGGCCGCCCCCCCGATGCCTGCCGGAGCCCGCGGCCGCCGCTGAAAGTGCGGCCGGGCGGCGAGGGCGAGCGCCGCGGCTCCCCGCTCCGCTGCTCCTTTCTCCCCTTTCTCTCCCTTTTTCCTTTCTTCCCCCCCCCCTTCCTTCCCCCCCCTCCTCCCCCTGCCCCCGCTGCCCCCCGCCATGGCTTTCCCGCAGCTGGGCTACCAGTACATCAGGCCCATTTACCCCGCCGAGCGCCCGGGGAGCGGCGGCGGCGGCGGCTCCCGGGGCGGCGCGGAGCTGGCCCCGTCCGGGCCCCTCTCCAACGTGCTCTCCTCCATGTACGGCTCGCCCTACGCCGCCGCCGCCGCCGCCCAGGGCTACGGAGCCTTCCTGCCCTACGCCGCCGAGCTGCCCATCTTCCCCCAGCTGGTAAGAAGCCCCCCCGGGGGCGTGGGGAGGGGGGTCCCCGGGGTGCCGGGAGGGTGGAAAGGGGAGCGCCGGGGATGCGCCCCGAGAAAATTCCGCGCTTAGGGTTTGACGGCTGCGGGGGGCTCCGGAGGGACCGCAGACAGCCGGGGGGGCCGCCGAGGGGGTGCCGAGCGAGGTGTCCCGTCCCCCCCCCCCCCAAAAAAAAACCCCAAACCCCAAACCCCGACCCCGAGGTACGGAGGGAGCGGGGCCGATCCGGCGCGGTGCGGAGCGTGGGCGCCGCCTGAGCCCGGCCGCCCCTTCCCGTGTCGCTGCAGGGCGCCCAGTACGAGCTGAAGGAGAGCCCGGGGGTGCAGCACGCCGCCTTCCCCCCCCACCACCCCGCCTTCTACCCCTACGGACAGTACCAGTTCGGGGACCCGTCGAGGCCCAAGAACGCCACCCGGGAGAGCACCAGCACCCTCAAGGCCTGGCTCAACGAGCACCGCAAGAACCCCTACCCCACCAAGGGCGAGAAGATCATGCTGGCCATCATCACCAAGATGACCCTCACCCAGGTCTCCACCTGGTTCGCCAACGCGCGGCGGAGGCTGAAGAAGGAGAACAAGATGACCTGGGCCCCCCGCAGCAGGACCGACGAGGAGGGCAACTCCTACGGCAGCGACCACGAGGGGGAAGAGGACAAGAGGGAGGACGAGGAGGAGATCGACCTGGAGAACATCGACACCGAGAACATCGAGAGCACCAAGGACGAGCTGGAGGACGAGCTGCAGGACGCCGACCTCCTGCACTCCGACTCCAAGACGGACTCGGAGGGCTCCGAGGGCTTCGAGGACCTGCCCGCCCCCGAGGAGCGCTACCTCGAGGCCGCCGACGGGGAGCCGCACCGCCTCCGCCACCACCACCTCCGCCACCACCACCACCACCACCATCACCACCACCACCACAAGTGCGAGCTCCCCGCCGCCCCCCCGCCGCCCGCGGGCCTGGAGCCCCTGCAGCCTCCCCTCCGGCCTCCCCTGCAGCCTCCGCCGCGCCTCCACTCGCCCCCATCCTCCGCCTCGTCCTCCGCCGCCTCCTCCCCGACGGACGGCGCTTTGGCCGGCACCGTGCCCAAGCCCAAAATCTGGTCCCTGGCCGAGACGGCCACCAGCCCGGACAACCCCCGCAAGTCCCCCGGGGGGGGCTCCCCGCCGGCCGCCGCCCCCCAGCCGCTGCCGCTGCCCCCCCCGCCGCCCCCGCCGCACAGACTCGTCCCCTCCTGCCCCTTGGGCAAATTCCCCAACTGGACCAACCGCGCCTTCCCGAGCCACCACCACCACCACCACCACCACCCGCCCCCGGCCCCGCACCCCCTGGCCTTACTGAACACTCCCCACCTGCTGGGGCTGGGGGCCGCCCCCGCCGCCCCCCCGGGCGCCGCCGCTTTCCCGCGAGCCGCGGACCAGGCGCAGAGCGCGGAGCCCCCCGGAGCAGGTGACCGCTGAGCGGGGACGCGCGGGGGACGCGCGGGGACGCGCGGATGCGGAGCGGATGCGGAGCGGGGGCTGCGCGGAGCGGGCGAAGGGCGCCGGCCGTCGGGGGGCTCCGCGGGGCTGCGGGGGGGGCTCCGCGGCGGCCCCGCGGGGGCTTCGCGGCGGCCCGGGGCCGGCCCCGAGGTTTGCTCGCGGCTCGGAGTGTATTTTTTCATTTTTTGCCCCCCCCCCCCCCGCTTTTGACGGTCGGAGCTCTGTCGGGTTCGCGAGGCGCTGCGGTGCGAGCTGGAGGCTAGTGGCTGAACGCAGGGCTGGAGGGAGGGGGGGATAAATCGGGGGCTAAAAAGGAACGCTTTTTTTTTTTTTTTCTTCTCTTTTTAGATCGATCTAGTGCCTTGGAAGTAGAGAAAAAGTTAATAAAGACAGCTTTCCAGCCAGTGCAGAGGCGGTAAGAGATTGCTTCCTCAGTCTCCTAAGGATATATGGAGGGAGTTGTAAATGGTTAGCCCGGGTCTCCGCTTCTTTGGTGCCCTTTCAGGGCGGCTTCTTGTTCTTCCCCCGAGTGCGCGGTGGGTTGTTCTGATTTTTCCCCTTTTCCCCCTTTTTTTCTTTTTCTTTTCCGCTGTTCCTTCGGGCCTCTGCGGCTCCCCGGCGCGGAGCGGAGCCGCGCTGGGTTCGCGCAGCCCCGGCCGGGCACGGAGGGAGCGCGGCGAGAGGCGGCCGGGGAGCGAAGCTCGGCCCGGGGGGCACAATAAGGCAGGGAAACGGCAGGTCCGAGAGGAGAGCAGGGAAAGGACAATTTAGAGAGAAACGCAGGGAAACGGCAACGCCGAGAGCCGGCAGGAAAACTTCAGGGCTGAGCCCCGCTGGCCGCAGCTCGGCTCAGCGCTCGCCGAAGCCCATCGCGCTTCTTGGGAAGCCCCACGGGGGTTCAGAGCCAGCTCCTTTTGCCGTGCCCCCCCCTAAAACTTTTCACATTTAGCAATCTATTTTTTAAAATAGCCTCAACGACAAAACTAGAGCTACTCACCTTTAAAAACAGCGTGGCAGCCCAGCCTCTCTCGCAGTATTAAATATCTTTTTTTTTTTTCTGTGTCATTTTGTTTTTCCAGGCCCCAGAACCAGCTCGATGCTGCTATGGTTCTATCGGCGTTGTCATCATCATAGTTAATTTTTTATTGTGGTTGTAATGATTGTAAAAAGAAATCTCTGTATAGTTACGACTTGTAAGCATGTCCGTATATTAAAACTAAAAGGGAAAGAAAAAAAAAACGCAAAAAATCCCAACCCCGCTTCTGTACTATCATCGGGATTAGCTGAGTTTGTGAGTTTTTTTGGAAGTCCGGTGAGAACTAGGTGTTTCCATTTTTTTTTTTCGTTCGTTTGTTTTTGTACATACGGTTACAAAAAAAAAAAAAAACAAAAGCTGTACATACGTGTGAACCAAATTGTACCAGAAAGTATCTATTTTTGGCTAATAAATAAACCGTTGCCACTTTGCCTACACTCTCGCTTGCCGCCTCTGCGGTGCTTTTCCCCGAGGCTGCTGCGGGGCGGGCACCCCCGGGGCCGAACCGAGCCGGGCAGGGCCGAGCCGAGCCCAACCGAGCCGGGCTGAGCCCAGCCGGGCCGAGCCGAGCCCCGCCGAGCCCGGCCGCTCCCCGTGGCTCCAGCCTGGAGCCGCAGCTCCCCCTGGCGGGGGCGGCCGCCGGCGGTGGCCCCTTTCCCCCGAGCCCCCCGGCTGGGGGTTTTGTTGCCCCGTCCGACCCCCACAGCTGGGTCCGGGGGGGGGGTTTGGGGTGCGTGCCCCCAGCCCTCCCCTCCGCCCGGCCCTGGGAATGGGGTAAAGGCGGGGGGGGGCAGAGGAATAAATAAATACCTGGCGCTTTTCTCGGCTTGCTGCCGGAGCCGGCGGGGGGGGAGGGAGCCGGGAGCGAGGAAGCAGGAGTTAAAATGAAGTTAAAGTACAAACAGCAGCACATAGCTGACATGCTTCAAGTTTAGACAGTACAAGATATGCAAATGTGCAGGGCTGCGCAGTATTGACATTTTGAGGCCATAGTGATAGGAATGTATTATTTATAGGATCGGGTTGCGCTAGGCCGATAAACTACATTTTCAACCTAGGCGTTTGTAAGCGATGATATTTATATATATATATCCATATATATATCTATATAGGTTCACACTCCATAGCCGTGTGTCTGTGTGTCTGCTCGCCCTGTGTAAGCGTTTCGAGACCTGGCAGTTACCGTGCTCCCCGGCGGGCCGTGCGGAGCAGTGGGGGACCCCTGACGGATTTGCAGCCCCTGCTTCCCCCCCCCCGTCCCCTTCCTTTTCACATACGTTCTGCCTGGCCCCGGCCAGCCCTGGAAACGGCGTTTGCCTCCTCGCAGCGCTGTCTTTCTGCCAGGAACTGTTCCCCTTCTTGCACTCCAACAGGCTCCTGAAACGAGGGGAAACTCTGTGGGTGGGTGGTTAGCAAACGGATTGTTTCTCATGTAAATTTTACCCAGTCTCTCTGCACTCTGTAGCCCTGCTTTTTCCTTAGCCAATTCTGGCTGAGGGGAGAAAAAAAAAAAAAAAAAAAAAAAAAAAAGATTAATGGCATGTAAAATGGGAGGGGTTGGGGGGAGAGAAAGCTAGAAGCGAATTTCCACATCCCCTTCCTCTGGACATCCTGGTGGGTTTTCCATAGAAACTTTCACACAGTGGCCAGACAGACGCTTAAAAGGGGATGGAAGAAAATAATGAGACCGCGATGGGAAAACAATCGCATCCCCAGCTTTCCACCTCCACTAAAGGCTGCTCTGCCTCGGCGGCACAGCCGCTCGGCTCCCCGGCCCCGCTGCCCCAGCTCGCGGGATGCTCGGGTGGCGGCGCTGGGCAAGGCGCCCCGTCGGCTTCTGGAAGTGCAAACTCGGCTCCCCCGAGGGAGAGAGCAGCCTTTGTGCCTGCCCAGCTTCCCTAACGGGGAGAAAATTCCCATTAATTTTGTGAGGAAACGTTTTGTTACGCGTGTTTCAACAAAACATTAAAAATCCTGCTCCTATTTTTTTTTTAGAACTCACTCGCACAGCTTGACAGCCTCGCTGGAGCTGCAGCCAGGCCTGCCCGCCACAGCTCCGAGAGGCCTCCTGCTCCCTCCCTCCCTCCCTCTCTCTTGGCTGCTCTTTTCCTGTCTAATCAATTATCTCCCTAGCTAGTCCTTCTCAAAGGTGAGAGCTCATTATGCATATTCATAAATCACAGCTCCCAGCCCTGACACTGATTGATGTAATCATCTCCCGCTCGCTCCTTCCTGCGCTGGAGGAAGCGCGGCGAGGAGGAGGCAGGAGGAGCGGGGGGCTTGGAGCTGTCGGCCCCCTTGTGCCGGGGCTCGCTGCCCGCTCCTGGCCCGGCACAGGCCACGGAGAAGCCAGGAGGGAGCCTTGTGAGCCGAGACCTGGCCGGGGAGGTGCCTTGAGCGGAGCTAGCTCTCACGCAGATGAAATTAGAGGAGCAAGGAAAGGATCCCCCCCGCTACACGCGTACGGTTTTCACCACCAGGAATCAGAACGTGCATGGAAATAACCCCCCCAAATCCTTCACGTCAGCTTTTATTTTCCTTGGAGAGTTAAAGCTGAAAAGACGTGCTCTGGTACGGATCCTGACCGTGAGAGTTTAGGTATTTGACATCGTAAACAGCTTCACCGCTATACCCGCGACTCTTCGCAGTAGCTGCGCTGTAGAAATGCAATGAAAAAAGTTGCAAATGCCAAAAGTTACTGCTGTGAGGGCTGGAGGGCAAAAGGGCTCCTCCAGCCCAGCCCACCGGCTTTGGAGATAGGAGAGGGTATCTCATCCCTGAGCTGGTGCCCAAAGCGTGCTTGAGCACAGCAGCCCTGGAGATGCCGTGCAGATTGTGTGGTTTACCTGCACGGTTACGAGTTGCACTCCTAAAATACCTCTTTTTATCACTTTGATCAGAACTATCAGTGTACTAAAGTAGTAATACAAAAATATATGCCCTGGAAATCATAACGAGATACAAATCAAAGGGAGTCCTAATCAACTACTTTTGAGAGTGTTATCTTCCTTGTTAACAAATGGTAATAAGAAAATTAAGGCTTATAGCTTGCTTGCATTTTATCTACGAGAACCAATAAAGATATCAGATGCTCTTTGTTTTATATGTTTGAATGTAAAGCGGAATAATGAAGAACATGTACCTTCTAAGGACGCGTTTGCTTCGTGGCTATTAACCCTTTACAAGGCCAGTGAAATTCGGAATTGCAGGAGGAGGAAGAGGCTGTGCTGCTCCCAGCTTTCTGCAGCCAGCCTTTGCCGCAGTCGAGACAACATCTTTTTTTATTAAATGCTGAAATTGGAACAAAGCAACAATGGCTGCTTGCTAACTATGCATGTCCAACAGGCCTCTTTACTATTCAGCAAATGGAAGATATTAAACAACATTTTGCTTAAAGGTACACTGAGGCCATTTCCATTAGGACATGGTGTCATTCATTTATTCACATGTTAAGTGGATGTCCTTGTGGCTAATGAGTAATAATCAACAGTGACTCCACTTTATTCCTTTGCTCCCAGCAATGTTAAATACTCTGATGGAGTCTCTTTGCTGACACACTAGAGAATATGGTTAAAAAGTGCTAAAGGACATTTTCAGCGTAGAGCAGCCACATACACACATGCTGGAAATAGCACTTTTATTGCAGCCCATTCTAGTGGGCTTTGTTCCTGGTTAAGGCACGGCACGTGGAAAACGCTGATATTTATTTGAAGATAGTTTGTGCCTCAAGAGCCAAGAACTCTCTCGGTCTGAGAGGTCCTTGGCTACTGCTGGGAGATGAGCTCTTGTCCACCTGGTTTAGGAAAATCAAACATACCCTACAGTCCCTTCCCTCAGTTCTGTATAGGGCTTCACAGGGATGTGTAGTGGAGGAGTGATTTAGGACAAAACCTTTCCCACAAAATATCTTTTTATTATTATTATTATTTTTTAATAAAATAAAGTAACTCTCCTACCAGCTAATTAGTCCATTTTATTACATCAACCTCGGCAGCTAAGTAGGTTAACAAACTATATTAATATATATTTTTTCCTTTACATGATTGCTTACACCAGAGTCTGCAGCTTGGTTGTCTCCCGTGTCAATGCCTAAAGTTTGAAAGGTATAAATGAATCATTCTTGGTCATGATTAAGCTTAAGTTAGAAATAAAATATGTCAATCAATCTGGTTGGAAATGTTCCTGCTGTCTAAGTTGGTTATGCAAAACACTCCAAGGTGTATAGGCATGCTCAATTAGGTCAAGGGATCTGATGGCACTCCTACCCACAAATGTGTGTCACTTGGATTCCTCATTATTTTTAGCAGTGGTGAAAATGCATGTCAGTAGGCCAGCTAGCCAGGCTAGAATAAAATTACTTACTGGGAGCGCATGAAAACGGGGTTTTAATACATTAATATTATACCTATTTTCAAGCAAAACAGTGGAAGAAAATACGTCTCTCTCTCTGCCTAGAAAATACATGACTCACTATTGAATTCCTCAGCCATCATTACCATAACTCACACTGGACTGTGCGGTACTCAAGGCACCTTCGCAGTAAAATTTAAGTGCCTAAAAACATAGATGTAATATGAAATTAGATACAAGGAGTAAAACATCAATTTGCTCTGTTACAGTCTAACTGGCTTCCAAGAGAGGCAAAGCGCAAGCTTCACGAGAAGATTAGATCGTCCCTATTCCAAAATTATTTAATGAAAATGGGCACTGGAAATGGCTATCGACCAGCAGTGCTTGTGCCTGAGTTCTCAAATGGAGACTTTCGCGAGCGATTCCCAGAGAAGACAATGTCAGAAATTCACGCCTGATAGACAGGTTCCCTCTGGTGTACTAAATCAAACCCTAATGCTAATAGAAATGTTTTCATATAATTTCAGAAAAAAAAAAGGCCAGGATGAGCAAGTTTTAGCACTCATGCCTGCCTTCCTGGCATCCAGCAGAGTCCCTGAGATTACCTGTGTGGCTAAGGGAGCGGGGCTCAATCCTCTGGTCTTACGCTTCTCATGCTGGCACTCCGAGGCACACCACGGAGACCCTGGGCACGAGGAAAGGGAAGAGAAACCGGCTAGAAACACCACCGTGCTCCGGTCTCTTTCTGCAAAAAATAAACTAAATGCAGGAACTGGCAAATTAACAGAAAAACGTCGCTTCCAAGAGCCAGAGGCAGAACTGGTACTACAGGTAAGGCTGGGGTTCCTTACACGTGACTGTTCAGCATGGTTTCAGGATGGCAGTGTCCCTTTAAGAACAGCACCACGCAGCCAATATTTTCTTTACTGCCAATGAAATTAATATATTCACTTCGGGAAGAATTCCCATTCTTTTCTTAGGATATCAAAATGGAGCCATCATCAGTCAGTTAGTTAAATAGGAGAAGCTGGAGAGTAAGTAAATGGAAGAGCTTTCAAATGCAGGGCTAAAAATGCCCAATGAATGTGTAGGGGGCTTCAATAAAAAGATTTTGACTTGTGTTTTCACCCCTTTCCCACTTTACTCATTGTTTACTGACACTGCTATGGACACAGCATTCAGGCGCTGCCCGCCCAAGCCCTGGGATGTAAAAATGTCATCTCTATTGTGCTGCCGGCCCGGCTTTGATGCTGCCGCGGCCCTTTGTGCGCGCCTCTAAATCCCTTTATAAGGCTGTCCTGATTGTCCGTACTGCACATCGCCACAAAAGCTCGTCTTATTGAGAAAATAAAAAAGTCAGAGAGGGGCCAAATGACGGGAGATTGGGCCTTCGCTGTAAAAGGCCTACTATTCACATCCAGCGGGCAGGTTTCTCTCTAAGGAATCGCAAAGTTTGGATGGCGGCCGCACCGGCTAACCAGGGCTCCTAGTGAAAAGGCAGCCCCCGTTTTAGGCACCTTCTTCTTCAATTTTATTTAGAATTATTAGGAGCGTTTTTGTAAAGATCGGATTCTACTGAAAGCAAGTGTTAAATCCCAGAAGCCTCCGTGGAGCCCGTTTTCCCTTTCCTAAAGGAAAACGACCACGTAGTACTTGTGCACGTTTCGTCTGGGACGTTCAGATGAACGGAGCGCAGGCAAATTCAAGGAATGCTGCAAAAAGCACTTGTCATTATAGCAAAACAAGGCACAAACACGTCCCACCTGCCCCCCAGGACCACACGGCTTTGGAGGGGAGAACCTGAGCCTGTGGATTTACGCTGTTGGTCCGGCAGCCCTCGTGCAGTTGTTCTCCTGCCTAATGCTATTCTGATTTGTCCTGAATGTTAGTGGGCAGAGGGAGACAAAGGCTGGATAAGGTCTTATTCTTTAGGCATGGGCTATCGGCATGGGAGGATGGTGATTTCATGGCTTTTGTTACCGAGGTTAGGGACCGAATTCTCTCACTGAATTAGAATGGTAACAAGTGGGACTGGGGATCTCTGGGGCTTTTGTAGTGCACTCATCTGAGAGATTGCGCTTTTCTCAGCCCTTCAGATTTATTTTGCCAAAGTTACAGGGCAATTATGGAAATGCGCCCTTTGAAGCTCGGCCGATTTCTCTTTATTTTCTCTCCCCCCCACCCTGCCCTGCCAAAGCAAAGCCTCCCTCGCCTCCTTTCTTCAGCCGGGCGGCTGTCGCTGACGGTGGGGATTCGAGCGGCGACTCTGCTATTCTTTTGAACAGCGAGAAAAACTTTTAATAAATATATGCTACAAAACAGACTTTGAAGCTTTTTGGGAGGGAAGTGTAAAATAACAGTGAGGTAACGACCTCCTGGAAGAGCCTGTGTGTACGTGGCGTGCTGCAAGACGGGAGCCTTGCTATGAAAAGAGCCTCAGTGCAGCGGAGCGCAGCCGACGGCCACAGCGTTTGGCCCTGCCATTGCCCTGCTGCACCGTGCTGTGTCGTGCCATGCCATGCCATGCCATGCCGTGCCGTGCCATGCCATGCCGTGCCATGCCGTGCCGTGCCATGCCATGCCATGCCGTGCCATGCCGTGCCATGCCGTGCTGTGCCATGCCATGCCGTGCCGTGCCGTGCCATGCCGTGCCGTGCAACCCTTGGCAGGGCTCAGCTGCAGAGGGGCTGTGCTCCCTGCCCCTCGCGCCCCGCAGCCAGAGGCCCAGAGCAAACAGAGCTGTACTCTCGCACCCCTGTACATTATTTATCAGCGTCGTTTGGAATCTCAGTGCTGCGTGTGAACTAATAAGGCAGACTTTTCGCTTTGCTTGATGGCCTAATGTTAAAGAAACGTGTCAGAAAACAGATGGTCAGACCCGGAGCAAGGCTGGCTGTGACCAGGCTGCTTTTTGCCCCAAAATTCAGTTCTGCATCTCTCAGTCGAGTCCATGATTGGTTTCTTTATTCGTAGCAGACTCTTTTGCTCCTGTAAGATATGTTGTTTTTTTTTTTTATTTTTTTTTTTCCTGGGCCATTCAACAAACTCTATGGGCCAGATTCAGACTTGATGTAAGTAAGTGGAAGAAGATGCTGTTGGTCTCCCTGAAGCTTATATACACCTAACACAGGGCCTGCACTTGGCCTGAAGTGTGGACCTTCTTATCAGCAACAAAATGTGGTAGGAATAGCAATGTTTGTCTTGAGGTTTGTAACTGCAGTGCAGTATCCTTTTCTGCTCTCTACAGAGCTTATGAGAGATCCTAGGACTGCATCTATGGCAGTGTGGAGTATGAGACTGGTGTTTTCTGGAAGTTAGAGCTTACCAATTTTGCAGCAGAAAGCTCTTCCTAATCAAGTATCTACTCGAAAGCACGGAAACACAGCTCAGACCTCTACAGAAGTGTGCTCGCAATAAATGAATACTAATAACCCTATCGCTTCCTTTTGCTTCTTTGAGCAGAGGAGTTGTTCCAATGGATTTCTCAGGACAGATGCAGAAGGTCAAATGCTGCATCTATGGCATTCGGCACTGGTATAGAGTTCCGCAAACAAATTTTATGGGAATGGGCTTGGTGGAGTTGCAGGTAGATACCACAGGAAGAGAACCAACATTTATCCTCTTCACCTTCCTCCCCTAACTCCCTTTCATACATCTGTGCTTCTTTTCCAACCTCACAAAGACCCTTCTACTCCTTGCACATTTCCCCAGTACATCATCACCTTGATTTTTTTGGAACTCACCCCACTGTTGGGAACTACAAGGTCAGGGTAAAACCAGCAGCTGCAAAATTTGCCAGATCTGGATCCATCACCTAAAAGTCCTCTAGGAGCTCTGCACTACCTGATTCACTTCAAAGTGCAGCTGGGCATGGTGTGGTGCTCTTGTTTTGTTTGCAGTAAGGAGAGGAGGTCCTGGGGAACACAGATCTAGGTTTAGGCCTCAGTACAGAACCTTCAAACAGATTCTGGGGCTGATATACCACTCTGCTCCAAGAACCTTCCTGACCTAACAAATTTTAAGTGAAGAAGAGGCAAACATGCTAATAATCTCAAGAAGTTGTCCCAGTTGTAAATGTAACGTGGTGGGGAGTTGCCTCCTCTGAAAAATGGCAGTATTCCTCCTGACATGCAGACACGCCTTCAGTCTACCACCAAGTACCTCAAAGACAAGTGGAACCCCTGCCCGCAGCAGAGAGCAGTTTCAGGTGTCCATGTTTCAGCCTGTAGCTATAAATAATTGCTACGTGCAGCTCCCTGACATGGTGTGACATGGTGTGTGGGTTCCTCAGCGAGACCGGCTTTCTTCTAGTTTAGGTTTATGCCCCAATAATTAAAAAGACTTTGAATCTTACTTGCTAAAAGCTTGCCAAGCACAGAGTTCACCAGCTTCCTCAGGTGAAGACCCTTGAGTGGTTGTGCTTCTCCTCTGCAGCAGCTCCAGCCCAGCGGTGGTTTTGGGGTGTGTGTTTCATCGATCTGGCCTCAAGGCTGCAGAGCCGTGATCACCATGGCGAAGTCTGTACCTGCAAGCAAAAGCCACAGATTAGGAATACGTTAGATATTTAGATATTCCAGATGTCTGCTCTTACAAAGAATAATTCTGGCTCATCTGGGCTAAGTTTTAACCTCTGGGCCTTATATTTACTCTGTAGTGCAAGCAAAACTACAGGTCAGCATTGTGACAGTGTCTAGAAGGTTTGGAAATAGACGGATAGCCATTATGAACTATAATTATAAACACATTTATGGTACAAAAGATGGTATCTCCCTGCTACTTGTACAAATGGACTTTAGATGTAGGTCCCTACCATCTCACTGTCAGTGGGAAGTGCCTATCTCATAAGGTTCTGACCTGGTTATCTCCTAGCCCCGAGCAATTAATCACCAGCATTTAATACCAAGCAGCAGTGCAGAGGAGCAGCCCTTCCCCTTTTCTCCCACTAGCAGCCCTACAGCTTCCCTCAACGTGGCACCACTACTTTCCTTTGGAAGACAAACTAGCACAGAACAAGCCTCCCTCTGAGGGCAACCCACCATTATCACCACTTCCATTCTCTTAAAAAATAAATAAAAGAAGAAAACCCAACCCAAACCCACCCAGAACAGAACAGCTTGTGCAGGAAAGCCACCAAACACCAAGGGCTCAGTTACCAGCCGTGCTGCACACCCAGGTAGAGGAGCAGAGGAGTGCAGAAGGATCCCCCTTGGCCCTCCCCATGGTTATCGTCATTGCCAGCACTTGGGGGTGTGGGAGAGGGCAGTGTGAGAAGGGCTGGACCGGGAGCAGCAAGCGGGCAGGGCTGGGACATCCCCCACTGCTTCAGTTTCAGGCGAGAGGAACGGCTTTGTCTTCAGTGGGATGCACAAAGTCGGAGTAAGGTAGCGAAGGATCAGGCCCCCTCGCCTCTTTGTAGTATTGGAGCTTTGTTTTGAAGTGCAATCAAAATACAGGTGGCGGAGGAGATAATGCACTGTGCCGCTCCTCTGGGACACGCGGGGAGATGCTAAAGAATTCCAAAATAGGGAGCGTGGGCTTCTCCTAGCAGTGATCACAAACGTTAGTTCAAGAAAACACCCAGAAGTAGTAAATATGCAAATTTGTTATGAAAGGAGAACCTACAAGTACCTGCTACGTTAGAGAATTTCTTTAAGGATATTTGATCCTCATGCAGCATTTATCAGATTCTGGGTTTATTCTGGGCATTCAGTTTAAAAAAAAAAAGGGGAGGGGGATCCCTTTTAAACCTCTTTTCTTTCTCCTCTGCTCCAGCACTTGTACTCGAGCTATCTCACTTCTGCTAAGATACGAGAAGTGTGTTTACAGTGTAATATAAATTTGGGCTGGAGAATACCAATTTCACATAAATTAGATGGCAGAGCACTGTTCCGCTATTTTGTTGTCTAAATTATATGGAAATTGGTCTTATGCAAGGAGTAAGTCCTCACAGAACAGGGCCCTTAGGCTTTTGGTTTAATTATCATAAGCTTCCATTTAATTAAACTTATTAAATGGTTTGGTGTAAGAGCAGACTATCATTTTGCAGGAGCTTTCTGGAAGAGAAAAAAATATTTACACCCTAGCTGCTTGGGGACAAAATAAAACTTCTCTTTAGAGATGTTTCCTTAGGTATAGGGCTGAGGGTCACCCTTGCCATGCTCCCCAGCAGTGCAGCAGCAGGGTGCCTTCAGACTTAGGGTGCCCAGAGGTATTTCAGCCTCTTCCTTCCTACAGGGAAAGTACATTCAGATTCTTCTTGCAGCTGGCATGTCAGTTTATGGGCTAGAAATCATAGAACAACATCGATACAAGGAGAATTAGATGTGAACCAACCTTATGTACCTGGAACTGAAAGAGGTCCTAAACCACCAGAATAGGGATGTTCTCTAACGGTCAAACACACCCAAAACAACCAAACCCAAATAACCCCAAACCAAAAAGCCACCAACCCCAAACAAGTCCATGCTGGCTTTCAAATCAGCTTGGTAAGTGTTGGGTTTTACAAGACAGAGCCTGTGTTAACAGGAGATGGGGCTCGATGCCCCGGGAAGCCTCCTCCAGCCTGTTGCTCGCAGGCAACCCCTTCCACAGCAGGATGGAGCTAATGGGCTTCAGCCCAGACACACTGGCCACCTTGCCCATGCTATGCATCAGTTCTACCAGAAAAGGCCTCACCTGAGACTCACCCCTTATAAAAATCCTCTTTTGGATGAATTTGACTCTTGGTGACTTCCTACAAACCCCGCAGGGGCCAAGCCCTCAGCACACTCGCTGACTTTGCCAGCTTCACAGAATAAACACCTCTTATTTTGTTCTGTAACTCAACAACTCTGTCTGGGATCGAAAACCATCTTATTGATACTATTAAAGGAAATCCAGTGTTGTGGAAGAGCGCCATGTCTCAGTGCTTGTGGTGCTGGGTACTGACTCCTTTAGGAAAGGATAATTAGAAGAATAATTAGCTGAACACGTGAAATTGAGATGCTTCTTCAGGGACACGTGAGAAGCTGATTAATAAGAGGAATGAGGGCCAGTGTGTGTCAGGGACCTAATAAATATATTTAAGGACAAATAGGTAGAAAAAGAAAGTACACATTACTAATGTTGATAGAAAGCCTTAACTGCCTAATGAATTTCAGAAATTGGTTGAGAATAGTTAATCTGTGTGATAACATGACCCTTGGGGTTAGTTAGATCTGTGAATTCTTATCCTCCAGGGACTTAGCAAGTTTCCAGAGATTCACACCAAATTCGTACGAGGAAAAGGTGTTCACAGTTGGGAGATTTCATGCAGATTTTGCTTCTGAATGCTCACGTTACACAGAACCCAATATTCTGAGATAACAGAGAGCGAAACTCAGCACTAGCCCCACTGTTAATTACAATTTTCACTTTCTAACAAACAATCACACACATTTGGATTTATTATGGGATCGCATATAACTCTAGATGAAAGGAAATGTTTTACCATAACAATAGTTGATTCTTAGTTGCTTCTCTATGCTAAATTAAACTCTGTATACACGCTGAAAAGCAAATGCATCATCTGGTATTTTCCTCATTGGAACCGGCATTTCTTACACACCCTTTACAAAAATTTCATGGGAAACACGCGGAAAAGCCCACCTAACTTTTATAGACCAGAGCTATGAAGTGCTTTGTAACTGCAGTCTCATCAGTGCTTCGGGAACCCTGCCAGCGGGAAGGCAACCCAAATATTTCAGAGGGCTCCACGGCAAATGCAGCGGGGCCAGGGGCAGAGCTGTCCCTTCACCAGCAGGACATCTGCAGGGTCCCTGCCTGTCTGTGGTTGTTGGCAAGGCTGTGTCCCCTCAGAGGCAGTTTTTACGCCCCCTCAGAGGACTACTAGACTGGGATTTCCAAAAGAATTCGGGGCAGTGAGGCACCCAAATCCCACCAAAATATCCTTTGAAAACTCTCAGCTGTAGCTGCTAGTGACACGCTGCAGCAGCAGTTTTGTTCTTTTGAAGACTGGGATGGGTTTTCTTCTTCTTAATATGGATGTAGAGGTGCAGAAGGGGGCAAAACCAGAAAGACCCTGAGCCTACGGATTGAAAGGAGGTGTGCGTCCCCGTCTGCATGTAGGGTCTCTGGCTTGTGAGCTGCACTCAACGCCCAACCTGCGCTTTTGTCCAGACCCTAAGTCAGGGCTTGTGTTCCTGCACAGCAACCTTCAGAGGTCTTAAAAGAGGTAAGTGAGACCAGAGAGTGAGGATCCTGGAAATAAAAAGCAGATACACGTTTTGTGCATGTATCTCTGACTGCATACCTCCGGCTCGCCCTTGGAAAAACAGCCAGATTTGTTTGTAACGGTGACATTAATATAAATGGTGCTGAAGGTATACTTTTCAGCTGATATTGCAAAAGTGAGTGCTCACCACATACTTGTGCATAGGAGGTCCTGCTGAAAATACTTATATATAATTTAACAAAAAAGAAGCTTTTGTACTAAGAAATTATGGCTTAAAGCTTTCTTATTTGGGAAAATTCCAGCCTTTGTGCTCATATCCCAGTTATTACAGTAAAGACTTCCAAATGGGAGATATTTTAGAAGAAAACAGTACCAGAGTGATAAGGGTACTGTGCTTATTTTTCTTCAAGCAGTGGTATGCTTTTAGTTTGAGAAGGAATTTTAAAAGGTTCTAGATGAGATGGTACAAATCAAACATATTCTTATAATATTTATATAAAATATGTCAAGAAAAAGGAATAACAGGGGCTATTAAAAACACTGCCTGAGAAACAGAGCAATAGCAGGGCCAGAATACATCTTACTGGTCATAGCTGTACAGGGCTGAAAACGTACGAACAGGTCTGTAGCACAGGACAATAAAGACAAAAATCCTTGAAACGATTTTAGAAACAAGCCTTTTAGCAAACACGAACACCACCTCATTGGTTCTCCTTCTAACTGCCCATTAAATAGGGGTTTGGGGGGAAGATGTACACCTAGAGGACGTGTGTGGGCTGCCAGTGCTATAAATATGAGCACCAACCAAACCAAGGTGATGTCTCTCGGTATGGAATTAGTGTTTGCTACTACAGCACCCCTTCCTTCAGTGATATTAACATACAAATAACATTAACGGGAAGACGATTTATTAGCAATGACAGAAAGGCAAGGAAGATTGGTGAGTAAGATCCAAGGGTATGAGGGGAAAGATCAAAAAACATCAGAGTCTATCATGTGTCTGTGCCTGGATACCTACAAGAGAAAGTGAAGCTTCAAAAAGATGAGAAGAAAGCTGGTGATGGGGTGACAGAAGCAGCTCCTCTCCAGGCCAGTGACAGAGCAGTAATTATAGACAACGATGACATGTGATGGAGAGCTCTACCCCACAACCTTCCAGGAGAGGCAAAACGCGTATTGGCATACTGGGATACGAGGGATAGGGAATGAAAGGAAAGGTGAAGCGCAACTTCTGCCGCAGCAACATCATCATGCTTTCCCTAGCAGCAACGAGGAGAACCTCCAGGAGGAAAGGCAAACGGCTCTGCGGTTCTGCGGCTTGGGGCCGGCTGTATTTTTGTTCCGCGGAGAGGCTGAGGGGTGGCTGGGTGTGAGAACAATGAAGTCAAGAGCCTGTTGCAAACCATATGGCGGCGGTGCCTCGGAGCTGCCTCTAGCCACAGGGTCAGTCTGGTTGGAATCAAAGCCCCATCGCGTCCCCGGGTTTTACTGCCTCAGCACAAGCAGAGGTTGTTTTCATTTTGTTCAAAGCGGAAGTCAAACGAAATAAAGAGATTCCACATTTCACTTGTAATAAAACACCAAAAAGGTACCAGTTAAAAAAAAATGCAGCTTCAGTAAATAACAGCATGTTTCCAGGACTTGCACCCTTTTAGTCCAAGGAACGAGCAATTAATTTATTGGATAACTTCTAACTCATAATCTTAATTGCTATCTCCAGTCAAGTCCAACCGGCAGCAACCAAGCCACTGCAAAACTATTTGATATTATTTGCCATTAAAACATTTCTCATCCATTTGGCTCTAGCTATCACAATTTCATTTACCTGCATTATCTTGTCCAGAATAATCACTCACACGAACCTCCCAGTCAAAACCGCCCAACTTTTTGTTTACAGCATGCTGGCACCCACGGCCCCACTCAGGGCCTGGCTGCTGCTGTAGGATGGCACCTCCCCTATCCTCAAGGATGACTTAGGAAGATGCTGAGCACTGGGACACAGCCGTGCTGTGCTGCAAGCTCGGAGCTCAGGGGCTGCACCATGCAGGTGACCGGCCGGGGCACAGCTCCGATGCTGCTCTTGTGCATGGTGCTGAGAGCTGGAGCCACGTGTGAGCATGAGACGTAACCAGAGGTCCCTGCTGTCAGCTCTGCACAGTAACCCAGAGAGTGCTGTCGGGGTCTGAAAGGAAATAAATGCAGAAATTTATCCTGTCTGCATGCACACATGCCCACATGTGCGCTCCCTCTCTCACACACGCACTATGAGGACCAATAAAAGATCAAAAGCAAATAAATGAAGCAAATTAACGAAAATGAAGTGGAAGACTGTAATCACACCCAACCATGCCAAAAAAAAAAGGCAAAATAAGCTCTGAACTAATTAGTATGTAATACACTACTTCAGACAGATGTTCAAATAGGAACAAAAGGAAATAAGCAGGAAGACCATACAATGCTGGCTTGAGAACTTTCAGGAATATGAAAAAAATACATGGAGGATAATTTCCCATTTAGCCTGGAGCAGAAATATGGCCAGATTCGGATCCATTGAAGACACTTTTTGCATCGCCCTCAGTAAACCCAAGGACAGCTGAGCAACACGTTCCCGGCCGAAGCCCAGGCTCGGGGCTGCGGGACACCAGCTCAGGCAGCCGCCGGCTCGGCTTTCACAGCAGTTTTCATTCTGTCCTCTGTAACTATTATTGCCCACAACTTTTTCACCATGAAAATCACAAGTGTTTTCTTCGACATGCTCGGGTTTTGGAACACGTGAAGCCAGTTGTGATCACAACCAGATGAAGGGACCTCTGCCAGGCCGTGAGCTGTGTGGCGTCGGGGAGGGCCGCAGCAGCGAGCGTGGCGCTGAGCTCCTTCGGCGCACGACCTCCTGCTCCCACCAGCCTCCCAGATTCCCAGCCTGCCCTCATTTACTCACTCAGAAATAATTAAATCTATCACGGTACGGAGGCAGGCGGCACAGCCACCAGTAAGTCGTGGCGGTTTCGCATCCTTGTTTCCTGGCATTGGGACCCTTCAGCGCTATCGCAGCCGTGTGGCTGCTTTCAGTCTGATGCTTTACGCCGAGCTGTGTGGGGTGCAGACTGATGCCAGTAACTCTGGGAAATTCTCACTGATTTTGCCATTTCAGAATTGCATTCTCAGATATTAGAAATGAGCGTTGTAAGACGTAAAACACACAACAGGTTCATAAAACAAGCATTGTTTTGATCTCCTTGATGGTGCCTGATACTGTTAAGAGCAGGAGGATGACTAATAATGTGGCCTTTGGAGTGGGATCTGTTGTTAAAACATCAAGCACAACGCCTTGCCAGAAAAAGTCACATTTTGGAAAATTCATTGCCTTTTTTCAGTCTCAGTAAAAGGGCCACAGGAGCCAGCTGCGTATTGACTCCCATGTCCTCCTTTGGTCTGGCTCGTCCCCGACCCGTGGCATCGCCAGGTCTCTGCGGCACATTTGGTGTGTGCTGTCTCTGCCCGCCTCCTGCACAAGCAGCCTCCGGTCTGCTGCCCTCTACACGTCAGGTCTCAAGCAGGCGGTCATCCTTCAGCCAGCAGATGCTTAAACAGCTGGAACCTCCCCCTCAAAAAGGCATCCAACAATTATCTTTTTGTACCTAGCTGTTTTCGGATTGTCTCATTTCTGATGTGGTTTCACTGGCTGACTTCAGGCAACCATCTGCAATACCTCATCTGAAGGTCAGCAACCTTTACATGTTCATCCTGCTGCAGGTCCGTGTTTGTTACACAGACCATCCTTAAAGACAAATAAATCTTGAGTGGTTTCATTTTTTTTTTTTTTATAGACTATCCTTTATTTCCCCTTACTGCCTCGCACTCCTGTGTTGTCCCACGGGGAAAGGCTTTCTCATTAGCACAAAAATCTGCATCACCCCCCTAGTTGCTGCTTAGTTTAAGTCCTGCTCAGCTCTTCCCTCCTGCAGGGCCACATTGCCCCAGACATGCTGATGTGCAGCCTGAATTATTTACTAGCACCGGGGAGGGCACTCCTGGCTCAACAAGCCCTTCGTTTCCCAGGGGAGCAGGGCATCAGCGAGCCTTCGGTTACTGCTAGATCGCCAGCTTGTCTTCTACCTGAGCTCTTGGCCACCACAGTTCTCCCTGCCCTTTCTCAGGAAGGCTCTGGAAGGTGCCAGGATACACCGAAGCCCTCTGCCCGTCGTTGCCTGTGACCCTGAAGCCGCCACTCACTGCGCTGCTGGGCAGAGCCAGGCAGGGTTTTAGAGCTGGCTGAATGACTGACTGCTTGTCCAAACAACAAAAGCAGTTCTAAACTCATTCTGACAGATTAAACAGAATGCCTTTTGGAAGCAAATAAAGCAGCTGAAGACTTTCCCAGCAAATTATATGAATTTATCCGCAATCCATTCAGGTGCAAGACGAAGCGTGCTGTCCTACCTGCACTGATGAGTTTCTGAAGAAATCCACGCCCTGGGTGGCGGAGTCTGCACGTGGTGAAAAATCAGGCCATGAAACTGAAACCTCATTCCTCTATATCTCAGTTACATCTGTTAGCAGGAGAAAGAGAGAACTGCTTCTCAGTAATTTCACGTCCCACTAGAAGTCCAGGCCTTACTTCTCTACTGCTGTGCCTCAGAATTGCTCATTACACCAGCAGATCAACCAGGAGCAGAATTCTGCCATTGTTCTGTCACAAACGAGAGGGAGAGGCACCAGAGATTTGGACTGCTGCAAATTGTTATCAAGGAAAGAGAAGAAACTAACCCTTGCTGAGCGGTATACGCTGCTGCAGCAGGATTGCCTCTTGTTCCTGACCTACCTTGTTCATAAAGTTACACATTTACTCTTGAAGTCAGTGGAGCTATCAGGGATTTGAACTTCACGTAATTAGGAAAAAGCATCAGGTCATGAAAATGCAGAGCATGTCCCACCGAGCGAGGCAAACGGGACTTGGCGGTCTTGGCTGGAAGCAACAACACAGAACCAGAGAAAGTGTACTCAGCAATAAACTGCAAAAACTGCTGCTGGTTGTGATTCCCATTTGACAGGCATTACAGAGCTATTGTACGTCGCGTAATTAATTTCATCTTTCTTGTTCCCTTTTACTGCCTGCCCAGCTCCTTTCCCATCCATACACACGCTCTTCTCCGAGCTGGCACTCCAGCCTCCATCCCGAGGGAGGCCTCTGCTGCCTCTGTAGGGCTGTTCTTAGCATTTCTCATCCATTAGGCCCAAATACAAACAAGACAACTCATTAAAATTAGTAAACACTTATTATTAAAACAGAAAGCATGGAATAATTAAAATATTGAATATTGAAAGCATTGTGTCTTTCCCCCACTTCACGCAGTGCACCAGGGTAACACTGACATGCTCTCACAGTGAATATGCTTACAGAGACACAGCCTCTGGTCTAGCAGCAACAGCACGGAGTGGAAGCTAAAATCTGCTCAACAGAATTGCAGTGGATAGAGAAAGATGCCCACGAACCTCCTTTTACCCTTGAATTGTATATATTCTTTCCCATTAATATCAATTCCTTTAGGAAACAAAAATCCACTTAATTGATTATATCTTATTTGCATGATTCAACAACAAAGCCTGGAATTGTTTTTTTAATATGCCAAAATATTTTTGTAATTGCTCCTAAAAATCGGCAATTTTCTGATGCTGTATTAGATAATAAGATAATACCCCTTACCAGCTGAATATACAGCCAGGGCCAAACAGCCCTGGAACAGTATTTATTTTAATTAAAAACAAGTTCTTTGTAAAAGTTTTAGTCTTTGCAAACAATTTAAACTGAACGTGCACCTCCGAGTTTACCTTTCTTCTGATGTCAAGAAAGTACTTGCAGCAACACTGTCATTAGCCAGCTACGTCTGTGATATTAGGGCCATATGATGGCAATTAGAGGCAGAGCCTCCAAAAATCCTGCACTATACCCAGGCATTGCTGTAGCTATTTTAAGCAGATTTATACTTAGGGCATCAAAGAATGTCACAGAGAGAAGAAAATATGGTAACTGTTGCTTTAAATTATAGCTATCATTACTTCAAAAGGATATTCAATCAGAAACCACTGCAGACTTAAACTATTTATGTCTTCTGACACTGAAAGGAAAGGAGGCAGTTTCAGCCTGTCATCTCTTAATTCTTCTTTTTTTTTTTAGTAAAAGAAAAGTACTGCCTGGTCTGTAAGAAAGAAGTTGTAAGTCCAGAAGGAATGAGTCAGAACAGGTCTCCTGCTTGGTTTTGCCCTTTCTGTGCCTGTCAGCCCCATTAAGTGCTGCAGGTTCCTTGCCAGTTATTTTACAGAGCCACTGGAAGAACAAACCCAAACCGTGCAGTGACACCGCGCCGGGCACTCGGCACCGCCTGGCAGCGTCTGCCCAGCAGCACAGGCACAGCTCCGTGGCTCACACCACAGCTCTTCCCTACGAAGCAAAAAGAAGAAGTGAAACCACAGTTGCTCACAGAGTGAATTTGGACAAAATTTTCAGCTAATGATTAAATTAGCCGGGGGATTAGCGACCTCTGCTAGCAGCAAGAGCACACCTCTACTAGTAACGCCTTTAAAAGTGAGGATCTTCCATTTCAGCACAACATTTGTTTAGAGTTTGGCCATAGGACTGTCTGCAAAAAATAGCAGAAATTTCAGAAGTTAAACTTAAAGGAAAAAAATAAAAAGCCATTTTCTCTATATGCACCTTCAACCCTTTTCTCTCCTGGTGTACTTGGGGTGCTGAGCAAACGGTGGCAAAGAAGTGTCAAATAAAAAAGAAGAAACACCTAAAAATAAATTAAAATGAGATAAAATGAAATGAAGAGAGAGGAGAAAAGCACATGTTCTCCATGCAAAAAGCCTCCCTTGTGAAATGAGCACCTCTATGCCCAGGTGCATGGAAGAAGAAAGAAGCCCAGGTCCGAAACGAGGAGGGCACGGGGTGCAGGTGAGCTGCAGGCAGCGTCGCGGTCCCGGGTTTGGGAGCAGGGGAGCTGCACGGGGCAGACGTAGCCAGCTGCCAGCTATGCTCCCCGCGTCCCTGCGTTACAACAGTCTGAGTTTCAACACTCTCATTACACAGACACGTTTGTGAGGCAAGTGCAAATGTGCCCGAACCAAGACTTGGGGCTCTGCTGCAGCTTCCAGGCCGTGGGAGCATTTCTGAATACACAAGACCTGAAATTGAGAAAAGTGTCCAACAGAGCAAAGCGAACATCTCAGTAAAATGCACATGGCCGCTCTTTTTGTTGCTGGCATTTTAGATGTATTTTGAAACGTGCACAGAACATTTTTCAGCTTGCTGTTGTGCATGTTTTGTTAGCCTTTCCTTGGTAGGGTGTGTTTAGGAAAAAAGAACCCCCCTTTATGTGTGTCTGCTCTCCTTTCTAATCACGCAGGACCAAGTGGCCAGCAGACAGTTTGTGCTGTTCGGAGCTTTGTACCGATCATCACAGGGTAAAATCAAGTTACCCGGCCCTCACCGAGCTGAAGGAGCAGCACAGGACTCACCTCCACTCTCAGCAATGTTCCGGGCGGCAGTTTGCTCAGGCACAGAGTCCAGCACAGCACTTCCCCAGCGAGATTCACGTGCTTTTGGGTCAGAAACGTCACCCCAGCCATTTGTTGTTGCTGCATGAGCAGGAGAGAGCATGAAGACTGGGCAGCAAGAGGGAATAGGAATAATAATAGTAATAATTATAATAGGAATAATAAACACTGAGCACCTAAAGAAAATTAAAGGCATAATGAGGAGACAAAAATACATTTAATGGAGAAGACGTAGCTGAAGAACAAGCATGTGAATGACACTGAAAACATGAAGAGAAGATCAAAACCCTCCGAGATGCTCTGCTCCATGGGGCACGGTGTCTCCCCACGGCGCCCACCGAACCTCCCAGGTGTCACCACCCTCGTCCCATGGCAGCCGCTGTCCCCGGAGGCAGAGACGCGGCGGGACCGTGGGCACTGCTGGTCCTCGTGGCAAGGGGCGTAGGAGAGAGGTTGCTGACACTCCGCCGCGTGTCTGTGTGTTGCAGGCACCTACCACTGGAAGCTAATGGATCGGAATGTAGCAATAACTGATCTAATTAGCCTAGGCTGTAATTTAGGAGGGTTCGTTATGTCACAGACATTGTGACTCCTGCGTATTACTAAAGGACTCATTTGTAGTACCTGAAATGAATTTCTCTGAACACGTCATGTCACCCACACAACCGGGGTGCAGCTTTAAGACGATCTGACATATTTAAAATCTCTGACTTGGAGAAGGATTAAGTTTCCAGACAGTAATAAACAAATCAGCAAATAGCACAGATTTACTTCTCGCCACGAGAAAAAAAAAGATTTAATGGCTATTTCAGGTTGAAATGGCAAGTAAACTCTGTGACAGAACTACAAAGGAAACTAATAAATCATTGCAGAGGAAATATATCCAGTGATTAACCACACACACGGACCTGACAACGACTTTGCATTTCCACGTACAATATCTGTTTACTTCATCCGAGATGGAAAAAGTTTAATGGCTCCTTCGGAGAAGTCGGTTATTTATTATTTCTGCTCTAAAAGCTCCCGTGGGCCTTCTGCAGAGGAAAGCAAGCTAGCACTTCACGTGAAACGACGAAATACTTAACGAGGCAAACGCATAAAGGTGCAGGAGCAGGTTTCGGTAGGAGAAACTGAGTTATTATTAAAGCTGAAATTGGAAATCTGAATACGTAACACACACAACCTCTGGTAGTGGAGTGAGTCTCCTTCAGGGGACTCCCGCGATGTTTCCTAGTTCTTTGCTTTTATGACCTAAAAAGTTCAGCCTCACACAGATACAAATGTGCTCGTGCTTTTTAGTTACACAGCATCTGATATAAAAAAAAAAAGAGATTTCTCCTGGAGAGCACTGCTGTGCGTGCTTAACATCAGCCCGTCCTTGGAGCCCCCTGCCTGAGTTTCTTCAATCAATAGCAAAGCCTCTCTTAATTTCATTTGCTCACCAGCCACGCTCAAGGGGAAAACATTGCCACAACGCTGCCATCAGTGACTTCTCAAGTGTCCCGTTCTGAGCACCCCCATCTCTGGAGCTGATCTACAATTAACAGGAACTAATTGATATTTACTTTTATATCATTGACTTCGGTCCTGACTTCTTTGGGGGAGTCAGAACTCGCGTATGGCTTGTTTGTCAGCTTCCTTTTAAAAAGCTGGTTTTTACAAAACTAATTCTAAAAGTCCTGGCCTGTAAAGTACAACACCAGAATGCAATCCTGTGTGCCGAATCTAGCACTGCTCAATCAGCAACGGGCACGCCAAGTTGTCGAGCTCTGTGTGACACCAGGAGGAAAACGCTGCCGCAGACGAGCTGCTCTCGCTTCACTGTTACATATTTCAGGGCCTTGGAGCACCCCTGGACTGAAACCATAAACTTGAAACATGATTTTGAAAAAAATCTTTCCCTGAGAAAGCTCCACACCTGACTGGGTGACCTGCTCCCATTCCTTCCTAATACAGAGGGGGGCTCAGTATCTCCTAAATGGTTTTTAAAAATCTCAGGCATAAATTTAATTTCCAGAAACAAATTAGATTCCTCTTCCCTTACAAAACCTCCCTTAATGCTGTTACCACGAGTATCCTTTTTGGCTGCCAAGGTATCAAACGTGTTTCTAAGTGGGTACTGAACCAGCTACAGAGACTGACTGTATTTAGTCCTTAATTAAATGCTGACAGATTTTCTTCAGTAGCATTATGCTCAGAAATAATAATAACAAAAAACATAATTAAATGATGTTCCTACACTGGCAACAATCAGCAGTCTTGCATGCAAGGTGTGGTAGCAGAGTAAGCCAAGGATTACTTCTCAGGTTTAGTTTCCATATTAAAGTCCTTAGAGCTGATGAGCAACCTTATTCTGTATGCGTGAAACATAAACCAAGCAATTGCCCTAAGGATGCAGTGGATTTATAAAAGTCCATTAATCTGATTAATAATTGGACTGCTGACAAGTTAAGTGTCTCAGTGCTGTTAAAACTAAGTATATTTTAAACGTATCTGACTTCCTCCCATTATCTGTCATCTCACTGAAGGAGGAGGCAAATAACAGGTTGTTATCACTAGACGCGCGGAAGCCCCCGTAGCACGCTACCTCGGCAGAGGAAAAGCCCCAAAAGGAGGAGCTGGTGAAATGCACCTGGTTTTGGAACATGGTGAGAAACCACGCCAGCAGAAAGTGAGGTTGGTCGTTAAAGCTCCTGTTGTAAGTGGCTGTATTTCCAGTGCTGGTGAACCTCCACAATTTGCACACATATATCTGAATGATTCCTTCTTGCGGATGTGTTCTACATGATGGCTTGGCAGAAACCAACAGATCCAGACTGTGATCTTAGCTTCGCTGCCCACCTGCCCTGTGCCCTGGATAAATCATTCCCCTGTCCTGTTTCTTTTCTCGCTTTTTCCTGTCTTGCCTCCTTAGAGCAACAGTTCTTCGTATGAGGAGCCAACCTGCACTTACTTTTAGTCCAACACGTCAAGGCCCTGATCTCTGATGAAGTCTGTAGGTACTCTTGAAAATTATAAAAACAGCGGCGAGGAACAGGCGGTACTGACACTGACGGTCCTGTCCATCCCAGGAGAGCACCGGCACAGTTACGCCGAACACACCTCCTCATGGATTTTGGCCACGAGTGAGGGGCTGGTCGTGACTCAGTGGGGTGCAGGTGAGAAAATACACCTCCGCAGTCGTTACTGCTCCCTGCTGAAGGTCTAATTTATCTTAAATAACAGAGTTATTTCTTCATATTGAAAGCACCTACGACCACAAACTTAAGTAAACTGAAGAGCCAAAGGAAACTGTATCACCAACCCAGGCTGAAGGGAGGTGAGCTGTTGTCTTCAATTCCCTCCCCTAGCACTGGACCAAACACAAAGAGCAAACTGCTGCTCACACCACAGCTACTTCTTAAGACAGTCTCAGGATGTGAATTTGACTATCCCTGCTGTGATACTTTGGGCCTCAAACCCAGGAGATTTCAATCCCGACCTGACTTCGGATCCCCGTTAGGCAGGCAGGCTCCCAGGAAGGGCGCAGCTCCACAAGGGCTCTCTCCTTAGCACCTCCTAAATTTTCCGTTCTCAGCGTGCTGGCTCCTGTGAGCCCTGCTCCCAGTTCCCCCAGATTGGCTGACCTGGCTGAATCCCACCAGGAGGATGTGCTCAGGCACAGGCTTGGTGAAGGTGACCCAGCAGAGTGCAAGGAAGACAATCCTACCCTCCGGCATGGGGCTGGCCAACCTGTGACACTTGAGCTTCATCATGTTAATAAACAGCTTAAGTACAGCTCCCATGACTAACCTACATCATGTCTGGCACCAGGGCTGTGCTGGTGGAGAACCTGGATAACTCCGACCTTCAGCTGTAGGAAGCTGGAAGCCAGCAGGACCTGCCCCAAATGGCACTGCAGGACTGCACCGCAACGGGGCTGCCTGCTCCATCCAGCCCCATCAGGTGCTGCGGAACTGAAACATCCCTGGCAGCTTCCCCCACCTCACACCTGAGAACTCCCGTCTGTGTCTCGGAGGTATGTAGGTGCCCAGTGCCTCCAAGCTACAGGAAGATTTTGGTGTGTAAGCTGTAATTTTTTGGTGTGTAAAGTGGGAGGGATGGACCACTTCCTCACCGTCACCTCCGTCCTCCTCAGCAGTACATGTGCCTCCTTCAACGCAAGAGCTTCCTTTCCTGGAAACTTCAGCTGTGACAGCTGCCCCGAGATACCTGGGTGAAGGAATGTGCACGCTGCCTTGCTGGGATGGACTCATTATAAAAATCTGTGCCACTTCTGAGTTGATCCACGTAAAAAGGAAAGGTGGTGGCTGCTTTTTGTAAACAGGCTTTATTAAAGACATTACCGTGGGCTGAAAAATGCTGAATAAAGCTAAGACAGTATGAAAAGATGTAAGAAACTAAGTTTTCCTTTCCTCCCTTTAACCTTCCTCCCTTTTTTCAAAGTAAGTTTGACCTAGACTGTGACTCCTAGAAGCTACCTGCTGGGCGCACATCAGAAATCTATCAGTAACTAGAGAAGGAGAAATACATCTCAGACCATGGAAAAGAAACCCAAATGAAAGCCTTGCCATTAAGAATATTAATGTCAGGACTGTCTGAGTTCAGACACTTACAGACTGGAAGGCTCAGTTGCTACTCAGAGTTTGTGTAAGCAGGAGTATCAGCAATTCATCCTGCGAAAAGCAGCACTTCAGCCGGCAGAGCGCGGAGAGAGGAGCGGGAGAGAAGCAGAGGGCTTTTGGCTCAGATTACAAGTCAAAGGCTAGGAAACAAAACAAAAAAAAAATAAAAAAAAAATGAAACAGAAGGGAAACAACAACAACAACGCAATGTGACAGGGATGTGTACGATGATCTCTGGAAGCCTCCGATAAGATCACAGCCCTCGGGACTGGTGGAGCCTGGAGCTAGCGGACCCCTGCTTTGGGGAGAAACTAGAAGTGTGCAGGAAAACAGTTCAGTTCTCATACTAAAAAGGAAGGCGAGGTATGTTGCTGAACACATTCCTTCTGAAGAAACCTTTGAAAATATAAAGGCATGAAGACATCTGAGTTCCTCCTGTATCCCTGAGCGAGCGCTGCCCTCTCCCCTCTCCAGTGAGAGCAGGAGCAGGTTTGGGTTCGCTCTGTCAAATTTTCTGGTACAAGTCACTGTGCAGACGGCATTGTCCTGCTGCAGTCACTTCAGGTGTGTTTGTTTGTTTTTTTAAAACAAACTTGTGCATAAGCTTTATGACGATCACGTACTGAACGAGGTCCTCCTAAGCTCCCGCTGCCACTATCCTACCCCCAGCTCTCCCTCGGTCTGGGGAGCGAGCCTGCTCTCAGGGAGAGGAACATCTGGCAGATAATTGAATAAAAAGGCAGTTCTGTCCTAAGAAAAGATCCAGAAACTCCTCAAAGTGCACAGCCGGCTTTGTTCTTTCTGTTGATTTTCGACGGAAGGTGTGAAATATGACAACTGAATGGCAGCAAAATCAAAGTTCTTTATGGTCCTTTCTGTTGGGCCAGCTTCTCCGAACAATCCCCTGTTTATCTGCTCTGATGTTTGGACTGGTGCAGTGCAAGGCAAAAGCAGGACGGGAAAAGTCTGCTTTTTGGGATGCAATTTAAGCACACGTCAAACCGTGCCCTGGTTGCTGCTGAATCCTGAGCTCTTCGGAAAATCCAGCCCTTCAACTGGGTGCTGAACAAAGACAAGCCACGCTCCTGGTTAGCTGAACAGCCTGCTACTAAAAATCACCAGTTTGGCGTGTTTGAAGAGAGGAAAGCACACCACAGTCAAATGCTGAATGGGTGGAAAGAGCAGGGCGCAGCGGGCCTGTGAATCACTTCCTCCCCTAAGGCCTCGCTGTCGGTAGGAGCACAGGTGTGTTTCTAAACCCACATGTTGGCCAGGCCACCACAACACGTTAACAAGAGTTGGGCAGAGCAGAAGTGATTTTAACAGGCATTTGCTGGTCAAGATAAACCCTAAGCTCCCCCCTCTGGGTTATCGCAGTCAGCTAATGTGTTAAAATTGTAGCTGCCTAGTCCAAGACAGGATTTTAACACGAGTTAAAAATAAAGTCCTTTTCGTACGGGCATGGCTTAAGAGAGAAGAGTCCAAATCCCTTCTTCCAGCAAGAAGAATAGAAAGAAGCAGCAGAAAAAGAGGATTAGAGGCAGCACATGTGCTCTGCCCTCCCCATTTCCTTCACGAGGTTTTGTTTTGGTCTGCCCCACTCCATGGAGCCACCAGATGCTGCTCCCCTTAATTTCTACGTTACCTTTTGAATCAGGCCCACATTCAGCAGAGAGCTGGAGCCTAGGCCCTGACGGGGCCCGAGCACAGCTTGCTGCTGCCAGGTGTCTGCTGGCCCACGAGCAGCGCTGTGCACAGCAAAAACCTCTCCATGCAGTGGTTTCCATTAGTTCAGAACCTGCCATCTTTTAAAAAGCGTTAGAAACAGAGGGTGCTCTCACATCCACCCAGCTCTGGCACCGGGACTGCACCAGAGAAGCTTACTGGTGTCTCCGAGGGTGTAAGCTCAGGCAGAACTTGCCCCAGACACAGGAGAGTAAAGTTTCTGCCCATTGCAGTGCAACTGCATCCACGCTCGCAGTGAGTTTGGAGCTGGGTGCCTGGCACCAGTCACACAGAGCCAGTTGTACGCACGCCTCTCCAGAGGCAACACAAGTCTGAGCTGAAACATGGTAGGAAATAAAATGTCATTTAACTGGAGAGAGGAAAGAGCCATGTGAAAGTAAGAATTCAAGGGGCACTCCTTTCTGCTGTCATTTGTCATGTATGACACAGGAATGTTGACATCATCCTCTGATAAATGACACTGGCACCTGCATCAGAGAGATATTCTTCGGCAAAATAGAAGTTTGAAAATCCAGCAGCAGGGCACTACTGGTAGGTTCCAGGAGCTTGTGAGAAAGGAAAGATAGATGATGGTAATTTTCTCCCAAAGAGAAACATAAGACTTTTTAAGAACCATTCTCTTTTGCTTCCCCTTCTGCTCCCTCTGGGCTTTGGGAAATGATTCTGTTTTCTAAATCTAATAGTGGCTTAGACACCAGCTATACGTTATCCAAGAGCTAACCTGTGGCATTCGTGCCACCGGCCAGCGTAAGGGGATCAGTGTCACGCGGAGAGATGCAGGAGGCACACCTGGGACAGGCAGCAGCCAACAGGCAGCCTCACCCTCCCTGTCCCGGGCCAGAGGTGTGAATGAAGAGCAGAAATCCTCCCAGAGCCTCACCTCTGCATCCACAGCTTGCAATGAGGACACTCTGTCTCTAAGGAAGAGCAGTCACTTGTCTCCAACACACTCCTGCCAGGTATTTGGATGGCTGCATGCTTGGCTTGTGGCAGAGGACGGTTCTCTGTGACTTCTGCACAGCCACCCCAGGCCTGCCACAGCACGGCTCGACTGCAGCAGGCATGGGCGCCTAAAGGAAATTTTTTACCATGTCTTCTTAAGACAGATATTTCGCAGGGTTCACGTTCTGAAAAGCTGGAGAACAGTGGATTAACGGTATTTGTGAGGGAAAGTCTTGCTTCTCTTAAAAAAGAAAAGCAAATAGATGTTTGTCAGATTTTCCACTTGGTTGGCTCACAGAATCCATATGCAGATTTTTTTTTTTTTTTTTTAATTCTATAATTTATTTATCCCAGAAGAGAAAAAAAAAGAAGCAAAACTATTTGATTTGGAATAAAAGGTTGGGAAGGCGAGTACATGAGCTCTGTGACCAAGGTAGCCTGGTTCATCCTCAGGAAACCTGCACTCACTGCCAGCAGCCCCACTTGCTACTGTCTAGTCCCGGCTCGCTCTAACTCGCTAACTACTGTCCGGTCCATTTATCATTTGCCATCCCTGGGGATTACAGAGCAGTGATACGGACTAATAGCCCAGCAATATGCCAAGACGTATCCTTTTCAGCCAGCACAGCCAGCACTGTCTTCCAGACCTCTTAGTGCACGAGGGAAACTGGAATCTGGATGAAGAACAGCTGGCTTAAAACAAACCCTGACAAGCCAATACTGGCTGAAAGGAGAAAACACTGCGAGAATGAAGCGGTACACAGGCTCACCTTCATCTGCAGGGTTCTTTGTCTAGGACAGTTAAAATATGATGCTGCTTTTTGGACTTGGTGTATCCATCTTTGGTACTGAGCACTCAAGCAGAAGCAATCACCGCGCACCTGACTCGCCTGCTGGGCTGACAACCCCACCCTCGTGTCTTCAGTATTTTCAGGCTGGATTACTGTAACCTGGCTTACACGACAAACTCAGCAGGAAAACACACTTTCATCTTCTAACTCAGAGAGAAAAAAAATACCAAACAACCAAAACACAGAGGGCATAGGGCATTGATGTGCTCTTCAGGCTGCTCTGGACTGGAGACTCTCCAGTTAAGCTCCAGCCCCATGACCAGCGAATCCCACCCGGCTGGGCACGCTGCCTGCCCTTCAGGAAGCCCTGAATCACAGTAAAAGGGGAACGATAACCCAGTAACCCCAGCTGCTGATCCCTTGACTTGATGGGGTTAGATCAGCACCATTTGGAAAGGCTGCTTGGCCAAAGGCAACTGACTTTGTCTCATCATTTAACACGTGAATGGCCGTGGTCATCCCAGGAGGCAGTGACAATTCTCACACACACGCATATTCCACCCTGTAAGTGCTCGGGCTCAGAGGAGCAGCTTTCAGCAGCCTGTTCTTTAAGGAAAGCAGTAACTTCAGGGACGGAGGGAGGATCTGAATTCTTACGAAAGAGGGAGAGGCAGGGGATTGGTTATTATTGTATGCGTTTTCTTCAACAAAATACAGACATTTATTATCCTTACAGTCTTGATACTCCTAACAGTTTTTCTGTAGCAGCCTAATACTTGATTAGTTTCTACTGTTTAGAGCACAGCAATGATGACATAATTTCAGTGTAATGAAGATGAATGCTGTCTCAGAATGTCAGAAGGCACCACATCACCCATTAAGTGTAATGATTTCAAAATACCCTAAAGAAAATTCTTCTGGGCTGGTTGAGGAAAATGCACACACACACAGTCTGATTTTGATTAAAATATGAGTTATTGAAGTGCTCCGTTCAGTCCAAAACTAGAATCAAGTGTTCAGCCCCATAGATCAAAAAAAACTCTCCTAGGACTCTCCATATTCTCTGTGCGAGCCAGACAATGACCTAAGAGCAGCAGTGACTTCGGGGCTGTTTATTTTTCTGCTCAGAGCCCCGCTGAGTGACTCAGAGCTAACCTGGTGTTGCACCCATGCTCTGCTGGCCCAAGCCACGCTGTACGAACAGCTCCGTCCTACAGGAGGCTGCTCACAGCAGGCCGCTGTAAAGAGGGGACGTGAAGATGGCTGCAAACACGTTTATGGCTACAAACGAGGCAACCACAAATCTCCATGTATTACCTATGTAAATTTGGGTACAAAACGGCTGGGCAGGAGTCCCCAAAGTGCCTCCCCGAGAGGTGGTGCCAGGCCAGATCCTCGGCAGCTCGCTGACGGCTTTGCCTGTCGGGCTCCTGGCCGCGAGGGCAGGATTGGGCCCTCGGCACCGAGGGAAGGCGCGCTGGATCTCCTACGGCCTCTCAGCCACAAATGCGAAATGCAGAAGATCCAGAGGACAGGGGGTAGAAGGAGGGAAGCTGAAGGAAAATATGCTATAAATATGAACTGGGTCATATAAAAAGATTAAGTACAAAAGACAGCTTTCTTGTAATGTCCAGCTGTTTCTCCTAAATATTTCTAGCGAACCTACATATGTAGAGTTTCAGAAACGTACCAAGAGGGAATATTAGTACTTCACTTAGAAAAAAAAAACAACACAACTCTGTAGGATTGCTAGTATTTTTGAAGCTCTAGCGCTGAGATCTGTCAGGACAGGACAGGAGTTATTTTAACAGTACTAAATAGCTCTCCCACTGCTTTGCTGGGGATTGATCCATTTTCACCCTTTCTTGCCTTTCTGCAGTCAAACACAGATGTAAAACAGATTAAGGCTCTGCGGAAATAAAATAAAATAAAAAAGACACTGAGGACTTTTTTTTTTTTTTTGACTTCCCCTACAATAAAGTGCAGGGAGAGGTGAATAAAGCCACACGAGAGACAGTAACAAAATGACAAAGGTCCTGGCTGAGTTTATCGAGATGACAACTCAGTGAGTTTTTAGACATCTCTGGCATGAAGACTATTTTTGTCTCTCCACAAGTTAAAACGTACGTACGATCAAGACGACTGCCTGCCTATCTGTTGAAGCTTGTTTCTCCCCATTACCTCTCTCTGGCAGAGTCGTACCTGACTGCAAAATATTCCTCCTGCATTTTAATGTACCTCAGAACAACAGTTGACAATGCTTGAAAAGAAACCAAAGCACACGAACAAACCATCATCGATATATTATTTATACGGGATCCACAATCTGAGAAGCCTTGCTAACAAGTCGATTTGCAGCCACAGATCTCGAGCACGGAAAAGCATCATTATCTGTGCCCGGCTGGTGGGGAAATGGCACCTCGCCCACGCTCTCAAGGAGAAGGGCTGGGTTCTCCACTGCCTCTTGTGCAGTTCCCACCAGTGCAAGAGGCTTTCGCTCCGACTCAGCAGCAGGTTATTCTCCAGCTCTTTCAGTGCAGAGCTCCGTGCAAGGTCCAGGACTGATCCCTGGGCTCCCAGATCCGACCCTGAGCTCTGGCTCCACGTCCTTTGCCTCCCAGCCCGGAGCACTGTCACCAGGTCCTCCCTGCACACAGCATCCGGGCTCTGCAATGCCTCAGATTTAACTTCAGACCCAATAAGCATTACAAATTAGAGAGCACGGTGGGAATAAAAGAGATGGGTTGCCCCCTCTGCCTATCCATCACTGTTTCCCATGTCTCTGGGCGAAAGCAAAGCAAAAGCTTTCTCAACAGCTGAAAGACTAAAATAGGTTGTATGTATTTTTAAATGTTTTACTTTCCCACTCTTAGGCTAATAAAAGTCAGAAAACAGAGAAAGCATTGATTTTATACTTTCCCAAGTCACTAGTAAAAGAAAGCCCCTACGCAATTTGTATTTTCCAATGATAAAATATCAAAGCTGGATGAGGCAGTTAAAATAGCATTTTTCAGCTGAGAATCTCAAAGTGCTTAAAAACAAAGCACTTCTGTCGCAGGCAAAATTTGCTCTCTTTTTTAATCTGTAGTAAGTTTAGGCAAGAAACAATTAACCAGTCTGCTGCGCTGTCATGCGGCAAGTGGGAGTCAGACCGCGTACTGGGGGTGAGGTTTAAAAAGTGAAACTTGCTGAATGAAAGCTGGGTGGCTCTGAGACGAAGAGAGTCCTCGTACCGAACCTGACCCTGTCATATGATCGTAAGATCCCAGAGATGCCAATTGAAAAGGAAAAAAATTTGTGACGATAACGCCAGGAGTCAGAACAATGCTGGATATTTCTGGGAGCTCTGGTTTGTGTCTTCTCGGCCAGCTCCCGGCGTCTGTCAGGGCCAGTTGGACGCTGCAGGCATGGCTGCCATCAGCTGGAGATAAAGGATCTGAGAGTGACGGCTGCAGATCCAGCAGAGAGCACACGGAGTTACAGAGGCATTTGTCTAGGAGTTTATTATTATTAAATTGTGGAAAAGCCCTGAATGCATACCCAGATACACAGATAAACACTCACGCACAGACACTTTAGAACAAGGCTTCCCTGACAGCATTTTGATGTCAGTCTAAGGAAATATGTTGGCAACTCCTCCACACAAAATCTCTTTTCCACAAACAGCATATTCTGCCAGTACGAAATTCATCATCCAGCCATAAAAAGGACGCAGGGCCAAGGGGCTTGAGTGACACACCAAAAACCTCAAAACACATGTCTGAGCTGCCACATGACTTGGATAACACTCCTCACGTACAGCAACGAAACTGGAGCTCTGCAAGCTGCATCGTCCTGATGTTTCGCAATGTCCTGTGAGCTGGGTGCTCGGGGAAATGGGAACGGGTGCTACGAGCGGTCTGGCCACTGCAATGAGAGACCCCCTCATTAAAAGGTAAAAAACAAAACAAAAACAACAACAAACACCTAAACAGTGGAGGTAGATAGTGGATGGGGGGGAAGTAAGCGAAGCTGTTGATTCAACACTGAATGCCTAAATGAAACTTCATCTCACCCGCTGGTCGGTGGGAATAAGGTACTGCTGAAGGCATCCAGCTGGTGGCTTCAAGCATGTCATCGCTGAAATGGGGTAGCTCCAAAGACAATACGTTAATAATATAAGGGGAAAGGGCCACTGCGGGGGAATATCTTAATAAAGTAGGGAAAAAAAAAAAAGACCTTCACGGAACATCAGTTTAGTTGGTTCTCCTGGATTCAAATGGAAAGATAAATCTCATGCCTAAGACAAACGGATTTGTGAAAGAGAAGAGAATTGCCAACATCTTCTACCCTCAGTTTCTTATAGCTTGTCCCACTTTTCAGCACTGGGAGACCAATCCAGAAATTATTGATGAAATTAATGCTAACGAGCACTGAGATGCTGGATCTTTTGTCCTGGTAGGTAACTCCTGAGAGGGCAGCGACTGCTGCAGGCTCTGGGGTCCTGCTACAGGTCCCTAGCAAATAAATAGCCATGAACCCAAACGAGGAATCTAAAAATTGCATATGAGGGAATTCTGAACTTTGAAAACAGAGTCATAAAACTACGAAAAATTTTAATTAAGTGGCTAATTTAAGACTTTGTCTAATTTTGTGCTGAAAGACAAACCAGCTGTGGTTTGTCTGAACAGGAGCAAATACGGTACCACAGCGTGATTTCATGAAAACATTGCTGGTCGATTTAACATAAGTTCTACGGCATTTAAAGGCAGGAAGCGTCTTTGTGAAAATGCCCTTTTTACCTGATCAGAAGAATCACTATCAATTGAAGAGGGATAGGATTTATCTTTTAAATATGAGCATGAGATCCTTGCAGAGCAGTTCTAGCTCAGTAACGTGTGACCGTTTCATCTCCCAGCACAAAGAGACATCTGTGTGCAGCACAAGCAGTCTCCTTGTGTACCTGCGGCATCTCGCTCACAGCCAGGTGATCTCCATGAACTCGTGTGCAGGAGGCTCACGCAGCCAGAAACCCCAGGACTCACCCCTCCTTGTGCTCCCGTTGGCCATAGCTGGGCTTTATATCTGTACGACCAGGAATTCACCTCCTTAGACTGAAATTGTTCGTTTCACATTGTATAACTTCATTCCCTCCAGTTCTTTGCTTAATACACAGCAATGCTTTCTCACTCAGGGCCCTCCAGCGCCGCCCATCCCTAGCAGGGCACCTGAGCAGGGTCCTGGGGCAGCAGCTCACCCAGAGGGCACTTGGTGTTTTTGCAGCAGCCATCTCCATCGCTGCGGCGTGGGAGACCCTTATAGAGAGCCTACAGCTCTCGTGGAGAGCTCCAGCAATTCCTGTGGCAATATTTCAGGGGTAAACTCTCCTTTGATATTGTTGGAAAATCCTTGCCAAGCTGACACTATGTATTAAAGGGTTCACAATAACAGAAGGCTGAAATTAAATTGAACAGGATATTAATACCTTGTAGTTGAGGAAATGGTATTTCCTTTTGATTTCACTCTTTGCTTTGTAAATTAGCCAAAACCTGCTTCCCTGCACAAATGCAAGCAGCTCACAGGAGTCCTGCCACCCAGCACCCAGCCGTGGCAACTGCCCCACGTGCCTCAGCGGCTGGAAATCCTCTGCAGAAACCTGGCAAGTCTAAAATAATCAGCCCTACCTCGTTCCACATCCCCTCCAGATCTTTTATCTCCCCTATAGGTCTCCACAGAAGCAAGTATTTGCTGGCTCATGATTAACTCATCTGAACAGCCCACAGATGTGAAAAGGCTTAAAACATAGGAAGGGTTTTTTCATGGTCCTATTTCAGGAAAGCTCTTTCCTTCTGCATTGCCCTAAGATCTTTTTCCTATTCTCTTTTACCACTACAGAGAGTACTGGAGCACACGGACCCAAATACTGCACACAAGGGGTCCCCTAGGCTAGGGCCGCTGGGCAGGCAGAGCTCCCCCCTTAAATTTCCTCCTTGGTTTGAAGGCAGCCATCTGAAATATATGGATGAGTTCAGTAACAACCCTAACTTAGAGGCAAAAATCTTTCCAAAAGGATTAAAAGTGTTTTCTGCCGCATGCCGTGGTTTGGTGGCTTGAGGACGCTGCTCCCACAAGAACCCTCCTGCCCGCTGGGACTCACTAGGGCTGCGCAGCGCGGGGCACGAAGCGCCTGCCACAGGTGGCCAAAAAGACATTTCTGTTAAAGTGCAAGTAGGGTGAAACAGGACTGTCTTGAAAAAAGGATCTACCCCCTGGAGCCTCCTCAGCATCCACCTGGGGCTGTGCCTCATGGTAGGGCCTCACGTGCAGCACACGGGGCTGCTGCCCTGCCTTTGTGTCCTGTTCAACCTATGTGGCAGCCTACAGGAGAGAACAAGGGCTGGGTGTCATCCCGTCATCCTACAAGGCTGAGAATGTAATAATGAAAGGATCACTTCAGGAATAACATGCCAGCATCTCTCTGCTAACGTGGTCCTTGCTAAAAATCCCTATATTGCCCCACAAGGTGCATGCAGATATACGTATTTAACAGAAACCCATCTGTACGTATGTTCTTTAGGGACTGTTTGTAAAAACATTAGGTTGCAGTATTTGCACATTATCCAGGCTCAATTTAATTCAGCTTTCTGAGTGCTGGCATGGCACAAATTAGTTGGTCTGCATGCCAGCAGCCATCGCTAGCGCAGCAGCAGAGCCAAATTGGGGAAACATTAAGAAGTACGTCCTGCGTCCATAATTGTGTGTTTACAAATGAGGCATTTGAATATTATATAGTTAGTCCTGTGCAACACTGAAATGGGAGTCATAAGAGTAAGAAAAGTTGGCTTCCCGGCTGGAAACTCTGGCCAAGAACATCATTTAATCCAGACAAGGAAAGAGATCGATCAATTATGCCAGTAAGTTTGAAACAGCACTATAAAAAGAAAAAGTGACATGGCATAGGTTTGTGGTTCCCGGCTAATGGAGCTAAAACCTAGCATCAGATGGTTTGTATTTTACATTATTGTCAAACAAAAATAAATCATCAAAAACATGGCAGAATCAAGCCTAACTGGCAGGACATACCATAAAAAAAACAGCTAGTGGTTGAAGTGAAAATTAAGAAGTGCTGTTCCTTCTCCCCAAAATGCCAGGGCTAACCAGAAGAAGCAGATCGCTCTCCCAGGCTTTGCAATTCTTTCCCCTTTTTTTTTTTCCTACAAGCAAGAGGCTGTTACGCCATAGCAAGCTCTGCTCCAGTGGGATTTTGCTTGCCGATACCCAGAGATCAGCACATGAAGTAGGTTACGTCCCGTATTTACCCAAGGGCCGTGTTATGGCACAGTTAGCCGTCTGCTGGCATCCCTATTGGAAAGCCTGGTTTCAGAGCCGGGAGTTGTGATGAAGGATTATCTCCAGCTGACCGTCTTTACAGGGGTTGTGGAAAGGGGAGATTATGTGTTTCTTTTAAAAATATATATTTCAGATCTCCAAAAGAAACAATCAGCTGCCAAAGACACAGCAGCCTCATCAATACCGGAAGGGAACACGTATTCTTCTAGGAAAGATTGATCTTCCAAATGGGAGAACCGACAGGCAGATGCTCAAGTGCCCGTCATCCTTTACATTGTCACCACCCCCAAATATTCACATATTGTGACCTGAGTCCCAGAATCAGAAGCTTGTCTTAAAAATCATAGGAGCTAGAGATTACAAGTTTAGAGATTTTATTGGAGGAACATTTTATCTTCCTTCTGTTTTTTGAAGCTATTGGCTTCAACATTATCAAGCTTTTCTTGACTATGGTAGGAGAGATGCATTTATTAACTATTAAAGAATCCACCATCCTCTGAGTCTGGGAGATAGACCTACGTACATGAGAGCCAGGATACCTCGTGATAAAGCCAGGCAAGTTGCCAGCCCTGTACCACACTTTGTTCTTCTGACACAGAGTAACCTAGAACACCAGGAGCCATTCCATCAATTTCTATGCTGTATTTTATATACGTATACATATATATATACACACACACACGTAAAACACGTAATACACATTTCCAGCATTATAATTTTCTTTTCACAAGTGCTCCCGACTGGCTGCCATGCTCTCTCTGCACCAGCACGACTTGAGGCGATGTCTCCGGGCTCACAGGGCGCTCTGTGCTGCCCCTTGCCTGCCGTGGCTCGTCTGTTTATTAAAAGCACCATCAGGCCACAGGCTATGGACCAGCACTGGGCTGCATTTGGCTTCACCACGGACTGAGTCAGGGGGCCAGGAATTAAAGCAAGCTCTGCATGAGTGCAGGGCAGCCCCTGCCTGCCCGCACCCATGGCGGGACTGCTGCCGTGTCAGCACCTGCAGCTGCCTCGCAGCAGCCAAGGCGCAGCGCTGGCCTGAAGCGCCTCTGCTTGCTCCCTTCCTGTCTTTGCTACAGTTGGGACGGGCAATTAATTCAGCTTGAAGTAGCCACAGCAAACACCCAAACAAGTTTTACTTTCGATTGCTGGCCCAGGCAGACAGCCGGCTCCAGCTGACTCGGCACAGCACCAGCTCACACCCTGAGCACAGGACGTTCGGGTGCATCGCAGGGGCAGACTCCCAAACACAGTCAGGTGTCTGCATGAGCAGGAAAATGCCTGCGTGCATTCAAAAGCAATGATTATTTTCATCTTCAGACACTCATTCCAGCATATTATATCAGTGCCTCTCAGTGAGATTCAAGCTCTTAAGTGCCTTCATTGCTTTGTTGAAAATGAGTCTAAAGGCCAGATTTTAAAAGCCATTTGCAGCCTTGACTCTCATCTGGCCCTAAGCCACGGACAACTTTTGAGACTTCTCCCTCCTCTTTTTTCTAACTAGGAAGGAGAAAAGGAGAGGAGGGTTACACACTCTACAATGAAGAGCCAGACCCTGCTCTGCCAGCACAGGGCTCCCCATGCAGTGCAGTCGTCCAGCACCACGGGGCTGCTTCGCACACCCCAGATGCCCCTGCGCTGTCACTCAGAAAAAGGAATGAACTAAATATTTTCTTGCAACTTTTCATAGAAAAGAAGTTATTTCTTCAGAATATAAATAAGTAAATTCTATGTCAAAACAGGGTTTGTTTAAAAAAGATTTGGCTTACGTCACATATCTGATTTTTGTCACAAAGAACTGTTTATGCATCAATTATGTTGTGGTCTGTAAATAGGTGGTTATAGCAGGAATAAAAACTCGTACAGACCATTAACTGCACTGACAGACCGGGGCAGCACTGACACATACACACACACACAACGTGTTTATTGACAAGTTACAGCATTTACCAATTTCTGCAGTTCTGAGCTTGGGAAGTCTGTACCATACGTGGAGCCAAAGGCTAAGGGCAATATTTCACCACCAAGGCAACTTTCCTAACCCGTGAGTTTACCTGGCAGTAGATCATCCTAAAATACATCATGTCGCAAGCCTACATCAACGAGCAGTGCCTTCAATCCCCAAGATTACCGTAAATTACATACATTGTGCTACGCAGGTGGAAGGAAAAACCTTCAATACAGTGAAGAGCCTCACCTTGCTGAAGTAAACACCTGCCTTGTTTTGAGTGAAGAGAAGTGATCCAACCAACTCAGAGCACACTTGGCTCTTCTCCACACTTATGAAACTTCAGCGAGTGTATCCTTCCAGCATATTATGGAAATATTAGTATTTGCCGCAATGAAAAATACTTTTTTTGGCATCTGTATTTCCCATCCCTATTCTAAGGCAAACACTGACAGCTGACGGTATTCAGGAACACTGCCATATGTTCTCTTAGAAACGGGATCCTGAAATGTGGCTGTTATCCCCCAATTGGCATCTTCACCAATTAGCACAAGATTGCTCAAATACACTCATTTCTCCCCCAAGGGACGACTCCTCTGAAGAATTCTTATCTGATGCTTCAGGATCTTCTCCGAAGCGCTTACCCACTCTCACGGTTTCTGATTTAATGGTTAACACGAGGAACCAGACAACTGTTCTAGGGAGCAAAGTCAAACTGCTCGAACTGTCTGCCTGCCATCGCTATTTCTCCCAGACAAGCAACGCAAACAGCACTCACAGGGTTAATATCTGAATGCCTTTTCTAATAAAACCAGCTTCCAGTTTTTCAGTCTTTTGTGCAAGTTTAATAAAATAAATTTTGAATATCAATGGAGTACATTCTATTTTTCTTGGCATGTCTGTGCCTTGCTGTGTCCTTCTCTTGCAGGAGTCATGCCATAGGGAGAGCACTTTTCCACAGTCCATTGAAGTTGTGCCATAAGGGCTGGAGATGATTTGCTAAAATGCTCCAAAGGTATTCAAATTTCTTTAAAGAAGAAATTCAATTTATGTGCATTTATATTGCAGTGTCTGTCAGGAAGAAAGGTTATAATCACCAGCATATTTTAGATTTACATTTTCTTCTATACATGAGGTAATGGTATTAGAGGTAAACTATGAGGTTTAAAGTTGAATTCGATGTATGGTACTATTTTCCTTGCTGCTAAAGCATGTTTTTGAAGTTCTTGAGGAAAGCATATGTTAGCATATGTTACTGAAATACCAAGAACAGGATGCTGGGTGGCTTAGAGGATAAACTATTTGTCTTTCTTCTCCGCATTCTTACATAAAGTGCGGCTGGATTGCATGAGCAGAATGAGCAGAGGATTCTCAGCCCATGAATTAGTTCGCACCACGAAGCTGGGGCACAGTTGTGGAGCACCGCTAGCAGCGGGCGCGTCTCTGAATAAACTCGCTCCAAACGGGCCTTCGCTCCCACCACTGGGAGAGGGAGAAAGGGGGCTTCAGAGCTCTGTGCTATTGCTTACGGAACCCTCAGAAGAACAAATAGTCATCAAAAATTAAAAGGAAACGCACGGCTGTGGAAAGCTCTTCGCCTCATTTTACTCTGAAAATTTACTTCATTTAAATTTCCTGCGCCTGTATTAAATATTTAGATGTTGATATTTTCACCAAGCAGAAAACATTATCACAATTTCTATCAAGTTGGAATCCTTCTACGCATATGTTAAAGTTATCTGATAATTAAATTGCCACTCTTATCTCACTTAGGACCCCACTAATTATAGGCAAAGTACTTCAGCAGAATATACGACAGCTGATTTTGGAACCGGAGCTGAGTGCCCTCTTTTAAATGAACACTCACGGCTGGTCGGCAGATTTATTTTATAATTTCACTGCTACCCCTACACTCTGTCAATAAGGAAGCACCAAAGCTATCACGACGGTTTTTGCACAGCAAGCTAATTGTATTTTAAGCCTACTTCCAAATGAATTCCCTATAGCTATTCAACTTTGCAAACAGTCATTTAAGCAGTGCTCTTTGGGGAAGCGCGCGTGCACACACACGGGCACTATTTGCTTCATAAATTCCAACAGATAAAAATCCTGTTTCATTTCTCACAGAGTGTTTGTTTTTAATACATTATAACTAGATACTGGGCCAGATACGACAACAACAGATGTTTGCTGAGTACCTGACTGGCTCTAGACAAGATTGGGCTTCAGTCCTGCCATCAGATTCACAAGCTCAGACCCTCACATGTGGCTTTTCCCATGAGCAAAGAGTATCAAGATGCAGAAATGTCTGGGGACAAGAAAGAAATCTCAGGAGAGGGGGTCTTTGAGCTGTATAACTGTCCAGTCTCTCTGTGGCTAAGCCCAACTCACTGAGCACTCCAATCCTTTCCCTTCCCTCCAACTTCTCATGACAATTGAATCTGACGCGAACGTTGCCAGAAGATGGAATACTCTCTATGCCCTTCTTTAGATGCCTTTGTGGACAGATTCATATGGTATGAGCTTTGTGAAGTATAGAAATTTCACTTGGAAGCACAAGAAGGCTTCCAAGGGTCCAGCACAGGATATGGAAATCTCCTGAGGCAGTCCCTTGAGTGACACTGCAGAATGGATAATTGCTTGGTTGGAAGTCCTCCACTGATATGCCTGGACCATGAACTGAACTCACATTTTCAGGCTAAAGTCCTACCCCAAGCCTTCTTCTTGACCATATTCCCACCAACTAAACCCAAACAAATGAAAAAAAAAATCATCAATGGGAAGACACAAATAACGGGGGCACAAGCAGATGCATCAAGGCTGTTTCTGAAGGACTAAGATAGCAGAAAAACACACTTTGGATACACATTGTGCGTTGGACAAGGAATCCAACCAGACAACTAGAGCACCTGAAACCAGAACTACCTATAGAGCAGGGTAGGAAACACAGGCATGCTTCTCCCATTAATTTTCCACAGCCTGAGCTTTGAATCTCTCTGTGCTCAGCTGTGGAGGGTTTGTTCTGAATGTTTGGTGTTCTGCCCCATCCTACAGCGGATAGTTCAGAAGTGCATTATTATTTATTTAGGATCTGAGGACTTCTCCTCTTGTCCATTCCGACTTTGCAGTTATTTTCCAGAGCAGCTCGAGTCTGTTTTTTTCTTTTGTTTCTCCTCTGCAGTGAAACCAGCCATCATTAAGAAGACCAATAAACTGCACCTACCATAAAAGACCTTCATAAAAGTAAAGGATAAATTTCCAAAAGTGTATGCTTAGAATCAAAGTTAAAAATCAATCACCAAATTGTTACCAGATTGCTATTTACATTTCGATTCATTCATCTGAAGGCCATTTGTTTAACATCAGAAAATTAAAGCCTTGCGCTAGATTTACCTGCCCCAGACTTGCCCGGGAACTCCTCCAACTCGCACTCTGTGTTGGTGCAAGCAGTGGCAGGAGTGTTTGTGCACAAGGTGGTTCCCTACAGCACTCCGAGTAGCTCGTGTTACCTGGGTGACTTGGTGCTCTTCCCACTGCTGGTACCAGTCCCTAGAAGACGTTCCCCAAAGTCTAGCGCTGTTCAAAATGAATCCATTCACTGGACCACGCTGGGCCTTGTGCACGTGTTCCAGTCTCCAGCCCACCACACAAAATACCAGCAGTGGTTAAAAAAAAAAACAACACAAAGCTCCCTATGGCTCAGCTGTCCACAGCAGTGCCCATTTCTATGTCCAGCTTTCTAAGAGTGCAATTCCAAAATGGATTTCCAGCCAACTTCAGGAGTTCCCATCACCACCCAGCTGACAACTCCCAGCCCAGGCAGCAGCTCAGTGACTAACCTCATCCATGCGTGGTGCTGAGGCCAGCGCTGCATCGCTGAAATGATTTAAAGTAAAACAAACAAACGAACCCAACCCACAACACAGGCATTTTACTATCACAGGAAACATCGTGGCCTGAATACAAAACACGCTGACACCCTGTATGTCTCGGTGCCAGAATCACAGAATGGCCAAGGTCAGAAGGGACCTCAGAAGCACGTCCAGTCCAACCCCCCGCCAAGCAGGATCCCTTACAGCACGTTGCACAGGATGGCATCCAGGGGGGTGTTCAGTATCTCCAGAGAAAGAGACACAACCTCTGCAGGCAACCTGCTCCTCTGCTCTGCCACCAAACGTGCTGTGTGTCACAGCGTGTGTCACAGTGTGTCACAGCTCTGTGACATCAACAGAGGTGACACCTCCAGGTGGTGGTCACTGATGACCGGATTTTCTGGTGGGATCCATGTGGAAGGGGCAGAGCTGGCACACGCGGGCAGTGGTAAGGCACAGATCCAGGACTACGCTTCTGCACAGAGGGAATTTGAAGCAGGAAAGAGATGAAGCTTCAAATGGCATCATAAGATGAAAAAGAAATATTAAGGAAAAGGAAAGATGAGCACAGGAGAAAGGAGAGGACAGCGTATGCAGTACTAGATAACAAGTGTCATTGCAAGAACTCTGCTGACCCCTGCATTTGATTCAGTTTTAAGTAAAATGAGATTATTATAGGTAATAGAGAGTGAGAACTAAAACAAAGTTGTGCTTTAGCCAGAACTGTTGTTTTAGCTACTGCTGAATAATGAAATCCCTTACCAGGCCTCTCTACCTTCCTTGTAACGAACACCTGTAACAGTGCTAGAAAAGGGCTGATTTTCAGCTGGTAGGCACAGAGATGCTCCTGAAACACCAGAAAGGAAAGAGCAGAGCGCTGGGCCCCGGTACTACTGCTGCCTGGGAATTTTCCAAGGAGATGTTTTTCCATGAGAAAACACCAGCTGGTAGAAAGAGAAATGTCCCGTGGAAGCATATTGGTTTTAAAGTAGGAGGAGCTCAAACTGTTGAGATGCAGAGCAGGGAACATGAAATTTTGGGCTCTTGCTTGCTGCCATGTGCACCGCACAGGTCTCAAGGCTTTCTGTTGTGTGCTCAGCCCTCAGCTGCTTCAGATTCAGCAAAAACACAGCCCGAGGGCAGCCAGGAGCTGGGGGTTTCCTGCAGCCACAGGAAGAGCAAGGAGTGACTGGAAGCCAGGATGTGTGGCTGAGCAGTCCCCTTCACTTTGAGAATGCTGTGCTGATCTTATTTTTGTGGATTTATTTCTACCAGGAAATATCAGTATCTCTACATTTAATTCCAGTGAGAAACAAACCCCGTAGCATGTTCTTGTTTCCTCCAGCTGTAGGTACTGGGAAAGCAAAGCAAGAGGAGATGAGCTGTCCTACTGGGAAAGGAAGCTCTCAGAGGCTCAGCGGGCTTGTAAAGGCTGGCTCTGCATTCAGAGATTTGGAGATGGGGTTTAGGTTCCGCTTTTACAGCTCTTCCTATTTCAGTGCTGTTGAACTTTTTCCCTTCACGATACTAGTGCGTGCTCAGCTAAACAAGTACCGAGGTGCTGTGAGCTGTCCCAGCTTACCCAGGGCAGCTCCTGGCTGTGTTAGGCTCGCTGGCAGGCTCCCATTTGTCCTGGTGCAGCTGGGGTGCCAGGAGCGCTGTGCCCTCCCTGCCCTCCCTTGGGGAGCGCTGGCCACAGCCCCCAGTCCTCACTGGAGAAGAAATGGAGCGGCACCGGGAGCAAGGAGGGGGCTAGGAGAAGAGAAGTGTGTGGGAAAGGAGCAAAGGGTCAAAATTCTGGGCATTTGGGGCAGGTGGAGCAGGGTGCGTCACTTGGCAGAGCCCATCCTTACTGGGATGGAAGTTTCTTCTGCTGAACACGCTAAGTATCCCCGAGAAGTGCCCTTTATTTTGAAGATGGATCACTTGCCACCTTCTCGCAGCCCCCAGGCCCCTCGCAGGCTCCCCAGATGCGCTCCTGCAGCCCAGCAGCGGTTCCTGCCAGCCCACGATAACCTCCTGCCCTCGCCGAGCTCCCCGGGCACCGTGCAGCACAGGGCTGGTGCAGGACGTGGTCTGAACACTCCCTCCAAGTCGAGAGGAAACAGCAAAATAAGTCGTGGCAATAAATCTCCATGCTCGTCTGCTGTCCCAAGCTACAAGGCATACATTGCAGTTACTGACAAGCCTACCTGAAATCAAAGACCTAGGAAAAAAATTTTCGGAGCCCTGAAGAATTTCCCAAAGGCAAATCAATGAAAAGAAAGGCCCATTTAAAATTCAGAACAGTCCTGCACGTTTGGATCTGCTGAAAGCTATTACATGAGAAATCACAACCCAAGGTGGCTCAGCGAGTGGCACAGACACTTGTCTGCACTGTTTCACCGCATCCCTGCACATGATACTTCAAAAAGCACGGTAATTTGCAAAAGTAATTTTGTAAAAGCTTCCATACATCTCCCGTTAAGAGCAATTTGGCTAGTATCTGTTGCTAGCTGCGAGCACGCTTTTAGATATTAGATGGATGAGTGCAGACTAGCGGGAGAAAAAAAAACAGAGGATAAATACTTGGCAGTTCTCTAACAACTTGCACTAGAGGATCGCAAAGTGATTTACAAATATCAATTAATTAAGCCTCAAAGAGCCCCAGTGAGATAGGTAAGTATCATTACTCTCATTTCACTAATGTGTAAGCTGAGACACCGAGAGCAGCAGCCTGCCACCCGGGGTCACGCAGCGAGCAGCTGGCACAGCCGGGGACAGCAACCACGAGCACTGCCTTACCTTGCTCCTCGCCTACCAGACCTCTGTCTCTCTCCTAGTGCAGCTTAAAGCTTCTCTTGAACTTGATATCAGCAAATGCAATGTCCTGCAAACCCACTGAAGTTTCCAAAAAACTAAAACCAACCAAACAAAACCCACTTTTGATGCTTAGGGTTACTACTGAGTACATGACCAGACATCAGTTCGCAAGGATTTAGGGCATTACCTGAAAAATCAGAATGGTGCCCAGAAATGTGTATTTGTAACTTATGATATCTGCTTGATACACCTGCACCAGGATGGGACATCACATGTAAAATATTTCAGAAAACACATGACCCCAGAACGTTTGGTGCTATCAGCTGAAATTAACTCCCAGCGAACAAACAGCCCCGAACAGGTCTGATCAGACACAAACCCACGTATTGACACGTGTAGATAACCAACAGTGACCCCTCACAGACAAACAGCTGGAGGGTAGAAAAGCTGTGCACCACTGCCCCGTAATCATCACGTCTGGATGCATCAGTTGGACAAACGAGTGACAAAGCCTCTGAAGTGCCCTCATTCCTACAAACGTGCTCGAGCTGGTAACAAAGCCGACTAGCTGGCTACAGGAACAGCAAAACAACACAACAGCCAGGCAGCTACCGGCAGGATGGTTGCATGGGCAGGAAGCAACTTGTTGTCCGCTGACCATAGATATGGAAAGATCCCACATTGCCCATTTAGGATGGAAAACTAAAAACCCTGAAGAAAGGGGAATACTTGCTGTTTGCCTGGCTTGCTTTTCTGTGCAGAGAGCTGCAAGGACTAACAGAGGAACAGGCAACTTCTTTCACATGGCTCCATCACTACAGCCAGATTGCCCTGCTAGGAAGAGCAGCTCCCTTTTGAAGAGGGAGAATTGGAGCGTTCCCTGTGATTTTGCTGCTGAGGAAGGGCCCTCACACTGCTGCTTTGGCATTGCTTGGGGAATGGCTCTGGGGGCAGAACCACGAAGGCTGCAGAAGGCATTTTCTCCCACACCTCCTGCACGGCCACAAGACCCTACAGGGGATGGGACACGCTGCCATCCCATCCTTCAACACCCACACTGGCCTAATGACTTACTGCGGCTGTGTGCAGTACTCACGATTACAGCGAGGAGCTGATGAGCACCCATTCTCAGTTTTTGGGTTGTGGGCTAACCACCTCTGTCACTCATCCAGTGCCCTGCCTGGGGCCAGGGACCACACCCCACTCTCTACAGATGTTCACTACAAATGTACAGTATTTGTCCTTAGCATGTAATTTGCACAGGTTTTATATTAGAGGAGATTTTGCTTAGCTCTTGTCCTGTTCCAGCCCTGGATCACGGATTTATGACTGGCTGTGCTCTGTCCGTCTGCGCCTATGTTCCCTCTTGGCCCTCCACACACCCTCACCTCGGTTCCTCGCCGCCCCCGCCATGCCCTAGCTGCGATCCCAATCTGTTGGCTCACCCAGATGCAGAAAGAGAAACAGAAGAAACAAATTAAATACAGACGGACTACATAAGATAATTTTTCACATTTATCTGTTTATGTGCAAAGCGGTATTAGTAAAGTTGTTGCTTTTTTAAAGCAGTTGGCTGGTGTATTTATGTGCACAAAAAGGATATATGGAGCGGGCTTAGCTATTGCAAACAATTCTGGTTTGCTCCCAAAGAATTTCAATTTAAACTATTTATTCAAGATTTCATATTAAATCATATAATAAAATACCATTCCTACACAGAAAATGGATTTATTGCACACAGATGTGCCAAAAGCAAAACATCTGCACACGAGGAGTCATCAATACCATGTCATTTTGTCTCCTTTATGCAGATAAAGCAGCTAATTGCTTTCTGAAAAATTCAGGTCAGAAACTTAATGCACAAAATATTTACGGGTTAAACAGAGAGGCAGTAATTACAGAACCCCGTTTCTCTTCCATTTGTACCCAGTATATTGGGTGCACGCACATGCCATCAGACCTCAAGTAACGCTTTGTAGATTGATGAAGCCTGACTCAAACAATATGTCACACCAGGGGCCTGACAACTGAAAGCACGCTTAATGTAAACTTGTAAAGTCGTAGGAAAGAATGCTGGAGCTTTAGCCACTTAATGATTTGAGCAGTAGGCCCTTTTTACTGCTACTGAAATTAAATACCTCAGTAAACCTCTCGTCATTTACAGATGTCCTGTGTCAGAATCACGCACCGCTTTTTTGTTTCTTTTACAAAATCAGATGAAACAGAGCTGAAGCCTTCACTTCTCCCTGCCCAGCTGCAGTCAGCAGCCAGCCATTACCGAGCAGGACGAGCGAGCGCTCTTCTCCCCAGCCTAAGCTGTTCTGCAGTTTTTTGAGTCTAAAGTAAGCCAACCACCTTAGCAAACAACCACTTATTGCTTTTGATAGAAAGGTTCCTAACATCTTGTAATGTGTATGCATATTTTCCCCTGCCTGGCTACTAGACACCGCAGTCATTGGGGACACGTATCCATTTATTAAAATGCAGTCAGCTGCTCTTTAGTTTGATGTTAATTCCGAATTTATGCTTCCATCGAGCACTACATACAACACTACAATGACACTTCCTTAGTACTTTATCCACGTACAAAAGCATTGGCTGTAAAACAAAACAAAACTGAAGTTTGGGGAAATGTATTACTGCTTGTTTTTAAATAGGCATATTTCAAGAGCGAGGACATCGGTGGAGAAATTTGATTATCAAACATAGCTTTACGTCTTCTTTCCTTTAGAAACTAAGCATCTATGAGAATGGTTTTGTAGGAAGGGATTTTAAAATTAAAAATTGTGCTACATTTTATCCTAAGATGTTGTCTTAAATATTTGATGGCAGGTGCCCAACTCTACAGCTTACATGACAGATCTGATCTTCCCAGATAACAATACTGCCATCCTCATTTTTATTTAATAAATCCTCTGTCAAAAAAAGGAAAAGGAAGAAAGAAAAAAAGGAACGGTCCCTGTGTATAATCTGAAGGAACAGGCAAATTGTGACACTCGGGCAGCTGCTGCCATACCTAAACAAAACACCGCCCCAAAGCTGCAGCTGTCTGCAGGAAGGATGGACACAAAGGTTCTACAATTTGGTTTATGAACAACGAAGAAAAGAAAATGAATACGAGGTCAGTATACCAGATGTATCTGGCCTATCGCACCAGCCTCACTGGACAAGTTTCCCTAAGGAATATTCCACAGAGCCAAAGGCAGGGGTTAGGAGAGTCGCTGCTTTCCCCCGTTTTTATGGAAGGTCTCACACTGCAGGTCAGCTCGGGGAGGAGGATGGGGGCGGCCTTTCCAATCGAGTCTTGGAGCTGTGACTGCAACAACTTGAATTATCAGCTCTTTAAGACTACTTGTCCCTCTTGTCCAAAATCCATGTAGCCAGACTTAGGTTAAAAAAAAAAATAATAAAATAAAATAAAAGAGGAAAGCCTTCTAAAAGAGCCTCACACCAGGAACTGTTAATTTGTCAGCTGTGTTATCAGAGGCAGTTTCCACATGCCTCTCCAGGCCTTTGAAACGTCACGGCACATCTATCTCCCTGTAACAACATTTACAGATGCTCTTTCTCTGGTGTGTGTAAGGTGCCTGGGTTTGTGCTCCTAGCATTGCAAACTCTGCTTCAAGTCTTGCCTGACCTCTCCATAGACACACACTCAGAGAAATTAATATTTTCTACCCTCCTTATTTTGCAAACCATTACATACTTTAAGAATCAAGAATGTATGAGTACATTTGGTATTAAAAATGTATGTTAAATGCTCCTCCATTAAGGAGCTGGCTAACAAGCAGCATCAATGCGATGTGATGTTGTACATAATTCAATAAAACCAATACCCAAAGAAATCCAGAGTTTTGTTTCGCTGCACGGAATCATGAATGCCTCGATGCTCTCACATGAGACACTTTGTCAATGGTGCTGCTATCTAACAGTACACGTTTGGCTTGGGAAGCGGCTTTCATCACAGCTGAAAGGAGCTGAGAGTCTGAAAGAGGAATAAGGAAGGACAAAGGTCTTGGGTCCAGATTTGTCTGGGGACGTGACGTTCATTTTGGGACAGAGGAACCAGCGCAGCACTGCAGGTGAGCGGACACTGGCTACAAACCAGCTCCAGTGGCCTGCTCAGCACTTGAGTCATGCTTTAAAATCACAGACCCAGAGGAATCATGTGGATTAAACATATAAACTGCCAACACAAGGACAAAGGATGGCAAGATGAGGGCAAGCAACCCTTTCCTCTGGTTCCTTGCTGTGTTCCAACCTTCCCCCTCAAAAACTCCAGCCCCTGCCTCTGCAGTGCTCTTCCAGCAAGAAAGGATTCGCCCTGCAGTGCTGCCCGCACGCACAAACCACACGGTGCCTTGTGGGGATTTGAGGGTGAGTCAGAGGCTGTACTCCTGAAAACATTCAAGCAACCTTTTCCTTTCCTTTTACCCACAATCAGTGCTGCTCACTGCATGTCAAGCTGGAATTTAAGCATCTTTGGATATGTCCATGCAATGTGGTACAAGAGGACTCTCCCCCCAGCTGGGATATTTGGATGTTAGCACAAGCTGAGCACACCACTCAGTTTAGTAGGGTCTGAGTGCTCACTATGTAGTCACACAAGGACCACAAATGGAGTCTCATTTGTGCATCTTCCGGTATGTTTAACAGTGAAAAACGAATGAATGAAATAGCAGAATAGCAAAAGGAACCTTGACAGTCATCTAGAGGGTTGTAACAGCTCTGTTCATTCAATTCTTAAGCTTGGAAATGAGAAGGTTGCTCTAAAGCACTCAGCAGGTGCTCAAAAAAAGAAAAAAAACACACAACAATAACAAAACCAACCACCACCACGTGCAGAGAGAGCTCAGCTTGCATCTTCTGGGAAGTGCCACCCTCACCGCAGCAGTGTACCTAGGTAAAAGTAACTCTGGGGAAGGAGCTGACCACTTGGACCAGCTGCAGCAGAACCTCTGCGACACTTCAGGTTGCCATTAGGACCGGGAGAGCTGCAGCCATACAAATTTTCATTACAATTTTACAAACGCAGGCACTGGCATCAGAGGAACAGATGTGATCTTCACCCAGAACATACAAGTTCTGCTAGAAAACCAGCACTGCCAAGCAGGGGCTGTGACCTGCAATGACCAAGATGACCACTTGCAGCCCCACAGCACTGCCCTTCTGCTGCAGGGGAGGGCTGGAGGACAGGGCACGAGCACGCAGGTATCTGGGCAGCGGGCTTGGGCAAGCCTTGAGAAAGCTCTGGGAGAACTCCTCCCTCATTCTGCTTGGGAAAACCATTCCACATACTGACAAGCACGCTCAGCTGAAAGGATCTAAGGTTTGGGAATCTAAAAAGCCTTATTCTTTAATACATGCTTCAGGGAAACACCAGCAAACTTTCAGCTACAAATGATGTTCTAAGAACCCCAGGCTCTTAGAACATCATGTGCTCTTTTTTTCCCCCTCCTCACCCACGTTCTCAAATTTACTCGAGTCTTGCCAAGGGAAATGTAATGACACTAATTTTATTTAATGTTGTCAACGAGCATTTAAAAAACGTTATTCTTTTAAACTCCTCTAGCTCCTATTTCAAACCTTTTTATGGCTATTAAATTTCAATCATTTTAGGAAAATAGATGGAGGTAAAATGGCAAAAACCTAGGAAATTGCTAAGTTCAGCAGCACAATTAATGCAGTCGTCATTGGCAGCTTGGAAGAAGACAATCAACAATCAATGGCTGGAAGGTGACCTGACATCACAGTTTTCTGCCATCGCAATCAATATTGTTCTCACTGCAGACAGGCTACTCTAGATATGCGATGTTTCATCTCAGTGGCTTTTATTCTTGTATAAATACTTAAAACAAATCACATACGAACACCCAGGGCTACTTTAGATTACACTCATATCATGCACAGGAAAAATGAAGTTTCTCTTGGTAGAATTTGCCTTTCTGTCCACAACCAGGTACTTTAAAAAGGAAAGAAACAAACAAAACGCTACCCAAAGTTAATAAGTTATTTACACACTGTAAGTTTGCATTATGCTGTTTTCAAATTATCATAACCCATTTCCAATTTGATAAAATCTAGCTTTAGTGAAAAGGCAAATTATTGTAATTTCTTCTTTTCCCAGCTGAAGCTTCCCAGCATTCACTTGCTATTTTTCATAACAAAAGTACTCCTACATCAAGTACCATTTGTCTAGCACATTCATTTTTTTTTCAAAAATACTGAGTAATTTTCTTAAAGTTGACATCTGATAAATATAGAAAAAATCATAAAGGAACTTTATCCACCATCCCCTTTTCTTCTGATATGTAAACAGATTGAGTAATTATTGTGCAGCTCCTTTGGGATAGAAAATAATACAAAATGTTGACAAACAATTGGTTTGGGATGTTGTTGACTGGTAATATTACTTATGCTTGGACCAATTTAATTGGGAGCGTGTTAGGCAAATCCTTTACAAAGGCTGTTCTTCATTTTTTTCCATTTTCACAGCATTAGTAACATCTTTTTCATCTCTACACCCAGACCAGCTTCTACAGAAGTCTGTGGGAGGCTTTCCACCAGTAGACAAAGACAGAACAGCGAGTTCCTTTTATGAGCACTCCATTAATTTGAGACAGGCTAAAAAAATCCCCTTGCAACTCTGAAAAAAAGTTCCAGTAAACTAGTAACTACTTTCATGCCAGGCACAATATTCTCCAGATACATCCCAAAGAATAGCACTGAGATAAAATTCTTCAGATAGAAAGCATTTGTAAGGAACAGTAACACACAGTTTAATTAAATGAAATCAAATATTTGAATGGCAGTGCATGACCTCACAATTACTGCTTGAAAACATACTTTTAATTATCTGAACAAATGCATCTCAGTAGATCCTTATGGCGTACAGATTGCGAGACAGTTAGGCACCTCTTCAAAGCCCTGAACACGGGGTGACCCTGACCGCATAGGGATTTGTCCCCAAGGCTCAGCACTACCGTGCTCGAGGTCTGAGAGGAGCAGCTCATTGCTTCCCCATGCGCAGATTACGTGGGGAATCGCAGACATGTGGCATGAGTTGTGGAATTATTTTCAGATTTGTTTTGTGGTGGCTATGTTTGTAGCAAATACTGAAAATATTATACTAAATACTGAACGCATGCCCGTGGGCCCCAGGGATAGACAAGTACATTTTATAATCAAATTACCATATGCTTCTGGCCCTTAATTCAACAAGCTACACCAGTACACACTTGGATCCTTACAGAAGTACGTACGTAAGCACATGCTTAAGGATAAGCATATCACAAGATTTTTTGTATAACCAGAATCTGGGCTACGAAGAGCAAAACAAAAATAGATTTGGATGAGTGATGTCTTTAGAAGGAGGACGGCAAATCCCATCCAAACTAAAAAACTAAAAAAAATAAAAATACATTGAACTTCCAATACTAACTAAATGCCTGTTTCAAATTACATCCCAGTCCTGCACCAGTTCTTTCAATCTTAAAAAGTTTTAGCCACAAAAAAAAAGTTCAAACTAAACAGAATGGAAGCATATACTCTACGTGGTAACGTTATTTGTCCTACAGCATTTAACGTTACATGCATTTAATGTTATATTCCTTTGGCTCAAGAAAAAACACCATATTTAAATTACTTTATGTCAGTGAAAGATTATAAAATATCTATTGAAAGCATAGAACATTTTTGCCTCCGATTAGGAGATTTTTTTTTTTTTTTTTTAATTACAAAGGATGTTCATCAGTAAGCTTCCTTGTTGCCATAGTCTATTAAAGAACCTCAAAGCTGCTGAGCAAGGCACTTTTAACAGCCGATAAGCATATGCAAGAGGAAGGCCTGGTTTTAAATGCACAGATGTAAGTTATCAAAGCAACCATTCATTTCATGTCAGTTTTAATATTCTCCACTCGATACACTTTTGATGACTAACTACTCGAATTGTATTTTTAAAAGTGATAGCCTTTGACTCATGACGCTCAAAGTGAAGAATGGTAACTGGAGGCCATCAAGTTTCAGCCCATCTAAGGCTGTCAGGAGTCTCACCAACTTTGATTAAGCCACTTGCACGTTCAGAGATGCTTTAATAACAAGCGGGAATGGGCACCAAACCCAGCAAGTAGAGGGAAATTTCCTCACGTTCCATTATACAGAAATCAAGGCATAAAATTTTTTAATGAACATCAGAGAACTGTGTCAGCATTGTTCTAGGAGAACTACAGATTTGTTCAGTTTAGATATGTTCTAATTTAAAGATTTCCACAATAGGGAATTAAAAAGACCTGAATTATAATTCCTTTAATGGCAGATTACTTGATAACGCTGCCATCTCAAGCAGTTCTATTTTAAAATGCATGGTAGTGCAGACAAATACTTTTTGAAGGAAGAGTGTTTAACATTATCTTTTAACTTTGTCTAATTAGCTGAATACTGTGTTTTTTCACCCTGCAGCTTTTAAAAAGCCGATCTAATTTCACAATGAACACTTAATGCCATTATATTTGGAAATATTTGCATTTGCCAACTCTTGTGCAATCACCACTCATTGCTCTGCACTCACCCCTTGCTTCTTTTTCCTTGGGAATGATTCTCTGCTTTCTGCCTAGATAAGCTCATTTCATTAAAACAACTGTTTTGCTGATTCAGAAAAAAAAAAAAAAGTCAGAAAAGTTTCTCTATGGATGTACAGGGATATCCTCACAGCACTACATACCAGCTTTTTCTCACACGGGAGGATGTTTCCCCTCCACACTTACATTCCAGCTCTTCCATCCTTGGAAGCACTTCAACAGCACTGAAATTCCACTTCTTGAGACTAAACAATTCCAGCTCTCCCAGCCTCTCCCCGTATGACAAATTCTCCAACCCCTTCACTGTCTCCGTGTCCTGTTGCTGGACTCACTCCAGCATGCCCGTGTCTCTCGTACCAGGAGCCCAGTCAGGATGCAGCACCCCACTACCTGCACCCTAGGCTGTGAGCACAGGTTTCCTTCCGAATCCAGCTCCACCAGCAGGCAGATAACAGACTAAATACTGTGACCGGTCCCCTAGCGGAGGGCACAGACACTTGGCGGAGCTCAGGCCAGCTGGGCAGGAGCTGCTTGCACAGCTGCCTCGAGCAGCTTACACCACTCCAGATGTGCTTCGGTGGCGTGAACCAAGCCCACCGGCAGCCCAGTGACGGGAACGAGCTGGGGCTGCTTCCTCCAGAGAAGCAGCCAGATTTGGAAGAGATCTCTCCACAGCTTCACTCATGGGTTTGGAGTAGACAATACTGCTCCCCATCTCTGAAAATACAGCTGTAGTGACATGCATGAGAGGGACCGGCCAAGGTAACACACTAATATAACTGATTAATCATGACAGCTATCGAGCATTTCACCAGTTCAGAGGATAAATACGTTACGCAGGAAAAGGAGACATTGCCTCAACCCTTCTTGGACTCTGCTGCACAGGGAGAGCAGCTCCCAGCCTGCGAAAGGGGCCTTTCAGCACCTACAAACTGCCCGAGACATGTCAGCATACGTTTTAGACAAACATTTCTTCGAAGCCAGGCAATTGTTTTTTCCTCCATTTTCATTTTCCATTTGCTTGCTCAACCTCTGCAGTCCCTTTGTTGCCTGGTAATAGGTGAGATAGGCAAATACGGGCTCTGGGCGCTGGAACGAAAGGGCCTTTCATGTTGTCGGCGCTGCAGAATGAGCAAGTGGTGTAAGCCGTCTCCGCAGTTTACATACTGTAGTGGCCTGCTATAGAAACTATGTAATTTGGTTTGCTTTGTTATTTGATAAACGGCAAGGAAAGCTTTGTAGCATGTTGACTGACCCTACTTGTAAGGTCATAGGGCAGCGCCGGAGCGAGAGGACACAGCCGTGTGCGTGGTCCCAGAATGCCTCCAGATTGCCTGGGAGAAAGAAGGCTTTATTAGAGCTACAAAGACCTCGCGATGAAGAGCAGCCGCTCCTAATCAGGAGAAAATACTGGGGGAGGTTTTGACAAAAAGGTACCAAGTAGTCCTAGTGTGTAACACAGCACATAGTGCAGCACACAGAACCATGAATGATGTAAATGATACTACCTACTTAGAAACCCACAGTGTAGCCCAACACAGATTGCTGCTTTTTTTGATCCAATCCCATACACTTTTTCACCCTGGACAGCCTGTTCGAAACAAGCTGTAAAACTGAGTCTTTCAAGTAAATTTTCTCAAATACAAACGAGTGAAAGATGCATTCACTTCCCTAGACTGTCACTTGTGGCAACACCCGTGTAGAAATGAAGGAACAGTATGGAGAAGATGCAAGTCCGACTGTTTGGTTGGGCTTTTACCTCTGGGAGCCACTTGTGACACAACAGCACGGGTTTGTGAGCAGGACGCTGTGCCCAGTGGTGGCTCTGAACAAGAGGGACTTCTGGATCCCAATTAGCTGAGACATGTGGAGATGGAAGAGAAAAGGACTTCAGTCAACAACTGCCATCCCTGCTGGTCCTGCCCCGGTCCCCTCACACAAGTGTGACACCACTGACTGGCATCTTCTTTTAGCAGGTCTGAATTTTGTGTGTGCATGCATTTAAAAGCTTGTAAAACACAGCGAGGAAGAGGCTGCCCCACATCAACGTGCTGTGGTACACACCGATGTATTTTTATATAGCAATATCTTTCCCCATGGAAATATCTGGCCTACACTATATCAAGGCCCCACATTTCAACTGTGCAGGTACTTCTGCCTTACCACAGAGAAACTGCTGGCACCTGTGAGGACCTGACCCTGAAGACAGCCCATGGACATACCAAGCAAATGGGAGCAGCTACCATAAAAGAAAAATGTGACTTCCCACTGTGAGGTATACAGGACAAAAATTCAGTATATTCAACGCCTTCTGATACCCTGTTAATGTAACGTCCTGAGATGAGTACATGGTATTGACCTGAACCATCCAAGCAGTGCAAACCCAAACTTGCTCTGTAGTGAAGGTGGGGCACATTTGCAGAGACAGCAAAGGAGCTGGGAGAGCCCCAGCAGCTCCGACCAGCTGGGAGATGCTGACCAGCACAGCTCCAGCTCAAGGAGTGGACTTAGCGCTTGAGACGAACCAATTGCCAAATGACAGATGTGTCACAGGGGAGTAAAATCAGTGCATAGGATGCCTGCACATTAAAGCTGGAATTTACACCTATCATTTTCATAGTGGAGACAAGGCAGATGACACTCAAATTGAGATCCCTCCACTGAATTATTTGGCTTCTTGCTTATTTTACCTTATTCTGTAAGCTAGCTCAATTTTCTAAGTCAGAAAGAAGCACTAAGCAAAAATACCTTACTAGGTATTTCTTGACTTGGTCAGAGTTGGACTACAGAGATGTTCTTACAAAAAACATTTCACATTACTTTAAAAACACAAAACACAGTTTGAATAAGCCCGTGGAAACTCACCTGAAAGCACGCTGCTACAAATGGGGTAACAAAGATTTACAAGGCAAGGGATGAGACTTAATTAAAGCTAGATGGGAGAAGAGGGGAAGAAATTAAGTGCTATTTGGGAATATAAAACATAACTCAAAATATGAAATATTCATTATTTGTAGCTGTGAGGGTTACTTGGGAATATTTTATTTCTCTTCCTCTGTCCCCAGTGCTTTTACTGGGAAGGGAGAAAAGTGGAATACTTCAAAGGATGTGAGGAGGGAAAGGGAGGGTAACTGGGGGGTTAATTCACAAACTTTCTGGTCTTTCATTCTCTGACTCATCCCATCTCAGCCTTGGATCTTACTCAGGTTGAAAAGTCAAAGCACACACATTTAGAAGTAATGGGACTATTTTCACTCCAAGCGATGGTTAACTCTCATTATTGGGGTTTTGGATTCGGGGCAACTCAGGACTCTTCTCTGGCTTTGAAAGCCTCCCTGTTTTGGGCAGCAGGAGGGGAGGCATTACCAGTAGGAGATGGGGATGTATCCTTTACCCTCTTCAGGGGTCAGACTGCTCACATCACAGCTGGAGCTGCAATATGCTTTAAAAAGATGCAGTATATATGCATATAAGCCCTCCTTTAGGTACTACAGAAGTGGGATTCAACCTGCCCCTAGCCTCTTTGACATGTCAAGCTTACTGAATTATTGAGTTTTTCTGCTCCTTTGAGCATGCTTTCAAAATAGGTAGTATCTAGTCTTTAAGTATATGGATTCTCTATATTAAGCAATAGTCCTTGCAGTATCTGTGTTCTGCTGATTGAGACGTCACTATCCTCCCTTTAATCGTTACCTTTAAAATCACAAACTTTCTGAACAAAGAATTGTTTTTGGATTTCCCTTTTCTCCAATGATAACTTTGTTACATAAAGTGCTGTATGTTTTCCTCCATAATCAAGTAGGCTACGAATGTCTGTGTGCATTCTAAGTGAAATCTTTAAGGACACAGAACAACTAAAGATGGCCAAGCTAGAATTTTTATTCTCAAAGTGCATTTTAAACATTAAGTCATCACTGCAATACCTACCTGAGCAAATAGCACTGCCTTTATGTTGTGAGAATGGGCTAAATCCACAGACAGCTATGGGTATTACTGAGCTCTGCAGTCTCTGATTCCTCCTGACTGCAGTGAGCCCAGAACTTCATTCCCCCTTGATGCTCTGCAGAGCTGAGCCCAAAGCAAATTCAGAACTGAACAAGTCACTGAGCTGCTGTTTAACTTCCCACAGACACATTTGCTAAGGTGTTTAAAATTTCTCTTCTATTAAATACTGTAATTATTCCAGCTAACCTGCTCGTTCACCTAATCCTGACCCTTCTTTTAAGCTTTCTTCCCCTTGAGAACACCAAACACTCTTACGTGACCGTATCTTTAAGTTAAATAAAGAACTGCAAATGCCTGTCCTCCAAAGGAAACGCTGCACAGGCCTAGCGCAGTAGGGGAGCTACATTAGCAAGATTTGGACAAAAGAGAACAGCTTAAAGCAATGTAGGTACGACAAAATGAAAAGTATTCTAGAGTCCCCTATCCCTCCTTGAACATCCACAAAAATTCTGAAGTGCATCTGAAAAAGAATATTCTCTCAACATTTTGGTATTGGGTTACTGTGTAAGTAGGGTCTCCAGACAAAGATTTGAGGAACAAGGTGTTGGTGTGGGAGCATCCAAAATTACTCACAGCTTCAGGAATTATAAGAGATAAAACTAAAAACACCAAAGGAGAATGAAGTTGTGAACATAGCCTACAACATCTTTGTGACAAGGGCTGCTGCTACCACACCAGAGCCAGCAGAACCTCTCTGTGTCCCCCAGTAACAGTGATTCCATCAGGAAGGCAAAACCAAAGTCAGGGGCGCAGCGCTAGGAATGCGTGGCTGCGCCCAGTGAGGCGGTTGGGCCTACCCCACAGGGCAGCCTCACTGGGACTTTCAGATAGAAAACAGACCCCAAACCAAATCAGCACAGCGCAACTCCAGCCTGAAGGAACAAAATTACTCCTTATTGCCCCAAGGGTACTTACAGATCACCTCAAAGCAGCAGCTCCCCCTCCATCAGCATTGCCTGTACAACATGGCTGCCCATCGTCCTGGCCCAGAAGGAGCCATCCTGACCAGCCTGCCAGGGAGCCTGCAGGCTGCCTGCTCCCTAAGGACAGCAGCGGGGATCACAGAGCTGGGTGGTGCAAGATGGAATCGTAATCAGGCCCCAAAACCAGTCAACGAGCTGGGGTCTGGATGAGCGCTCCACAGGCAGGCAGGGCAGGGCTGAGCTGAGCCACAGCACCTGGGCTGGGGGCGTGCTGAGGGCCCAGCTGAGGCTGCTCAGGGCCTTGAGAAGCCTCAATGGTCTTGACCAGCACTGGCCCTTTCATCTACAAAAAAACTTTCCTTCTGCAGCCCAGAGGAAAGGAAACAACATACATGTTCCCTCTGGGCATGGTTTGTGCCCATCTGATAGCAAGAAAGTTTGAATGTGTAGTGAGCATCTTTGAGCCAGGCAATGTAGTCCATAGCCTGGTATTCAAACCTGAAAATAACTTGAGAAGATAAGTAAGGAATTAATTCTGGATTAAGATAGGATGTGAATTTAATTTTCTATGGCACTACAAAGCAACTGAACAAAGCTCAGCCAGATAGAAATGAGCATTTCCAATGCCTGGTTGCAGGCCGTGCTGAGGCAGGTGAGGAGGTGGTGAGGGGTGCCTCCCCGCACTGCTCACCTCCCCTGATCCCTTTGGTTGCTCCCTCATTTGCTCTGTCAAAGCCATCAAAGGATGAAAATAAGAAGTGTTTAAACCAAATCAGATAATCCTGACAAAATACAACATTCATGATTGTGCCAGGAGGCATGACAGACAGCAGCCTTCAGTAAGGCAAGCACACAGTGTGGTGTGGGGGAGCTCCTGAACCTCCAAACCCTGCTCAGCCCAGGCAGGGCTATGTGGCTGGATGTGCCCTGCTGCGTCCCCCCAAGGGTCACAGCGTTGGCTCTTCTCACCCTCATAAAATGAATGCTCCTGGCTGGTCCTACACACACTGTTAAATCCATGACTAGAGCTGGTCATGTACCTACTCATAAGTAATCCTTTGACATACAGATAAACAGTCTTTACAGGAAAAAATGGTAATAAAAGATGTAACCTGAATGCTATTTGTGTTATTTTGTATGTAAAACACTGGGCCAGTATTGAACAATGCAAACTTTCTGAGAGAACTGGCCATAAACTAGTTCTTTTACCAGGTGTCAATACCACGGCCGAATAAAATCTTTACACATTATATTGATCTGTATCTATCACATCTTGATCAAAGCTTCCTGCCTTCTGTTAAGGTATTAATGATTTTCTGAGCAAAATCAAACACAGCTACTTCAACTGTCTGAGCAAGTTGGATGAAGTCTCTTTAATTGCTGACTTTGATGCATCTCTTCTTGCATACCAATTTCAGCTACGTAAGACAGAGCAAGCATTAAGTTATGAAAAAAAGGCAATAACAGAGCCAGCCACAGGTAATTTTGCAAAAAGCATCTCACTCATTCTTGCTTAAGTTTCAGTTTCCAGAACTACCTCTGCTATTCAGATAGTCTCAGAACAGGAGGTTTTGCTCCACAACTGTTTCTTCAATGCCCCAGTAAAAAAGAACATCCCACCTATAGCTGTGAGAGATTGCCCGCCAATCTGTATCTGGCAATATGTTTGACAAAATTTAGAATAAACAGTGGAGTTTGCAAAGAAAGCTCTGTGATACTCAAAATGAGAGAACCATTCCCACAGCAGCCTTTCTGGTGCTCTAGTTTGATGCTTTGGCTGGCAATGACTCTGGCCCATTAGCTTTAAGTGTCCATTGGCACACCTAAAAATATTAAAAACTCCAGTATCATCATTACAGAAGATGCAGCAGAGTTCAATCATCAAGTCCAGTTATGTATTTCTATAACTAAATGACTGAAATTATCTCTGGTCACTAAAGAGTATAAGCATATGACATACACCTGCTACCTGCATGTCTAGTGCTGATACACTTCTGTCACCTGTGTCAGGACTTTAAAAAGCTCACAGGTGAAATACAAAGATTCACACTATTTTGTGTATTTATTTATTTATTTTCCACAATCACATTATTATTAGCTGCTTCTACTTAGTCACCTTTTGTATAGCTCCAAGGGGGAAATGGGAGGAATGAAACCCAAACTTGAAAATGCAGAGGAAAAAGGTTTTGGAATTTATACACCTAACACGTCTTCACTAAAGAGCCATGGTGCATGCTCATGCCCAGATCTCTCAGTGCCCAAGTCCTTGGCAGGATTTCTCTGATACTGCTCCATCTTTGCCTCTTTAAAATTCCTTATTGAGAGGCTTTTTGTGTCTGTGCTTGCAACATGATGAAAAGGAAAAATTAAAGACAATGAGATTCCTATAGTAACATATTTGTATTGCTATTGTTAAACTTGTGTCAAAAGCTTATAACTTGGCCGTAGAAAAAAATGTACTTGGAGGAAAGCTGGAATGAAAGTGTTTGGCCCTGGAGGGAATTTCATAAAATAGCATATTAAGAAATGTCAATTGGGCTCTTAAATTACGCAAAGGCAAAGTAAATACATCAGTGACTTCAAGTACTCTTTGGTAATCAAATGATTTGTGTTTAAAACCTGAATTTTGGCAATGGATTAATTCTTTTTGCAAATCTGTTTTGTATGTATTTTTTGAATTAAAAAAATAAAATAGATTGCCTCATAATGCAGTAGAACATGCTTGTTTTACTGAGTCATGAATGTTTTGTCCTTTGCCTAAACATATTTTGTTTTGGTATGTTTGTTTTTGTTGGTGGTGGTTTTTAACTTTGTAGAAGACATTGTAGTTGCTCTCAGAAATTCTTTCTCCAATTTTACAATGTGTATCTTGAAAATTTTTATCTCTGACGTATTTGCTTAATGACCACCACTGTGTGCACAAATATAGGCCTCACCTTTTGAAGCAGTGAACCCCTTATCCATTACATTTCCCATTGGTTTCAACAACCATTCAAGTTAATACGTACAGATCCTCTGCACCATGCAGGACAGGACCACTGAGTCACACAAACACCTCAAGGAGCCGAACATCTAACCTGCCACTTGGTTCTCACAAATACTGCTTGTGAGTTTACATGCCAGTATTTGCACACATGAAGACTTCCCCCAGAAAGAACAAATTCAAGAATGACTTTCAACTCCAGTGAAGAGCTCAGTGCTCAGGACTTCTACAAATCTGCCTCATAAAAGCTTAGCAGAGATTTTAGGCATAACTGGTCATCAAGCTGGTGGCTTCTGAAAACACAGGGGAGTCTTTTTGAATAGCCTACATACCAGCTAGTGCATACCAGCTGCTATCATGTGGCAGATACTCTTAAGTTACTTTTCCCCTTTTCAAGTCCACACCTGAGTCACGACATTTTGTACCTGCATTACACATCCTAAAATATACACGCTGCTCTCTGCTCAGTGCAGATGACTAAGAGTTTGGTCATCGACAAACGGCAGTGTTTCCTTAGGCAAATTTCACTGAAAAGGATGTGCATGGGCTGTGGCATGAATGTTTTAGCCATGTTTCTAAACATACACTGTTTCAATAAACACATCAGGAGAAGTTCAAATGCTGACCATGCCTACTGCCGTGGGTTAGTTCTCAGAGAGGAGAAATCTGGTGAAGAAAGCAGTTGCCCACGTAATGGGAGATAGATGTAACACAAGCCAATCTCATGTTTTGATCTGCACCGGCAACACTGCAGGGTTACTGAGAAATCCACGCAGCTCTCCCTCATGCTGGGGGGCACTTGATGCAGGATAGGCATAAAACAAAATAATTTCCAAGGGCCTAGGACTCTCAAATCCCCTGTTTTCTTCAGCCCCATTGTTGTTCTCATTATGACCAATATGTTAAACTGTTAGCATGAATCTAACCTCATAATATTTATTACCAATTAAGGAACACATCCCTGCCTCAAGTAATGAACACAAGAGTTCTTTCAAAGAGAACTGAACAAGGTATCTTTTTATATACTACGGGCCAAATTACTTCCCTCACTGAAGGGTACATAAGTCTCTCTGGGAGGAATGAATATGCAGTTTTTTTAATTTTAAAATGATTTGCTGTCCTGCCATATAATTTGGAACTTCTGAACCTTCACCGTCAGCATGAAACAAGCTGCATCTTTTGTATATACTGTAGCCAACGTTACTAGCATGCACGAGGTACACTATTTGGGGTTTGTACTTCACTTCATGCTATAAAGCTGTTCGTTTAGCCTTAACAACAAAAGTATTTACAATCTCCAGGTTTGAATGAATGCATTAATTGTTCTTTGAGTTCAGGAGAGGCTCTGTGCTTGAGGTTGGGAAATATTTCTACTGTAAACATCAGCCCAAGGAGCACAAATTCAGCTTTCATTTTTCTCCATAGTGATCTTTGCATACAACTTATGACACAAAAGCAAGTCAGTATATAATACAGCAGGAAAAAAAAACAAACAACACATTTCAATAAAAAGAAATTCCGTTTTGTTAAAATTTCAGTTGCCTCTACAAACAAAAGATTTGCTGCTATGCCTGTGAATGGCCACTTCAGTTGCAAGGTATAAGGTATGTGTAAGGCTCACAACCTAAGTGTTGCCCTTGCACTGAACTGCCCTGAAGCAGAAGGGTCATGAAATGTCTTTCTGATAAACTTATTTATATAAGACTGAAAACCAGCAAGACTTCAGTTTCAATTCTGTGAACTTTTACATGTATGTGGATATATGTACTACAGAGTGGAACTAAAAAAAACTACTGCAACTCTCAGAAGAAAAAACAAAACAAACAAACAAACAAACAAACAAACAAAATAGTGTGCCTTGTCTGCTTCTCCTTTCCTTTTTCCCCCTGTAAAAAGGAGTGTGGTTATTCATTAGGCCCTTTATTTCAATTACATATTGCTCTGTGCAATCTTCTATATAGGTCAGTCCTAAACATCATACACCCCAGCAATATATTCTCTTTCGTATAGATACTGTGCGCATTAGAGCCTCATCAATAGCCAGATAGCAAATAGCATAGCTGTTCACAGACTCTGTTTTCCACTCTGATAAGGGCACACACAGTTCCCAGTTACACCCACTCCAACCATCTCAACGCTGTGTGTAATCAAAAGCCACTGAAATTCCAGCTTAAAGCCCCTAGTGTAGCTCTTCACCTGACAGATAGTAAGGCACTCTACTCTCTTAAAATAAGTGATCGCTGTCTTAAAATCATATTCATGCTGGAGACCTAACAATTCATTTTTCTACTTTTGTGTTAAATTACTGCATTATGTAGTTATAACAATAAAAAAGTCTGATTTCCCTTTATTCAGTGATATGTCTAAGTCACAGTAAGATATTTGCTATTAAAGAGTTTCCCTAGGTACACTGCTCTGTCACAGATCTTAACTCAAAATCATTTATTTAACATCTGTTCCACAATCATTTCTTAAAGATTTACTTCCTTTAAACACAACTGGGACACTTGATCCTCCCTTGTTTCAATCTGCAATATCCTTAAAAATAACAGTAAAAGACGTTGTGAATACAAAACCAAAACTGACACCAATAAATTTCAGTGACTCATTTCTCTTGCATTATTCCTGCTTGGCTGGTTTCTAGGAGGAGATGAACTATAGAGACACTCAGAGGCAATTTAGTGGTATTACAGAAAGACCCATTCATTCTGGATTGAAAAGATCCACTCAAAACTACAGGAAAACTTCTTTTTTGGGGAAAAACAGAAGAAGAAGAATTTCTTAAGTACGAAGTCCAAAATCCCAGCTAGAGCTGCATTCAGAGTGAAGCGTGCACTCCAGCCAGGCACAGTGCCTCCTGAGAGTAAGTAATAAATAAATACAATCAGTCTACATGGTCACTTCAGATTAAAAAATTGTTTTCCTTTCACATAGGAGGTTATCTTAGCAAAATTCACTTTTTTTTTTTTTTTTTCCCTCCAGAAAACTAATACTATATTAAAAGTATGAACAGATTTACCAGGTGCTAGAAGATTTTATGTCAGTCCGTGAGGGTGTTGCCATGGACCTGTCCTCTTTTTTTTTTTCCATCTGGAAATTTTGCTTGGGCTGAATTTAAGGATTCTGGACATTGTTCCAGGACTTCTGGCAACCCAGCCAGAGCAGTAACCAGTGCCAAGCTGATGGACATCCAGAAATGCCAAAGAAATGTCTCCCAAGCATGCACAGATCAACTGTACAGCACAAGTACCATCAGCTCTACAGGACACATGCCATAGGTCTCGTGTACTGCAGATTTGCTGCAAATGCATAGACCATCTGTGCTACACACGAGCATATATTTCAGGCCAGGAAATCCTGGACAGAAATAGGACTACTTGACCTCAATGTTCCTTTTCTCCTTCTTCAGCACACACGCTCGGGCTTACAGCTGCCTCCCCATCCATGTCCTGACTTCATCAGGTCTTGCTGGGCTGCAGTGGGCTGCTTCGCTCTCGTCTTCAGCAAAGCTCAGGGCCCACAACACCTACACTGCTCTGAAGAGTCAAGCCATGCCAACTTTGGACAACCAGATGAGCTAATGTTGCAAATCTTACCATTTTATCAAGGGTCTTGCAATGCTTGATCTTGTAGTTGACCCTCTGGAGCCGCACGATGATGTGAGAATTATATCTCTTCACTTAAGGAAGTTTTTCAGATTAGAACTGTGCAATTGAGAACATGGACGGTTCGTGATGACCCGACTCCAAACTATTCCTTGCCCCAATATGTAGAATAAAGAGCTTTCAAATGTGACCTTCAAGAACCAAAAAGCACTGGTGTGTATAAAAAGTGTCCATATTTTGTTCCTTGTTAATTATTTTTAGGCCACTCATAACTCAAGCCATCAGTAGCTTTGAACGTCCTTATCCTGATGATAAATTGTGCGATTTCATATGGATGAAAGTTTGATTGAAAAATTAGATTTCAAATGTGGTTTACGTGGGGCTGCAATGTTAATAATAATTGCTGTGCAAAAGGTTTTCCTAGCTGGAGACTGCAGCCCTGTGCTGGATATATTTGTCACAGCAAGTGCCTGAGGTCCGCTCCCAAAGGGCTGAAGGGGCTGTTGCGGCCGCTGTCGGGTCGTCGCCGTGCCAGCCCATCACAGCCCCTCAAAGGGGGGGTGGCTTGGATTGAGCCAGCACGGTCAGAGAGCACAGGTCCCCATCATTTGTGACATAGATCAAGGAGAGACAGGGGGAAAAAAGGAAATCTGAAATACAAAAATCAGAACTTAAAGGAAAATAATGGTATTTTTCTCAGTTCTGTAGCCTCATGCAAACATTTGTAAGAAGCAAAAACTTTATTTTTAGTTTGGGTTTTAATAACAATACACGTGCACATTTATAAGTGAAATTACTGGAAGTCTGAAAACTTCGCAGTTTCAACTTAGGTTAAGCTGAAAATTTTGGTAAGTACATCTTCAGAATATATACACACAACCTTTAGGGAGAGGTGCTCCTTAAAATGATGACAGATGTATCAGCTTAGAAATATGTTACTTTTTTTTTTTTTTCCCAATAGAACAAATGAGAAGCAACTCAGTGAAATCAGTGGTGACACACAGGTATGGTAACAGTATGAGTGGGTGGAAAACCCATCACGACTGGAGTAAGGAATTAGGACTGGTCCTCCCTCAACCACAGCACAGTTACGCAGCTCCAGCCAAGTGAAAGTGCTTAAGAAGGGAAATGAGACTCCTTGTATAATGAAAAAAGTCTCCCGGGATGCTGTATGTCTCACTGAAATGCTCTTCGACTGCTGACAGTGTGGGTGCTGCAGGAGGGCTCTGCCTACCCAGGTGCTCTTCCCTTGGCAGCACCTACCCTGCCCCGCATGTACCCCATCGAAAAATTCCTCACCCACCAGCATCCAGCCTGACTGTGGGAAGGAGCAGACAGTAAAGGTCTCCATTAAATTCCTACTCAAAACCACTCCTTGCCATCCTGCTGATGCCCAGCCTGTTCTGGCCCTTGGCACTGCCCGTGCACAACAAAAACCAGCTGCCCTTCCTGCAGGAGCCTGGGCAGCACCGAGCACATGGGGGCTGGGGTCCACTGAAGCATTTCAGTCCATAACTAAGGCTCCTAGATGCTGCAATGCCATAAATAAAGTGTGACAATGCGCCTTAATCACTTCTGCCAGAGTCAGTACACACATTCCTTTACTTCAGGGGCAGGAAGGTGCTCTCCATTTGAGTATGTTCTTTTCGGTATCCCAAACTCACATTTAGAACATTTCTCAAACAGTAAATATATGACAGTGAAGCTTCCCCCACAAATGCAAATATACATTTTGACATAATACAGACATCCCTTTTTGCTGGCAAAGGATTGTTTCAAATATTTACCAGCTCTGGCAGCAAACCCTGGTGCAGAGCAGTGCAAACGGTCCCCAGCTCTGTTTTCTCTGCCTCTCCCTAGCAAATGGATCTCTAACTTCCATCTCCCGTGGAAATTGGTAGCACAAGACATACCATGATGCTCACTCCCTTTTTCTTACTCAAATGCATGTGCTGGCAGGAGTATTACACCAAGGAGTAATGCTGGGTCCTCCCTCAGCTTCTCATGGCAGCCTGGGTCCCATGCGGATGAGCGCCCGTCGAGGAGCAGGGTCAGAGGCATCTGAATTTCAGAACATTTTATCCAAATGCTTTGAGGTTGTTGCTCCTATTTCAGACCTGAAAAATGGGCTGGTGTGCCCAAATACTTATCTGTTGTTCCAGGATTATGGTCTAGTATAACTCTAACATCTGGAACGCCTCTGACTAATAAGAGATACTGCATCTCCCTAAATAGCTTGCCTCACTTTTATTCCAAGACTATCACGACTACAACACCACTACTAATACAAGCACTTTACAATTATTAATGGATTAATCTTCACAGCACTATTGTAGAGATGGAAGACAAAAGCACAGAGATAAAGCAAGTAGCTATTTAAGTTTGAGACCCAGCAAAAAAGGGAAAAAAAAATACCAAAAATGCCAGTTCCTATATGTCCTTACGTCTGCATTGTAGCACAAGCTTTTATTTTCTTTTATTTTTTTCATAGCTTTTTATATATAGTAAATGAAAATTGATTGTTATAAATTTTAAATTGCACAGAATACTAAACCTCCACAGAAAATCTTACCACGATCCAAAACAAGCTGTTTCAGTCAGCATTTCCCATTTAGCAATTTTGACTGGTTCTGCTTCTGACAGCATTCAGCTGTCAGAGCTAAGTATGATTTTGCCAAAGACTTTGCTGTAAAAAGGAACGGCTTCTTCAATAAAACCAACTTTATAAAAAGTCTAATTACTCATAAACAAGAAATTATTTGTCATTCTACTGACATAAAGGTAGTAAAACCCATGCGAGATGTGGATCAGAAAGGAGTCTAGGGCACGGCTGCTGCTTTACTCCAGAAACCCCAGTGTTTGGTAGGTGGCAGCTTCTGTGTTTTCATTTGTGAACAACGAAGGGCACCTGGATTTTCAGAATCACTCATTTCCGCTGGTTAATGGGCTAAACTGGCCAACGTACATTTGCCTGAATACCATGGGAAGTATTCCAAACACACACACTGGTACTTGCAGGAACACAGCAAAGTTAATGCTATCTGTGCGTTGCTTTTTGTTCCCAGCCAAGCATATGAAAAAATGGAATTTATCTTAAAGCTATTGAGAAAACCTCCTCTCTTGGATCTGCTCTAGATTTCCAATTCCTCTGCTTCCCTTTATCGGCTATCATGTACAGATGCTTCATTCTTCAATGAGAAAGCCAGAAAATTAAAATCAATAACTTCATTATGTTTACAGCGTATTCCTGTTCACCTGAGTTTTTCCTGTCCTAATGTCTTACTATAACTTAAAAATCACTGCTTGGTTTTACTGAAATATTCCATTTTTATTCCGGTCATATAAGGATTAGGAGTATGGAAATGTATATCTCATTTTTTTATAATGCATATCCTGAAAGGACTAAAGCAAAACTCCCAGGTTCTGTTCACAAAATGCCCAACTGAAGGAAGTATAACCAAGTATTTTTATTCTATCTTCTACTACATGGTAAAAAATATTATTTTTTTTAAATGGGACAATTACTAGGAACCTTTTAAAATCGTATTCTCGTTTTCTGACAAGAATTCTTCCTGCACAGTTCTTGTTTTGTGCATATACAAAAAATAAATAATTGACATTTTGTACTATATGAACTTCATGTATTATTAATTTGATGGAAATGAACACATGATGGAGCACCTTCTTTATCTTTGTGATTGTTTTCACAGATATGTCAGTAACACTGATATTGCATTGTATGATGTGTCCTAGGGACTGTAACATTTCAACAAAATATCTCGGGAAATATATGTGCACCCACAATGTCATCTAACAAACTCACCTTTCATTACAGTCATCTACAGTAAATCTAAGCTTGCATTTGCAAGGCAAATCTAAAAAGCTACTGAAGGTAAAATAAAATAAAAAAAGTATTAATATAGCAATAGAGCCTTAGAGATTACTTTTGCTATAATTCTAATGAGACAATAAAAATAAAAATCCAGAGATTCAGACTTGACGGTTACACAGAACTTCCTTCGCAAGAATATTTGGGATCTTCATTAAATGATATGCTATGTGCTATTTCTATCTCATCTAAAATTCTGGCATCTCCTGACAATGTATTCTCCCAGTGATATGCACATGTGTAATCACTCATTTACATTAATGGGATTATCGGTGTTTTGTATCTAGGGGAGAAAACCTTCCCCCCCCCATCTAAGAGTGGTTACTCACTATGCACTTGGCATCTGAGATGTATTAAGGTTTTTCCCTAAACAGGAATTAAGTCTCCCCTGTACAGCATGTCATACTTGCCTGAAAGCAAAAATGCTGCCTACTAAGCAATAGACACCCTAATTAAAGTTGCCCAGCATAATATCAGCCCATTAGTATAAACTAAAGACCAAAGAGAATAATGGAGGCGGTATTAGGATACCACAAAACATAACCTAAGGTCAAACAAAGATTAGTTTGCTTTGGGTAATTTCTTTAAATTCATACATTTTAAACCAATTTCCAAAGCCAAATATAGACAGGAAAATGCATGTCAGTTTTCAAGCTCCTGCCAAAGCAAAAATGATAACAAATAAACAGCAATAAAATAATTGTCAATCAGATGCTCTTGCTCGAATATTTTGCAATAATGAGACATAATAAATATTCATCAGCACATAATCCATAAAGGCACACAGGACCATATTTTATGCCTGCGTGTAACATATTGTGCTGGACAGTTACAGCTGATTGTGGAATAGCAGGAGTCTCACAATGCTTTCTTGCACATTACGATTCCTTTATCCCTTACACACAGCCTGGAAAATCTGAACCCTTAGAAATTGTGGGAGAAGGAAGGGGTAAAGATTATGCACGTTTCAAATCAGTCCTTTTTGCAAGGCATTCTCTTGAGAGGACAGGCCGAGCTCCTGAAATCAATCGACCTTGCAATTGCAGTGTTCAAACTTTATGTTTAATCGATAATCAAATATTTAAAAGTGAAATCTCTTATAAATATACACTCGGATTAACTGTTTCAGGTTGAACCCCAGGAAAAGAAAAATGCTAGCAGTAATACTGCTCAACAATTGCCTGTTAAAATAAGGCTGCTTTAAAAAAAAGAAATTGTCATCCTGACAATTAGCCAAATAAAATAACACATTATCCATATTTGTTAAAAACACTTGCATGGCACTCTGACAAACAGGAACATGTCTCAAAATATAGGGTAACCCGCCCAGAAGAGCTGATAAAGGAACCAGCTTGCAGAGTCTGGGTTTGTTTTGTGACACCCTCCACAGCACTTGAATTGTTTCTGTACACATCTATCATACAGTCCTTCAAGGTGTTTATCACTGGATTTCAGGAAAATCAGCATTACATGGAGCCCCAGGAACCGCTAATCCAGGCCGTTTTACTGCCGAGCACAGGTGGGGCCATGTTCCTGAATTTAACCACGGGGTCAAATCCTGCCCACACAGGTCACTGCCCCTCCTGGCATCCCGCCCTCGAGCTGTGGTTCTTCAAGAGCCGCCTCTCTGAGGCCATTCCTGGTGCTGCTTTCCACCTTTCCACAAACCTGACTCAAAGCAGAGGCCTTGGCTTCCCCTTTGGCCTCCCCCAGGAGTCTGGGGAGTGCTGGAGGTCGCACCTCGCCATCAGTCCTGCCATAGCCCACACCTTCGGCAAGGAGCAGAAAGGTGCTCGTGTCATAGGCCCGTGGCCTAAATTTGCTCTGAATTTCTTCTATGACAACCATGCCCAAAGACCCAGGGTGAAGGAACTCATCAGCAAGGCTGTATTAAAACCTGGAAAGCAGAGCTCGGATACAATAATCTCTTTTTAAGAGCACCTGGAACGTAGGCACGAAACGCCTGTCTAGTAGCCAGTGGTCTGGAAGTCTTCAATAGTTAAAAATCTGTCGCTGCTAGGCTGTTTGGCTGGGAAAGAACAATAGCTGCGAGATACGTTTGAAATATTTTGCATGAGTGCCTGCTTTAGAGCAGGTCTGAGCTGCTGTCATTACAAGTCAGCAGGGAGGATCCCACGGCTCTCAGTGCTACAAGCTCGCATCCTGCAAGCTTCGTTGTGCAGCTAAAGGTAGGGCTGTGTACGAACAACGACGTACTACAGATCCCAGATACTCGAGCTCTCTTGTGCTGTGCAAGACTCCTGTTATCACACCTGGCAGTAGTACTCAAAATACGGCTTTCACAGGTTTGAAATGGAGATGACAGAATATCTATAATGGGACCCGTTACGTGAGTGAATTCCTTTGCTCCTCCAGCGGTACGATTAGACGTGCTGTGCTGGAGCGCACGGGGAGAATGACTTATCTGTACCGCAGATGGAGCAGGTTCTTGGAAAAGATGGGTGAGACCTCTTCGGATGGATTATGATCTTCCTAATCTTATGTGATTACATAGCAAGGCGGGCAGGAGCTGCTAAAATAAGCATGTATCAGGCAATTAATGTAATGCTCAAGTTTTTCTGTAAGGAGAAATTAGAAAATTCAGGTAAGACTAAAACAGAAAAGATGGCAAGTAAATATGAAGGGAAGCTTTCTGGACCCATGCTCGCTGTTCTTTCTAACCAGGGCTCCTCCAGTGATATGGCACAGCTGAAAGCCCGCTCTGTTGCCTGGTGCCATGGTGAGCATCTGTGGATGCCTTTCTCTGAGCCCAGCTCTACAAACGGCCAAGGGGATGTCAGCATGGTCAAGCCTTGGCCATCTCCAAGTCCTGCTCGGTCCTGTGGGCTTTCAGAGGGCTGGGTGTTTCAGTGGGGCCAGCCCCATAGCCTGGTGGATGCGATCATCTCGACGTGTCACCCAGGTAGCCCTGGGCCACAGCCCAGTAATTGCCAGGGCTCCCCAAATGCCAGGATGAAAACCAACTCCCATCAAAATTGAGTGGCTCTGTCAAGTTCAAAAGGTGAAATAAATGAATCTTTACACATTATAAGAACAAAATCAACATTCTTCTGTGGCATAAAGTGCCTGAAAAACTAGCAAGTAAAAGCAGGTGTGATGTGCTCCCTGTCAGCTAACGACACTGATAAGCTTGCCATGCCTGGTTCTGCTTCATTTCAAACAGACTGCTGGAAAAAAGGGGGAAAAGCCAGAGCAGAAATAATTGCTGGAGCTTCGAGTTAGCTGAGAGAGCCTGCAGGCTAAGATCAACGCGACTGATTTCATCCTCTTCCTTTTATTTCTATAACCTTAAACGTTCTGCTATTATAAAAGTCATCATGTCAGCTTTCCCCCAAGCCTTAGCAGCGGCCTATTTTAAAATTGTATCAATTGGTAAAGCTCTTGGCTGGAGTATTTTCATCTTGATTTATGGCTTTTGAGCTTTAAAGATGAAGCAAAACTCCACTGACCTGATCCAAGCATGTTTGCACATTGTCGCCCGCATATGTTTATAATCAGGTCCTACAGAAACAACGCATGCTTAGGAAAGCTTTAAAATTGCAGAGAAAGAGGCAAATTGCAAGTGAACACTGTTTATCCTATATTTGTCTCCAAAGACAAAGCAACACCCACAAAAAACAAGAGACAGAACACCTATTTGGGTTCTAAATGGGCTTTCTCTGCTTAATATCAGGGCTTTAGGACTTCCTGAGGCCATTGATAAGGTAAGGTTTTTGGAATTAAGAAACTCGTAAATCAGTGTAACAAATGTGGACATATAATACCGTGGCCTTGTCCTTGCTTCCAGATCAATGTAGCTGATAAAAGAAATCGAGGCTGGTGAGGATGGGGGCAAAGGCACTCTTGTATTTTTTTTTTTTTTAAAAGCAGGGCCTGATCAAAAGCAAAGCCCTAAGTTGGGCTGTTTCAGCAGAGCAGCAGCCAGGCAGTGCTAACGCGGATTGCTGCCTTTTAAACACTTGCAGCGCGGACCCCAGAGAATGCATTATTAAAATGTTCAAGAGGCTCATATTAGGGCTTCAGAATAAATACTAACTTGCCACAATAATCTTCACACATTTGTCCGTGGGGAACGGAGGAATAATGACCCTTTGAATCTGTGATACAAAGGAGAGGCTTTTCTTCTCCCCTCTCCTTGCCAGCAGTGAGGTGGCATTGCACACCAAAGAGCCTGCCGCTAGCGGAAAGGTTAAACTGCTGGAGGAGGGAGGTGGGGAAAGGAAACTTCACCTAGAAAGATGGTGACTGAAGCAGGAATGTCGAGGTAAGGCTCACTACCACGGCGGGGAAATGCGCGCTGGAGAGCCAGGGCAGGCAAGGGGCCTGCTGTCGGGCCTCGGGTGCCCTGGCCTGGCCGGCAGCGCCACTCTCACCCCTGGGGGAGGCTCCCCTCTGCTGCCAGGGCCACGGCACGGTGTGTGTGCGAGGCCCTCGGTCCGGCTGAGTTCATGTTTTTGGTGTGAGAAGGACCTCAAATAATCCCGTCGATAATTTCCAATAAGCTGTCCATCATGCGCACCGCTCCTTCTGATGTGGGCGGCAGAAAAGCTCCATCCAAATCTGAGAAAATTCTCTTTGGATTAAGTGGAATTTAGACGATCCCCTAAAAATGATCTATATCTGCTCGGCAGACAGACAGCAGGTCAGCAAACGCCGGTCTTCCTCCGGGGGTCTGAAACAATCCTTTTTGCCTGTCTCCTCTCTCCCCTGTTGAGAAATGGCTCGGCAGAGCTCCCCTTACCCAGGGAGATGCTGGAGAGCTGGCACGTGAAAAAATCTGCTCTCCCCCTTTTCCCAGGACAGAACTGCTCCCGACAATGCCCTTTGTATCAGTTAGCAAATGAATTAAAAGATGCAAATCGGAGAAAGGCCTGCCGAGTTGCCCCCGCGCTTCGAAAGCACCCAAAGTCACAAGGCAATGCAAGTGGGAGCCTCTTAAAAACAGCAACCGCGCTAGCGGAGCTGGGGGAAGAGAGGTTGTGCATGCAGTCAAAGCCATAAACGCGAGCCTTAGTCTGAAAAAAGGTAATTGTGCTGCGAATGCTGACAGATTTGACAGAAAGTGTCTTCATTGAGAAATTGCATTTTGAAGTTCTTCCCGTTCCTTCAGAAATAAATGGACTAAAGCACCAGGGCTGGCTCTGACAGGAAGCGGGGATTCGGGACTTCAAATACAAACATTATGAAAAACAAGCAACATCTGCAAACAGTAAGTACTTATTTATATTTTATGGAGTGTGTGCTTGGGATTTTGACAGGTTTTTAAACAGAGCCTATATTAGGCCCATACAAAGGCGAGAATGTCCCTTTTTAAAAATACATTATGCTGCTGAAAAGAAGTCTAAATCTGCAGCCCGAGCCTCAGGTGAGCTCTGACCCCTCCTAACCTGGTCTAACAAAACACACATGTGGTGTTTGCAATGGAACAGTTTACTGCTACTTTCTCAAGGTCAGGACAAGACAGACACTTGAGGGTTAGTATTCAGCAAGCTTTTCCCTCAGCTGCCAGAGTGGCTTTGAACTTTTCCCTTTTGAACAAATAGGAAACGAAACTGTGAGGAAACAAGTGCTTGGAATCATAGCAAGGAACACATACCAAAAAGAGAGGGGAAAAAAACAAACTATAAACAGACCTTTTTCAAGCAAATAAAAAAAAATATCCAAAAACCAAAACCAGCCTGACATCTAATTTAAGGGTTTAAAATTATTCTGTGTGTAGTTTTGAAATTTTAACACACACTCCTTTTCACATGCTCTCCCTTTATTTTTTTATATAACAAATAATAACCGGTTGGCAGGTATGGTGCACTGTGCACTATAAAATATTTAGTAAGGCAATAACGACTCCCTGGGCAGCATAAGAAAACCACGATTATATTCAGAGAGAAAGCCATGAACAAACAGAGGGGAAAAAATACAAAGAAAGATAAAGGAAGGCCTTTCATCAGGTCTTCCTGTCCAATAACACACTCAGGCTTGATCCATATGTTTTGAGAAAAATCAAAGTGTCACGACTACCAAAAATGTCAATAGCTCCAGTAAGGAATATTGTCTAACATTTTCTATTACACTGTTGAAGAATTTGCCTCCCAGCGCAATTTGGAAGAAAAGTCTTTTATTTCTAAAACACTAAAAAAAAAAAAAGAACAAGGCACGCTTCTGTGCAATGTGTAATACAATAATGCTGTGGGCTTCCAAACTATCCTGGAAACTGATACTTTGATGAAAGTGAGTCCTTCTCCACACCTCTCATATTTTCTGTCCTTTGCACATAGACAGGGCTGCGAGGCACATCCTGGTCAGTTTGATCTAATAGCGCACTACACCATTCAGCTTGAAATTGGAGAAGGCAAACTTTCATCAGCCTTAATATTTTTATAATCCTGCATAATGATCCCCAGGATTGGCTGACCCTCCTCCCTCCCAAAAAAAAAGGAAGGGGGGGGGGAGGTGCAGACAGGGGGCATTAATTTTACTTGCTCAAAGATGTGCATCTGTCCGTGTGGTGTTTGCATCTGTGTGCATAGCTTGCTTTTAAGGACATCCCATTTCTTCCTGTCATCTGTAAACAAGCAATTTATTGCTGTCTTGGCAAAATGTAAACAAAACTTAGCACCTTGCCCTGGGGAGAGCTGCAGCTAACATATGGTTTGTCTGTACCTTGGTGCACAATTTCTTTTGTATTTGCCTTTTCCAGCACCCTTCAAGTTCCAGAGGGAAAAAACACATCAGTGCTGCTGTGTCTTTATCCCGGGGAATCTAAACAAGAATTGAGCGTGTTGCAGGCAATCAATAGCGCTGTGCAAATTAGCCGTTATGACTGAACCACTGTTTGCTCAGAGGAAGAAAAAAAGGAGCTGGTGTGAGTACAGTGCACCCACCAAGCTGGTGCCCCGAGCGCAGGGCAGCTCCACACAGGTTCCCGTGGCATTTTCTGGAGGAGGGAGGAGTCCCACAAAGCCGCAGAGCTGCTCAGTGCTGACAAGGACACAATATTTTTTAAGGTGTTTGTACTAGAGCCTGCTCCTGTCCTTTTGGCTAGAGGAGCTCGCTCACAGCTGGCTACCGATGAGGGCCACCATGCTGGCCAGGGCTGCAGGGGAGGCACAGGGCGCAGGGCTTGTCCCACTGCAGGAGGGACAGACAGATAAGGGACAACCTGACAGCAGCCCCGGGACCTGTGAGGGTGCAGCGAGGAGATGGAGCCAGGCTCTACAGAGTGTGGTGGGAGGATGAGAGGCAATGCACCAAAGGTGAATCAGGAGGTCTGGATGGGAGATGAGGAGGAACCTCTCCCCAGGCCAGCCAAGCAGGGGCATGAGGTGCCCGGAGAGGATGTGCAGTCTCCATCCTTGAAGATTTTCAGGACCCAATGAGAAAAAGCCCTCAACAACCTCTTTGAAACCCATACAAACCTGGGGGCTGGACTAGAGACCTCCTGAGGCCCCTTCCAACCCAGACTATGCAGTGCTGTCCTTAAAGCCAAACCCTGAGCCCGTGCTCAGTTACTCGTAGAAAAACCTGTTAGTTCAAGAAGACAGACTTTTGGAGTAAGACGCATGGTAAAGCATTGCAGGATCTGGCCTTTGGCGCACTATTTGCCATTAACTTTTGCACCCACTCAATACATTTCCAGTACAGTATTTACATGACCTCCCACGAACACACCTACTTACATATTGCTGCATGCAGAATATCCAGCCAGGCTGCCCTGTCAATATTTGGTTTTATTGCTCGGTGCAAAGGAGTTTGTTTTCCACCTGTAGGTTAGTAAATGAGAGGGCTAGCACAGTAATGGACATTAGTAGACAATAAACTAAGGCTTTGTTTTAACAGGAAGGTGTCCAAAAGTGAAAGCAAATAGAATTGCCTGCCCAAACAAATCACGCGATAGGAGAAAGAAATGCTCTAAGAATTTATTTGGTAGAGGATAAACAGGAGAAAATAACTAGAACGGAGATACTTGCAATGAACAAGATATTCAACACTTGTAACTCCTTTTTCTTGTTTGCAAATTATCTGCAAACTGACAGTGAGCTTGTGTATCTATTTGCTACTTAGAATTATTCGGCAAATGGGTCATGTCAGCAAGCTGCTGCCAGTGCTTTACCGGCAGGGTTTTGTTTTTTGTCTTTTTTTTTTTTTTAACCACCACTGTTGCTCTGAGCCTTTTTACGTTCTTTGTGCAATCAGCATTTGTGCTGGGCAATCTCCTCACCTAAGCCACATGGTGTTTCGCTCTCTCCCTCTGGTATCTGGTTAGCCGATTCCCATGCCAGCAGAGAATGCACAAGATGACCATCTACTTCTGGCACCAGTCATTTATAATCACGAGTTCTTTCCGCAAATGTTTTTGTGCAAAGAAAAGAGCTCAGAATGTTCCCAGACAGCGAACAAAGATGTAGCAAACACTGCTAAATTAACTTGCATCTTTCACTTACAATAACACTTGCAAATAATTTTTTCAAGTATTCATGCACCGCTAAAAATAGCCCCTCTTAACTTTCTGCAATAACAGCGGGCTATATTCTAAATAATATATTTAAAAGGATCACAGAAACCATGAAAGCTTCCTTCCTTTATGCACTGGATTTAGGGTGCTTTTAGCTATCATACCACCCAGACATTGCTTATGAGACTAGCATACAGAAGAAAAACAGCCAGAAAGGATAAGATAGGATTGACAGGCAGAGCTGCAGTCACCCACCCCCTTCCAAATGCTGCTCCGTCCCTCCTAGGGCTGGCTGCACCACTGAGGGCACCCTAAAGCAGGGTGTTTGTCAGCACCGTTTGCCTTTGCAGCTGCCCACCGTGCTCACAGCTCTTCCAGCAGCCCCATCAGGCTCCCAGCGCCTGCTGGTTTAGCTGGAGCACACAGGGACGGGGCGACATGGGAAGCGTTCCAACCACTTGCACTTTGTACATTCTGTTTTGAAAAGAAGTCCAGCAAGAGAGACTATGGCTAAGATCTCAAGCATAATATTACCAGAGATATGACACTGTCCTACTCGTGCAGAGGAAAAATGGTCCCCAGATGACAAAATTTACCCCTAGTCAGTGTCAGTAAACAGCAACAGAAATCAAAAGTCACAAGGGTATAATTGTCATTAGTATGTAAATTTTAAAAGCTAAGTCAAAAATATCAATACTTTCTACTTAATTTATTACTATATAAAGATGGATGATAGTAAAGTGAAACATTGATTTTCAATGCCCTTTAAAAAAATGGTGATGAAGAAAATACTCAAGGACGACTACTTCAAAATACACAGACTCAAAATTAATTATTGTATTTTTTTTTTTTTTACAACTGCTTGTTCAGTTCAATCCTATTTGATTGCTTTTTTTTAATGAAGAAAAGGAATAGACCATTTATGTAAAGAGCCATTTCAAAATTGATTAGATGTAAAGACAGGTTAGCATTTTTACAGTATTGACAGAAAACCATTAACCAGGCAGCCTATAGACACGGTCACTGAAAGTTAATCGAAGTGAATAGTAATTTGGTAGGGCTTTGCGTGACAGTCATACAAGCTCACTGCTTCTATTCACAGATTTGGGTTGTAACCGATCTCTGCGGCGCATTGAACTGTCTCTTTTGAATGCAGTGTATAATTACTTTTGGATCATAATCACTGAGTTTAAACATTTTTGATAGTGTGTAACTATTGTCACATGCTTGTTTCTAAAATTAACTACAGCATCTTCAACATCACATAGCGACTTGGATTTAATAGCACTGTAAGCAGTCTTGGGTAATAACTTTTCTTTGATTATTTACCTTTCAGATTACTTGAGCCTACGTTGTAAGATAAGGCTAGAGCTAGGAAATTCTTTTAAAGGAAACAATACTTGTGGGCATTTCAGGTCGATGGTTCTGCAGCATTTCTGTGCCACCTGACAAATAGTACCTGCTTGCAGCAAACATGGTCTTAATAGTGCTAAGCTGCCACTAACCAGTTTTTCACATGGTTGTGGACTCAAAACAACCGGTACAAGTTAAACACACCAGGCAAACGAGATAAAAAGCCTGATATAACGTAAGGGGATATCCAATTTAATAACGTAGATAGCAAATAAACACATTTCCTTCCACTTTTATAATTGCACTGCAGATCATAAAACCAGGACAAGAAAAAAAATACTGGTTTTACTCATTACTCCTTACAATTAAATCAATGTTACCTTTGTTTCACATTATTAGTGCATTATTTAAAGCAAATGCACTGCAGTGACATTTTTATTTTAATTTTACTAAAAAATATAAGCAACTGCTGCAGCTTCCATCTGACTGCAGCATAGCTTTGTCCCATGTTGCAGGGAGAAAACACTTGGAGCTTTAAGCTTCTTTCCAGATTTGAAATACTTCATCAACTAACACCCTTGTTGATGTCTACCTGGGAAGTGTTTGTTCTAGCCCGTTAAGCTTTAGATAACAAGTTTTACTTCCTAGTATCTGTGATGTCATGAACTTAGTAGAGAAAATATACAAACGGTTGAATTTCATTTGCATTTCCCCCACCCTGGTTTGCACGTCCACTTGCAAGGTTTCACTGGTGACACCACTGAGCTGGATAACAACATCCTTGTAAGCCTCACTTGTTCCATTACCTTATTGCAGCATAAGAACAACAAAACCCAAAAGGACAGACCATTTTCAAAGACAATTTCCCGAGTAATTACCAGGGAAACTCCTGCTTTCCACCAGGTCCTTCAGCAGGAGACCCGTGCTGGATTATGAAGGGTACTGACCACAGCAAGACTGTGGGATTTTTTGATAAAGATCAAAATTTGGCCCTTGGACAGCACAGTATTTAGTAGAACAATGTCAAGAGGGAATTTATTATAATGTCCACTCAGAAAGAGCAACCAGTAATTAGGGCAATCCTTAACCAGACAATAATTCTCCAGCGGCTCAGGGAGATGTGGCTGCCTCTGTGCACCAAAGCCAAGAGCACGTATCATTCCTCAGGGCTACTTGCATTGCACAAGTGTTATGAAGAGCGATTGTTAAGGAGCTGCAAAGCAGCGTGCAGCACACCGTGGCAGACAGAAGCCTACCAGTGCTCACAGTGGTGAGAAGGGCTCTGTGCTTTTCCGTGCATTTCAGCTGGAAGTGAGTTTTAAGGGAACAAAATGAGAAGCAGGAGCACACTCCTTGTCAAACTGCAAAGTGGTTCAACATGAACTTTGAATAGATGGGCCTTGCTAAAAGGTGAAAAGACTGAAAACTGTTTCCTTATTTGTCTTGAAAGAAAAACGGGAGAAAAATGCAAAGATGCCAAAAGCTGGAGGCATGCAAAGCACAGAAACACAAACCAAAGGCTGTCCCAACCTGCAGCTGTTGCACAAAATACCCCAAAAGCCTTCCCCAAGTAAATATCTTCCTTGCCTGCCTCTTTATTAGCAAATACTATGAACCCTGACCCAGCTTAGAAAAAATTTAATATTTTCCCCCTAAATACTTTAAAAAACATATTCAAGGGGCCTGGTGGAGTCAGGAAGTCTGGCAAGAGGTAATTTGACATCTGAATTATTTCAAGGCCAATATGGAAAGCTATTCAAAGGCTTATTTGGAGATATGTCAATCAAGAGACTACTTGCGCCACAGAGATGATGTTGGAAACCTAGATGGCTTTCAGAAAGCTGTGAGATAGAGCAAGGCAACTACAGTGAATGTCACATCTCAATCTAAGATGTCTACAATTAAGAAAATTATCTTGGTAATATGCCTATTTCCACACCTGTAAAAGCATTTAAAATTTATTAAAAATGATAAGCGTAAACAATGAACATGGTGTAAAAGCTTCCCTCTGCTAATTTGGTTGCACTGATTAAGATTTTCCGTGATGCTTCTAAATTGGAACGTCAGCCCCACGCTTCACGGCGAGGCTCTGCAGCTCAGGTTCACCGTGCTTTGGCTGAACAAGTGGCCTTCCAGCACTCCGCTGTGTTCAGGGGCAGGCATGAGTAAACAGCCTTCCTTTCATTCTAGGTAAGGTGTGGATGATTTAATTATTCACTGCTGTCCACGCAACAGAGCTTAAAGTAAAATGGCCGTGCTTTGGCTCTGCATTCTCTTCAGGTATTTCCCTGCACACACACACAAAAAGCCACAAAACAGCAACAAAATATTAAATACCCATTGTTAAAATCTGAAAAACCAGCACAGCTGTACTTATGCAAATCTGGAGCCATTTTGCTAAGAAATGCTCAAGAATGTTCTGAAACATAATCAGCAGTAGGAAAAGAAAAATAATTTAGTGTTCATTTCTGCACATTGTTAATAGTAGCACATGGCTAACAGCAGGAAAAAAGGAGGTGCAACGGACCCTGGGATTGACAGGGTTTTTTTGCATGTAACTCAGATTTGCATTTAGCACAGATTACTTTTTAGATGTAACTCAGAAGAGACACGTATTTTTATGGTGTCTCTCTGGTGTCCGCAGGAATCCCGGTGCCGCCACTGCCGCATGTCCCAGGATTTGTCACGCTGCGGCCTGGTGCTGGGCCGGAGCCGTGGCCGACCACAGCTTCTCAGGGATCGGCTCTGGCATGAGACAGTGGGAAGCAGTTTGTCGCCGTGGCTCTTCGCCATACATTACAGACAATTAAAACTATTTTTGTGTCGTGCAGAGCCACGTGTACAAGCAGAGCAGAACCCCTGGCTGAACAAAGCAGGCCGCAGTTTGTGACCGCAGAGTACCCAAATGTACATTTTCATCTCCAAGAGGCCTCACTCACAGCCTTCAGTGCCTAAGCAGATGTAGATATTTAAAAGGCCATCTCCCATCTATTGATAAAGCCACATTCATGGCATTTATCACCTCATCTGAAGGAGAGCATCAGGCACAATTCAGCTGCAGGCCACGGCAGGCCGTCCGTCCCAAGGACAAGGAGCACTGCCTGGGTCAGGTCCCGAGGTCAAGCTCAGCTCTGGGGCTGCAGCCCTTAACTTCACAAAGGGAAGTTCCTGCTAAGTCCTTTTTTTCTGGACACACACACACACCTGCTATGTACTGATTTGTTCCTCAAAAAAACAACAAAACAAAGAAGAAAACAACAACGACAAAAAATCCTTGTTTCTGCCTTTGGTATTTTCTTAGTACAAGTGCTCATCTTATCTTCTTCAGACTTTTCTGGTTTATGGCTCCCAGGCTCAAAATCCAACATACAGAAACTTTAAGCAATATCTGAAATATCACCTTGTCCCAGTACAGAGGTGCCCTTCAAGGGTAAGTCCATGGTGCAGGAGCAAGGCGTGTTGACACACCTCCCCACCTTCCTCGTCCCCTGCAGCTTTACTGAGGAGCCCACTGAAGTAGAGCTGAGGCATGGCACCGGTGTCTGCCATTCCCAGGGACACCCAGACTGGTATTCAGATCTGCACTGGCAGTTGTAGAAGCAGAAGGGCTGCCTCCTCCAGTACCATTTGCCAGAAGGGTAAGAGAGCTTGACCCGTTCGTATGCTACAAGTGATGCAGGAGTGGCCTACCCAGATGCAAACAGCATGTGCCCCGTCTCCTTCTCCCATCCAAATTTTGGCTGCTTGATCAATAGTGCAATTTCTAGAAAAATGTGAGATCAGAGTACAGCAATGCTAGCTGAGCATAAGGCCAGATTCAGGAAAGCAGAATTTGTCCCCATACCTAGTGTGGTGCTGTTTGTCCAGCAATGCACCTCCAACAAAACCACCTTCGCTGGTCTTCCCATTTGGTTCCTCCCCGTAAAAAATGAACTCAGGGTTTAATAGCTTCAGAAGGAAATCTCAACCACAAGGAATGTTGGCAAAGGAAAATGACTTCTTTTCCTTGATGGTACGTGCTGAAAAAGAGAAGACTGGGACAGTCAACACTTGGGAGAAACCCCTTGTGTAGCCAAGATCCTACAAAGAAGGAAGTAGAAGAAATCTTTGAAATCTCACCATGGTAAAACCTTGAGCCTCCTTTCTGAAAAAATCACTATCCATGTCCCCTCCAGACACCATGATGAGTCAAACAGCCCAACTCCAAAGACCGAAGCTGGTCATTTTCTGACATAAAGATGCCTCAGGCCCTGGTCTAGCAAGCAGTTATGCCAAATCTGTGCACCTTCATGTCACCTGATAGAAGACATTTGAGCCAGCTGAAGATGTGATTGTATACCAAGATAATAATTGTTTGTTGTTAAATTAGTGAGAGTGCTGTGCACTGGCACGAGCCCTGTGCATGCCGCTTGGTCTCCCACGCAGTGCTTAGTGCATCCTTTCTGCTGGCGGTTTGCTGCAGACCAGCCGGGTGGCACTGTGGGCTTCTGTAGGGCGAGATGTGCTGCAAGTTGTGGCCTCTGTTCTCCAGTGCAGCCAGCTCTATGGATCTGCTTTCTCTCCCAGCACTTGGCACTATTCACATCCCAGCACAAGAAGAACACAGCCCGGGTCCCTTCCCTGGAGGCCAGCTTCTCCCAGCGCCTATCAGCTGCCATCGCTCAGCCATGCTGTTATGCTTTGCAAAGATTTTATCCACCAGCAAATCTCTTCCTAAAGGCTCGCTAATGCAATGCTGATTGGAGAGATAGCTAATGCCCTGTTGCCAAGTGATTTCTCCTTTAATTGCATTTTAAGTCTCTTTTAATTGGTCCTCTAAAAGTCTCACACTCCGTAAGCAGAATGAAGTTACATTGTGTGTCTTACTAGTTCTCTCGCAAAGTATGCTCTGCAGAGGGTTTTGCTATGGCATCCTGGCCTTTTCATTCATTATTTTGAAGGATAAGATTAGCCAGTTATTTGGATATTGCTGTTCAAATGGCAGCTCTGGAACTACAAATCTTTTCCCTCCACCAGAATTCTTCAAAATTCCAAGTATGAAATACAGTGGATGACACCATGCTAATCCTCTGCTAATCCTAACTGCAGGCATGTATTTTCCTGGGTTTTCAGGAATGAACCCCAACATTATGCTTCCTCACAAGCTGTTTCATCTCTCTGCACACTCCTAAGTTTAAACTTTCCCCACAATCTCTTTGGTATTCACAAAGCCCACATATATTAAGGCCATACTTCCATTGACTTTGCTTTTAATATTAAACAGGCAGTACATGATACCCTCGATATTGACTCTACCAAGTCCATTAATGACCCTTTTGTGGCTTCACTTTAATTTACGCTTTGAAGGAAAACTGCTGTATTATGAGTCAGGGGTGAGAGAGAATATTGCTTATATTAAAGATCTGTATAAAAAGAATATCATCTCTGACCTACTGAGGCAAAGTTGAACACTCAGAATAATTCCTACTGTAAGGCACATGAAAAATATTATCATGGAATGAATGCCCAGGCTTTTGTCTGACAAGGAAGATTTGAGGATTTCAGTGTTTATGTACATAAGAGGAAAAGGTCTTTAATTTTTTTGTTGCAGCCAAGCTGCAATAGAGCCAGAGATGTCCGAAGTCAGAATACATATATCTACCTCAGATTCCATATAATTGCTGCAGATTTGAAGCGCCATCCTTTCCAATTTCCCATTCTGATAAACTACTGCAGCACAGAGTGTATTAAAAGCATCGACTGTTGAGAGACATCTCTAGTACCTAAACCTTGCAGGTCACATTAAAGATAGAATTTCAAAACTTCCCGAGCCTTGCTGGTTTAAGTGAAACCCTTAATAATTCAGTATAGCTCTGTATGTGTATATCAAACCTGGTGGCAGAGCTGAGCACTTTGTAACGAGATAGGAGCAGGTCTGTATTGCGGTGAAGGATGACATAAGCTATGCAGCCAAGGCCACATAAAGTGTGAGTTTTAAATTGACTAAAGTGAAATGTAAGGGTGAGATTTGCTTGAATGCGGTCATCTGAGGCAAATTCCTTCAGATTGCCCCAGGGAAGAAACAATTCAGAGAGGACATTCTGGAATCTGTCAAGGAGACTGTGAGCTCTCCAGCCTGCGCTAAAAGGGCAGCTGCTGGGGATGAACAGGGGAAGTCCTGCGTGCCAGGACCCAGCGCTCACAGGCATTGCTATTACCTGCGTGCAGACAGGCAGCTACAAGGGAAGTCTGAAGGCTCCTACTACGAGCCAAAAGGGTGACTGAGACACTAAACAGCTGCAAGAAAGCAGGTAAAAGACTCACAGGTTATTGATGCATCAAAAAACGCTGAAAGAATTTAAAGGCAGGGGACAGATTCAGACCGTGGTTGGAATCAATAAACTTGTAAGCGCACAGGCACTAAAGACACCCTGCAAAAGGCTGGTGAGCTGCGCAGCAACTACATAAGCATTTTTAATATAGGGTTTGCAATAATAAAGGCTTGTTACTTGGGAAATTGCTGCAAACTCTAAGAACATGGCAGAGGACTAAGGAACAGTTAGAAAATTTTATTTCAAAACCTTCCTCAATTTGCAGTTGGGAAGAAACCAAATACTAACAGTCACTGCTCCAGTGAAACTAAGCTGTATTGGCTGATAGCTGTAAGAAGTGCAATTATCTCACTTTTCCTGGGAGTCTGAACAATTTTCTATATGACCGTTGCCAGTCTGACTTCAGTTATTCACTCCATCTATGAACTGGAAAAAGACAAGCAACCTCATCCGAAAATGAATCTACTGGAAGGACGAGATTTTTCTAGAAAGGCGAAGGGCAGGGAAATACGTGTGTGTGTGTGTGTGTGTGTGTGTGTGTTGCATCTGGTGCACTGTTTCTTTTCATCTGGCCAACACTCAGAAATGCAATTATATTTAGATAAAAAATGTGAAACATGTATCTTAGCATTTTACAGCAGAGTCCATGCAGTAAATTCTGAGCCAGCTATCCTCTCCCACACCCAGCCAACCACCCTCGATCTCAAACCAACTTTTAATTTCCGTTAATTGAGCCCTACCTGTCAGGAAACCAAAGCAATGCTTTTTTTAAGGTGAGTGAAGTCTGGAGTCTCTCAAACAGCAAGAACCCAGAAGTCTGTTATAGTTATCCTGACCTTTTTCCAGCTAGCAGCTTCCATAGCCAAAATAAAGCATGGCAAGATGCAGCTGGGTGAATGTTCACATCATATACTAATTTTTTTTCACATTTGTGAATGCCTTGTAAAAATCTTCAGCTAAAAAACAGATGTGGAAGAAATGTCCCTGCAGCCTGGAAGGAACAAGGCTACTCGTCGTTAAGGGGGCAGCACAAGTTGCTGCAGTCTCCTCTGTAATTCCCCTACTGACTTTGACTGGTTTAGAGGAGAAACAGACTGGGATCAACCGACTAGCAGACAACTTGCCTTTCGAAGCCTGAGCTCAGAGGTCAGTGCTTTCTGCAGTGAGAGTGGTGCCAATGGATTGCAGAGCACCAGTGCTTTGCCTTATAAATACTTCAGCAGAGGGTTGCATCCTTCTAACACTTCACAAAAGAAGCTGTTAACTGAATTCCTCCCTATTTATCTGTATTCTGTAGTCATGTCCTAGTGTGAGAACTTCAACACCGAGCAAGAATGAAGCTGCTGAACAGAGCTCGTGCCTGACCCAAGCACAGGGCTCTGGGTTTCCCAGGTAAATGCTATCCCTGCCCTCACACCAGCTACTTCTGCTCGTTGCTGAAGTAGCTGAGAAAGAAGAGCAGTTTGCAGCCATGTGCCTTCCCAAGGGCTCTGCCAGCTTCAGTTTTGTGCAGGACTCAGCATCACACCTCAAGGGAAAGGTAAAGCAGGGTAGCATTACTGCAGGGGGCTCATGCTACCTGGGGCTACTACCACAGCTCTCCTTCACTCATCACATCTCTACGGTGGTGTCTTAGTTCAGATGAGGAGCACGCTCCTGAGGTGACTCTCCCAAACACCACCGCTCGCCATGCTTTGGTTTACACCACAGAGCAGAAAGCCACTGGGCGAGCTGGGCTCCTCTCAGGTGAATCTGAAGGGATGTTCTCCAGCCACAGGGGAGCACTTGCTGTATGGCACCAGACCTGAGCTAATTTGATGTAAACTTCCCTGAAACACCCATAGCATGGACTTCAGGCCTTTAGCACACATGTTTTGCCTTGCAGAGCTGCTCCGAACGGGCTGCATGACTTGCTGAAAAAGGTATTTGGAGTATTTTGTTGCTAGATGCCACTGTCTGAAAGCAGGGGACCAAACTCTGCAGCTCTTCTATAAACACACAACTGCAGTGGGAATTTTTGCTGAATGAAAAGACTGCAGACTTTAGCCCATTAATTTTACAAATGTCTTGTCTTCAAATGCTACAGTAATTAGCTTAACTCCTTCACACTTTAAGATGCTTTAAAGTATGCTGCAGGAATGTCTTGGATTTTAGGGCAAAGCTAATTTAAACTTCACTAGCAGTATGTTCTCTTGGGATACTGCAGGCAATATTGATTTTTATCTGCAAACTCTCTCCTTTTAACTGTTGCCAAGGTTTTAGATTTTATCATAATGTATTCACAAATATTTATGGAAACTATAACTCAAAAATGCATTGGTTAGAATTAAACATATTTTATACAAGGTAACATCACTGCCAGTTTATATAAATAACAGTTCTTAGCTGGTTCAGCAGGCTTGTTTGTCACATTTAGGAAAAACACCTTTAAATCCTGACTATGGTGTCTCATAAAGAAAGCTAAATCTGTGGTTACAGCTTACATGCCAAAGCACCTTTTAGCGTGAGGCAGCGATTGCAGAGGTCACCGTGATGCTCAGAGCACGGTATTTGCCTGGCCTGGGGCACAATAAGGGCCATGGGCTGTTCCAGAGGAAAGCCCACCGTTCATCCTCTACAAGACCAGGCAGCACGGAGCGGGGCTGAAATCTGTCAGACTGCTGGAACCCTGCATCTCTGGGTGGAGGAATGAAATTTTTCCCATGATTGATCTGACTATGGGAATACTTGGGACTCCAAAACAATGCAGGTAAAATAATACTCATTGAAAATTTTCAGAGAAAAATAAGGAAATGCAACATGAGAACTCATCAACTTCTGGATGTTACAGATATGGAACTTGCTCAGTGTAATAAAAGAGTCATGGGAAAAGCAGAAGCAGAGGAAACAAAGCAAAGAAGGTACTCAACATTTCCATGGCATATAAACCTAAATTCAATATTTTAAGTGTGAATATTTACTGTTAGCCCTGCAACCTCAAAAATGCCTACAGCATATGCATGTCATTGGTGATTTTCTACAGTTGTAATTCAGCATGCTGCTCAACTTGGTGGGGGAACATTTGTGAGGAGAAAGGGCAACACTGAACAATGGCAAAACTGACCTCGCAGTAACCAAGGCTGGAATCCAGTGTGGCTTCAGATAAACACAGATACATGGATTTATATGTTCTTTGCACTAGACTTTGTGCTGAATCCAAATTAAACTAGTTTAGGGTTTATCCTTGCAAGGGCAGTCATAGTGCAGGAAATCTTTAATCTCATGTTGCTTCTATTGTAGTTGGCCTGGCTAATTTTAATGGCCAAACCTTCTTGTTAACACACTAACACCACTCCTATGTCATTAACTGGTTTTCTGTCCACCTTGTATTTCTTGACAAGGTAAATTAGCCTAGACAGCTTGGATTCAGGATGATGGTATCAGAATCACACAGTGGCTGAGGCTGGAAGGTACCTTTGGAGGTCACTTGGTGCAATTTCCTACTCAGGCTGGACCACCTCAAGCCAGTTGCCCAAGACTATGTCCAGATGAATGCACTGGAGCTTGAAAAGTAACTCAGTCAAGAATATAGCCTTATTTGGGCCTGTTAGGAAGGGGATGGTCATCACGCAGGGCAGAGATGTGGAATACATGGGTTACAAAAAGAGCACATCTGTTAGACACTTAAAATGAACCTTTACTCATCTATGCCTTGCAGTAACTACAGCAGGACTGCTTTCCTCTGAAGTATGCACAAAGCCAATACAGGCCTTCAGTGGTAGACAGCCTAGTAAGGTGAGCGAACAAAGCTTCTCATCCATAGCTGCAGGCATCCAAGGATGCCGAAGCAAACTGTGTTTTCCAACTGCTTCGGACAAGGTCACTGCTTGGTAGAGATCTTGTGCTATCACAAATACTAGTTTGGGGTGTCTGCCACTTTTAAAGCCCTCATGTACATTTTAAACCACTTATTCTCTACTTATTTTCTTGACTAGATTTTTTTTTAATGCTCTTCTGACTCTAACAGAATGGAATATCTGCATGAGGTAAGTCATCAGCTAGGATTTTTTTTTCTCCATACTGAGTGTATAATGTAACAGCCTTGATTTGCTATGCAGGTCAAATGAAAAACAGGGAAGGAAAAAAAGTATCACTATCTGAAAGTCTTACTCCTTTTATATGTTGTTTTCAGTTATATACTTTGTTGCTCGACCCTCTATTTTCTAGGCCTTCCTGGGATTTTTTCTCTATTTCCATTCAGTATGTGATATGACCGCTGTTGGAATTATGCTGCAGCCCACCAGGATTGAGAGCCGAGTACTCCTCATAATGGGAGGTCAAACTAAATGAAAGTCAGAGCCCCACCAGTTCTCACAGCTGAATTCCAACACTGGATATGACATGGCCAAGGGGAAAATATTGGATTTATTTTTATGAGTTAGTCATAACCCTAATGCCCTTAAGAGGTACTGTGAGAAGTCAATCCATTCATAAGGCCAACAAGGTCACTTTTAACTTGTAAAAATAAATCCAATATTTTTCACTATGTCTTATTAGGTTTGTACAATACAGGAACCACAGTGGTTTGTTTTAAAAACGTCACTTCCCACAACTGCTTATATTGCTTTTTAGCATGATTCTCATCTCCCTTGTCCCTCTACTCCTCAGCTCCTGAGGTCGGCATTGTCTCTTCCAACTCTTTGTTAGTGCTTTGAGACACACGATACATCCTGCTACTGAAAGCCCTCTCAAATTTTGTGTTTGCCTCTCACAATAACACCACTTCTGGTCATCACCACTTCTTTTTTTGGCATTTCTCTTCATTATTTCTAGCGTCAGCCTATCTCAGTGTCTACTGCTAATTACACTGAAATCAACAGACATTCTAAATATCATATATAATTTGTTGTTTAGCCTGGTCTGACATATAATCTAATAATTACAATAAATCTAATAATATCTGGGGCTTTTTCTTTTTTATTCCCCTCAAGAGCTCAACAGCTTTCCACTTAAAAGAATGGAAGAGCTGGGAAGTGACCTGCCCCAGCTCATGACGTCTGCCTTTTCAGGCCATGGGAAGTCCTGCAGCCCTCAGGACTTTTGGGGGGTTTGGAAAACATTTCATCCCACAGATGGCAAGAAACCATTTTTCTCCTTACAATCCGTGCTTTAATTTATAAACAAAACAAATAGGAAGAAGCAGAGGGTACAGAAAGGCAGCGCCTCCGAGGCAGGCTGGAACAAGTCTGCAACGGTCTTACGAGCAAAGAGGTAGGTTTCAAGTGACTGTTAACACACACGGGAGTGGGAAAATTCGGGATGGCGAGGTTGGTCACACCTTCTTTGTTTGCGGGAGAAGGCAGGGCAGCGTTTTGTGCCCACTGGAGTTTGAACAGCTGAGCCTCAGAAAGGTCAGAAGATTACAGGGCTATGGCAGGAAGCATTTCAGCGGTGGCAAAAGGCAGAGCGAGACACTGATCCCTTCAAAACACAGGTGGAAGAATACTGTTTCAGGGATGACACTCATATTTGCTGGTAAAAAAATAAAGGAAGCAGTGGATTAAAGAACATGGACGGAGCAGAACACTTTGCTCTCAATGTCATCCAAACATGTTGGCCATCTGCCTCTGGAGGCTTTAGGGGTATTAACAAAAATCAAATTAGAAAATAAAATCTCTTTCATGAATTAGCTCTCCTCCTACCTGGATGTAATACGCTAAACTAAAGTCACAAAACCAGCACAATACACCAAAACAATTAAAAAGGAAATTTTTCTGTCAATCACATTCTATTGCTTCCTTTTAAAGCACTTGAAAGGAGATGCTGTGCTATGCCAACAAGTCTCTCCAGAAAGTATTTGCTTTTTCCCTACAGGAGTGTTCAAAAGTTTCTGACTGCAATGAAAGAAACTTGTATTTTCTCTTCCCCTTAAAACTGCACAAAACACAAACCAAGCTGTGAGCAGTTACAGGAATTAAAAAACCTGTCTCCCTTATTGCTTTTCTCGTGGATCCATCTGTATGTCCCCATTCACCCAAATGTGATGATCCCGCATTTTTGCTGGTGAAAATAGAGCAGAACTTGGCTTTGATTGATGCATAAATCAGACCTCTACACAACTACGAATTTGTTCTCCCTTTATCCACATTCTGAGCTATTTTCCTTCCAAGTAATGATTTTCACTTACTTTGTCCTAACATTTATGATTACATAAGGTGCAAAGGAAAACAGCTTCAGCTGTGTATCTTTCTCAGTGAGAAAAGGCTGTGCATGAGCAAACCAGCTCAAACAGTTGACACACATTTCTCCTAAAAATGGCACAGCCACATCTTTATAATTTCAAAGCTCCAGCTCCCTGTTTGAGTAGCAGCTCCAGATCATATAGTGCAATTTAAAATCTTGGCACTTGGCTTTCAATAATTCCCTGTTAGATTACTGTCTGTGGAAGAGCATATAACACAACTGCTACAAATGCTGGGAGCAAAATCTTCAATAACAACTTACTGCATATGATAACTTTCCCAATTTCCTGCATCTACACCACCTATCTCTTTACTCTGGTCTGTAGCAGCTTGTTTCTTTATTGAACATCTGCCTTGGGATCCCCTGTCATAAAAAGTAATAAACACATCAATCCAAAAGAAAGAGTATTGCACGGCCCAAAACTACTTAACCAATCAAATTGGCAGCTGGTAGCATGAAACTAAAGGGATAAAACTCAGAGGTGCTTTTTATACCGAGTATTTCTAATGATATTACACACCTGCTGCCATTTTGCACACCTAACTGCCAGAGTGCTTCTAATAAGTTAATTATAGTTTCTAGCACCAATTACGGATTGCAACCTTTGTGGAAATACCAAGCAATGGGATTAATTTGTAAATCTGCTATCTCACAGATATTTGACAGCTATTGCTTTGATTCTCCTTCCTACAAAATACAGATGGATCGTCTGGGGAAAAAGCATTCTTTAACTAAATAATAATAAAAAAGCTCAATAGAAATGCCTTGTAGCTTATTATCTACAGACCCCACAACTTGTAACTGTGACTGTAATTATAGTTGTTCTCGTTTCCCCTGCAGGCTTTGCTAAACAAACAAATGAAAGAGATACCCAAAAGGAAAAACAAAAGCAATTTATGCTCTCCAGTTATCATAATATAAATATCCATAGATTACTTGCATAGAGAGCAGATCAGATCTAATCTTTTACTGGAGTTGCTTGTAAATTAGAAATTACATTTACTTCAGGTGTATGTTGTTTGCCCAGTTCATATCAAGCTGTAAATTAGAGCAGTTTTGCCTTTTGGGAGAAAAACCTCACTTTTGAAATGTGTCTTATTGACTCTGTATAAATTACTAGCAGCTGATCCATGAAGTAGATTCGAAGGCAAAACTGCCTATAGGCAACTTTCTTTATTGATTGTAGATTGATATTCATTTGATTTTAAAGAAAAGCAAACCAAAATAAAGCTGCAATGTAATTGCTAACTCTTTGTATGAGTAACAGAAACATTATCTCTCATAATACTGCGATTTGACAAGCAATTTGTTCCTCATCCTAGGACTCAGATTAGTATGTCTGGGCCAACTTTCCTTTCATTGTTCCCCTCCTGGGAGTACAGAAAGGTGACCAGGGGAGGGATCCTGTGGCCAGCCAGGCTTCCTAACAGCCCCACGGCCAGCGAGAGAACCAGCATTGCTTCTGGATGATGCTAGTTCATGTCTGTATCAATGTGTCGGCTGCCACATGTGTCCCTTAGCAAGAAAAAGATCCAAGACCATTTTGGAGTAAGAATTCTGAACAATTTTTTTAATATGATTTTTTTTTTTTTTTAAAGCTTTATTAATCTAACAGATACAGGTAGTTTTCTAAGCCATATGAGCCATGAATTCTTATTTGCTGTGAAGCTGTCTTGTTATTTAATGCCTCTGAAGGGCTTGATTTCTGCTAGGACTGAGTTATCAAAACAGCCTTTTCCTTTCTAGAACTAATAATGCCTCTTTTCTAGCTTCACAAAACTTGCAGAAACATACCTCCTGCTTCAGTTAAATTTAGTTTAAATAGGTCTTTGGGTGATCAGAACTAAGAGACGTATGTGTGAGCATACAGAGCAATTGCAGACATCCCAAATCCTTAGGAAACCAGGTTAAATGATTTATTCTTCAGAAATAACATCTGCTCAAACAGTTAGAAAACTGAGATGCAAAGCATCGGACCTGATCCATCAGGTCAGCTTTGCTGACTTGGGGCTGAAATGCTCAACACATACCCCAGTTCTACCCAAAGTGCCGCACCGACTGTTACAAGCATACATCAGTTACGAACATGCGTCCATTGTACAGAATTCTTTGGAACCTGGAAAAACATTAGCTTTTATACAGCCAAAGCACTTTAAATAATAATAAGCTTGATTTATAAGTGTAAAATAGAGAGACTTTTCCCAGGGCTACCAGAAATAAGTTGTTTCATGAGCAGCAGAACTAATGAAGCCTGATTTCCCATGGATTGGATTTTTTTTGTCACCAAAATCCCTGCCCCTATTCCCTCACCACAAGAGTCCAGCTCTCTCCATGTTCAATATTTCCCCTGTGCAGGAGATCGACCACGCTGTGACTGACTGACCAGATGGCTGCTGCAACGGGACAGTGATGGTCAAGTTCTGCCTTCTCCTTGGAGGAGAAGCTTCTGTACAACTCTTCTCCATTGCTACTTTCCAAACTTTTCGAACTTCAGCTTTCCTCTCCAGCTCTTGAATTTCTCTTTCACGTTTGATTAAAGTTGGCCATAAATTCAAAACTCTTTAGAACAACTTAGAGGTGGACAAATGATGAAAATGCATCCTCAGAGGCTTCTCCCCATTGAGGAGACAGGTAAAACACCTCGGAGCAAGTGACAGAGCCTGCCTTCCCAAGCCAAGCTCTGTCCACAAGGTACCAAGGCCTGGTTCCTACAGATGGAACAGTCATGCTGAGAAACTTCCACATTTGAATTGGATTCCTCTATTAATCACAGAAAGTAAATCTCAGCTTATTCTACCAAAAGCATGACTTACTGCAAAACACCATGAATTCAAAGTGTGGAGGAGCATTCCCACCTACCTTTCCGCCTTCAAGACTGCTTGGTTCTTCCAACCTCTTTTGAGCTCCCTCCTGTCCCTTTTCTAGTGCTCTCCATTGCCACAGACTCAAGGCTTCCTCCTGAGCAGCTGGAAAGTAAATGTAGCTTGTGCATATTTGCTTCCATTCCCCGTTTGTTCCCTCATTTCCCATGTCATCTCGGACTTACTACAGCTCTGTCCTTAGAGGGAAGTGGCATCTCGTACTTCAGTTAATTGTGAATTTTCCCTGCCAAGGAAGCCATTCCTGGCTATTTTAAACTATTATTCTGAGGTAAACTGAGGACACAAGGAGCCCACGAAAGCAGAAAACTACTATTCCCACTAAAAACACCCCAAATACCCTTTTACTGCAGATAGCATTGAGTTAGGTCTTTTGTGGACTATCTATAGAGGGAACTACTAAAGGATGCTCACCAGTGCACTGCATTTGTAGAGTGCTTAATATGATGAACTACTCCTTCCTAGTTGGTGCATCTTGCTTTTCCTGTAATACAAATACTCAACTTTTAGAAGAGAAACTGCTATCAGTGCAAAAGATCATACACCGACCACTGGGGCACAGCCTGTGAGACAGGGCTACTTTTGCTTTCACTGCTGATTAGCCCACTTTTATCCCAGACTTTCAACTTCCACCTTTAAAAAATTCCCTCCCACACCTTAGCCCCAATGCTTTTTATACCGCTGCACAACACAGACACCATTTGGAAATGGTGAATACACATTTGGAAAACATGTCAGGTACTTTATATCTAATTACTAGTGAACTTCAGCAGGCAGATAACTGATAATTACACACAGCAGCTTCAGTTATTTGGGGCAGGTAATTGGGATGTATGTGGTTGCCTGAATGTTTGAGGGGATTTCTTCTCTCATTACATTCTCTCAAAAACTGCTGGCAAGGCCGCTTGCTTGAAGAGAGTGGAAGTGCAGTGTAGCTCTCCATTTCAGAGCACATTATTCAGTGATGGGCAGGCAAAATTACTTCACTGGGTGTTTATCTGCCCTCCTAATGGAGGTAATTTCTAAAAACCTTTCCCTGTATGTCTCTCCTGTGCTTAAATACACGGCTTCCCTGAGATGCTGAATTTGTCTGCTTTTTATTGTTGGGCGTGCCACCAAGATTTATGTTGCTCTGTGTGACCATAGCAATCATCCATCACTAGTAGTTACAAGAAGATCTTTCTCCTTGTTTTTAAGTCCTTTGAATTAGATTTCATTTTGAAGGTAATGCACCACTGATGGTCAAGTGCTTGTGAATGCAGAGAAGGCAAACATCCTTCAAAAACAGGTGAGGGAAAGTCAAGGGATTTAGATGACTAAAAATGGACTTTCCTCAGCCAAATTTAGCTACCTGAAGATCAGACAAGCAAGTTATCTTAGCTCTCTAGAGTCAACAGGAAGGGATAGGCTTCTTCAGAGAAAGCTCATCCTCTCCTGAAATAAATATCAAAACCAGGTGGAATGACTAATCCCCTGGAGCTGCTTCTTGCTTTTCATCGGTTATGGAAACCATCTTAGAAGATGAACCTAATTCTCAGAACATCTTAACCTAGTTAAGATGTATTGACAGTTTTCCCAGTGGTTCTAAAATGATGACAACCTTGTATATAAAAAGGAAACAGATAAAAAAAGCATCCAAGGTGAATTCATACATACCTGAACACAATTGCGGTATTTTAAAAATAAATGTCATATTCTTCTACTGAAGTTGGAAATTACATTAGGAGTGAATACAACAATTTTGTCTCTCAATGAGGGAGACATAGTGCAGGCTCTCTCCTTTCCTCATCTGCAAAATTTCCTTTACAGCTTACACCCCCAGGTGAGAAGACAGTTGTTCATTTCTATTCAGAATAAGAAACACAAAAGTTTATTTGAGCCATGCCAAATCCTTCCAATGAGGGGTCCAGTTGCATATACACTGCATCTTAACCCCTGATCCCACCCTATTGCGCATTAGTTATATTTATTTGTGTTCAACTGCCATGATAAAGCTACACACACATCCAGTACAACCACCTCTAAGTGCTATTCAGTAGGCCGGCCTGCAGCAATGAAGACTGTGGTTCTGTTTGTAACAGAAGTTTTTGAATAGGGATCTCTATATTTGCCACTTAGTGTTTGAATTTGCAGGGTTTGCTTCAATTCTAGGCAGAAAAATCTAAATATTTGCTTCTTCCATGAAAGCCAAAACAACGTTCTTACAGAATCACTCATTTCCAGGACTCGAGCCTTCAGGTAAAGTACCAAATATTGCAAACCTTTCGATGGACAGCAGGACACTGATTTGACCACAGTGTTACCACACCTTCTGATACTTTCCTTGTTCTTGGATCCAGAAAATCTGCACAGAAGTGCCTCAGTCTGGACTTGACGTCACTGACCTAACACAGCCTCGGTCCCTGCCAGGACAGTGAGTGCAGCTCAAATGCTGCTGCCACGCGTTTGCAGGAGCAGAAGGCATTCAATCCACAATACCTTGGCCACTTCTTAGGCAACAGAAACAAAAGAGTCTCAAGAGTTGTTGCTTTTTTTTTTTTTTTTTTTTTTTTTTCTTTTAAAAGAATTGCTTGGCCCCCTCCCAGTTACTCCAGAATATTCCCATTGCTTGCTGTCAGCTGGGCAAGAGCATCGGATTGCTCATGAGGCAGGTAGAGCAGGATGTGCTTGCATGCAGGGTCTTTATAGGATCAGATTTTCACTGGGTTCACTAATTGCTGACCATGCTCTGAAGAAGACTACTCACACCAGCATGCAAACACTACTCTGGCAGCGTGGCAGAACTCCCCATTGACTTTGGCAGTGGCATGCCCACAGCACGTATGCAGTTTACTATTGATAGTTAGATCTGTTTGTTTTTTTTTTTTTTTTTTTTTTTTTTTTTTTTTTTTTACTGTAAAATCATTACCCTCTATGACCCTCTGTGTATTTATTTTTAAACCAAACAGTTCAGGTGTTACTGTTTCATCAGCTGTTCTTAGTGCCCCGTTCCAGGAAGCCCCACCGCAGAAAGCACTGGGTATTGCAGCAGGACCTGATGCAGCCTGTGTGTCAACAGGAGCCCTCTGCGTGGCTCTTGACACCCATCTGATTGGGAAGGAGTTAAAATCCTAATTTTTCTCCTGTCTGGCACTTCAAAGATAAACCCTTTTATAGCAGCCCGGTTCAAAGGCTGGGCTTGCAACCAACGCTGCTCAGCAGAGCATTTGGTTTTCTCCTTACATCATATTTTAGTGAATGCTGCGTTTTATAAGATAAAATGATAAATGGCCTGACTTAAATGACCGGAGGGTATCTACTTTCCTGCTAGTCTATTTAAAAGGTTTCTGTGAACGTTTTACACACCTTACTGTGTGACTGTGGCTGTCTAATAGCAAAGGAAACAATAGCCTCTGATGTCCACAAAGGCAGGGCATACCACACAGGTGCCATGTTTTACAACACCACTATATCTTGTCATTCAGAAGTGCTCCCTGAACAAATTGCCTGTCATATTTAAAGATAAAATCTGACAGTGCCAGAGCTGACAAGTAGTCCTCAACCCTGACATACAACACGGAGCTGAATTTTGCTAGATTTGCTGTAGATGGATTTGTCTTTAGAGATTCACAGCAAAGCCAACTGCTGGCAGAGCAGCAAAAATTATTTCAAAACATTGCTACTAAGTGTCAGGCTTTATTAAATGGCTGCTTTAAAAAAAAGGAAAGAAAGGCTCAGTGTGAGCTTTAGAGAAGAAATGTACAGAAATGTTTTTACATATTTTACTTCTCCCTAAAATAATGATGTACGGTGTTTCTAAATAATAGAAAATACGGCACTGCATTTCAGGAAATGTATTTTCATTACCCCTTAGCACTGTGTTTACACTACGGGAGCCTGTATTCTTTTATCTTTTGCCCTGTGAGGCTCTGAGAGGGATGCACGGTAAATATGAATTAAGGAGGAATGACACAGCCCTTTCAGTAATTACAGACACGCTGCTCCAGCGGTTGCCGGTGCAGGTTTGGAGGGCTCTCCTTGGATAAGCAAACACCATTACCCAGTGCTACTCACCGCAGGCAGTGCTGAGGGGAACCGAGGGGTTTTGTTGTATGACTGCTACACACAAGTGGCAGGAGCAGTGGCAGGTTGGCCGAAGTGGGGCAGGTACTCGAGAGGTTCGTTAAAATCCCAGCTTATCACTGGTTTTACATCAGCCCCCTCGGGGTTTGTGGTTTTGAGGGTGTAAAGAGCCACAGTCATCTTCTGGTGCAGCTCTTTGATGCCTACGTTAGATCACTGTTCATTTAACTCCTTCCTTGGCAAACTTTTGCATGTAAAATGGGAGAGATTTCTCTCTTCCTGCTCTTCAGCCATCAATAATAAGTGATGTGCATTTTCTCAAAGAGAAAAAAAAAAGGCCATCATCTGCAGTTCAGCGTGCCACGTTGCATCAACCCTTTCCACTATGACAGCCCTGATACCCAAATGCCTTTTCATACCTACTCCCAGCTGAGGCAGCAGGAAGGTGCTGGCACCAGCGCTGCCTCCCGCAGCCTCCATCTCCTGCAGCCTCCGTCTGAGCACTCAGCGAAGGGGAAAACAGGAGAGGACACGGACATAGCTGCAGTCAGTAGGTATTACAGTGTGTTTTGGGACAGGCCGAGCTGCAGGGCCCGGGACAGAAGGGAGAGGTGAGTCTGATCAGCAACCGCACAAGGCAGCTGTCGCTGCAGGCAGCAGCAAGCCGAAGCTGCTGGCGTTGGAGCTCACCCTTCCCACTGCAACCACCTCTGCAGAGCCCCTCGGCTCAGACTTCTGCCATGGGACATGCTAAGCCCCGGCAAAAGGCTGCTCGGGTGCATTCCAGTTGTGCTCTTAACTTTATTTTGGCAGCCCCTTCCAAGCCCCTCCGTTACTGTAGAGTTTGGCTGCCTCGCTGAACCTTCACCCCACGGGTGGCTCCTGTGTGTTGCACCTGCTGGCTGAAACCATCTGTTGCCATCACCAGCTGCACTCAGCACAAGCAGAAAATAACTCAGGCTTTACCAAGGTGACCCACACAGGGCAGCCCCTCGCTGTCTTCAACAGCAAAGCCACCTGTGTGAGCTGCATTTGCTCTCTCAAAACTTCTCCACAGCATGGCCCTCTCTATCAGTCACTACACTAGAAAGGCTCCCCGAGTACCCTGTCATCCTGTGTTTCCTATAAAGCTTGACTTTGCCTTAGGAATAGTGTTAGTAAAAGCTGTAATTGTCATTCTCCTGGGCTGCATCAAATCTTATTTAAGGATGGATCTTCTCTCAATTTCTCTTAGAGGCACTTTACCCGAGAGAGAACCAATCCATTATTGGAGGAAGATGTTCTGACCCCATTAGCTGGGCAGACGTGTGTTTGAACTACAGACCTCTGAGCATCCTCAATCCGAGATGAGCTAGCGCAGGCTACTACATCGAGAAGGGTGCCTCCTCCAAGACCCCTGTACCATTTGGGCAGGTGCCAAATGCACAGTGCAACAGGAGGCTGAGAGATCATTATGCCCAAAAGGTGATTAAAATAGTGAGCATAAGGGTATGTAGATAAATAATAAAAAAAAGCCTGGGTAGCGTTACTTTGGACATCCACTTTGTTCAAAATTCAGCATTGAAAAGAAATTCTGTATGATCTGTAATTCTCTGCAATTCTCATATTAGCATGTACTAAAAAATCTGTGTGTAATATGGATTTTTTTAAAAAAAAGATTGCTCTGTTCCTAGCCTGCTTCATGTGTTGGATCGTGGACTTCTGAGAGTACTGGGAGCTGCACAGTACAAGAGTTTGTAACCTTTAAAAGTGGGAATGTTATAACTTGGTCTTAGTTAGCAAATTGTGGCCCTGACTCTAATGAAAGTGCTGCTGCCCAACAAGCTTTGCACTGCATTGATTTTTCTTCTATCAGTTGGGAGTTCTGGTAAAAAAACAATGGATCTAATAATATCAGCAAAGCAGAGACAGTAAGAAACAGTGAGCTCTTCAAAATAAATAGGTCAAGCCACAATCAATTTCCAGATTTGAAATTATGTTTTTAAAATGTCTGTTTAATACAAGACCTTGTTCTATGTCTATCAACTCAAAGCTTGTAAGGTTTAAAGTTCCTCAACGGCTGCTTTATCAGGTAGCCCAGAGTTAGGCCCCAGAGGTTAAGCAATAAAAGAGAAACAAAAATAACTTAACAGTCTCTGCAGCTAGTTGAACCCAGCAACAGCTCCTTAAACAGCTTTTACATTCCTAGAGTTTGAAATGCCATAAAGCCACAAGATACACTGAAAAGCTATGAATTTGCTAAGTAGGATTTCACTTCCTCTTGTTATTAGAGGTCATTAAATTTATTAGATGTTAGTAAAATCCTTGTAAACAGAAAATATGAAGGCTTATAAAACAGTGCTCTGTATTTGAACCCAAATAATTAAGATGCAACTAGGAATAGGATAATAACAGAAGCCTGATTTATGAAGTGCCATTAGTTCTGAAGTGTTAGCGATGCTTATGCAACAAATTTCACACATACCTGTTGAAATAAAATATAATTGTACAGAATAGAAATATTTATGGAGAATATCATATAGATCAGGTCAAAACTTGCATGTATGGTATCTAGTAGGAAAGGGCTCAGTTACAAACTCTAAAGTCATACTCTTCACTCACTGGAAAAGCAAGTATCCGGAGTGACACAAACTTTTATTATTATTATTATTATTATTATTATTATTATTATTATTATTATTATTATTATTATTATTATTATTATTATTATTATTATTATTATTATTATTATTTTGAGATGATGGTTCTTTAATTTGAATGATCTTGGAATAGAAATGCATGCCAACATTGTAAAAAGCTGTTAGTACAAACTATTTCAAGTTATAACTGTGTAACTGCAAAATAAAGACCCTGTGATTGATAGATGATTGCAGACCTGCAATGTCAGCAATATAACTTTAAACCTTTTAGTTCAGAAATTAAGTTTTTCCACTGGAGGGATGGGAGAGTATCTTTTAGCACAGTGTACACATTCTGTGTGACTTACGTGTGATGTTCTACCTGTATGTAGTCTTCGTGATGGAAGGACAATTACAAGTCCCACTCCCCAGAGAGGATTTAGGCTTTTATGACAGATTTGCTACAGAAAGAATAGGATTAGGGTAAAATTCAAAACTCAACAAGCAATGCTCAATCAGGTGGTATTAAAAGGTGCTGTGCAGGGGGGCCTCCTTGGGGTGCTACACCCTCCTTCCCACTGAATCAACAAAAACCATGATGCATCTCAAGAATTTGGAATTAAACTTTTCTATCTTCTTGGCTCTCAATATTCTCAGGTGCTTTTTGCCTTTAGGGTCTGGCTTGCATGAGGGGCTTTGCAAGCAACTGCTTTTTAAAGGCAGGTTTTCAGTTTTACTTTTTAGAGGACAGCTTCTTCCTGTGGCACAGAAGATTGGCTGGTGCAGGAAATTCCCATTTGTTTCAGCCCTGTTCCAGCAAAAGTATCTGGCCTCCCTAGCTGCTAGTGCAAGAGGAGGCATCCTGATTAGTCTCTGCTTCATTTAAGACAAGCTGTTCTCTACTGCAGAGACTGAAAGAGTGCCTTACTTTTGAGTGAAGAGGGGTGAAGTCTCCTTGTGCTTGTATATCCCCAGAAAAGGCTCCCTGATGGTGTTTTACCCATTTTTATAAAAAGATAAAGACTGGGAAAATCTAAGGAACCTCTGGCTCTAAGGGAACCAGAAAAAAAAAGGATCAGCTTAAGGAAATCTGGATACAAGGGAAGCTCATCTTAGTCTTGCTAGAGTAATGTCACCTATGTTACAATGAATTGTAAGACATATTTAAGAATAATACTGTTTTCCCAAGTTGTCCTTTCATCCAGTTGCCCACACACTTACTTTTGGTTAAACTTTTCTGAAGCCAAGGAAAGAATATACTAGACTACGAAATCAATTTTCTTAGCTCCTGGATGCCTTGCTGACTCTAAGCTGGTGAATTTGTGAAAAATGTTCTCTGTCAACTTTTTTTGGCTAGAAGACTCCATTCCATCCTGGCAGGAATAATGACCTGGCCTCTGTTATTCACGCTTTCATCACCTCCTGGCTGGAATCTAGTAACGCAGAGTAACTGGGCACACAGCCTTTGGAGTTAAGGACATTCCTAATACAGAACACTGCAGTGCATCTAAGCGTCATGGGCATGTGCACATCAGATCAGCCTGCTGGACTTTATAGTGGCATTCTTCAGCACGCCAAATGAAACTTGCAGGATTGATCCTTGTCTTACCCTGTAACCTGAATCCAGGGTAGCTTTGACTTAGGGCTATCTACAGCCATGAGAGAGAGAACTGGTGGTAACTCTGTTCCTTTGAGACAGCAGAACCCACCACAAAGTCTAGAAACAACAGCCATCACAAACCTCATCGCATTTTTTGTGTGTGTATGCAAGACATTTCTTCAATACTGCTTTATTTAACAACTGCATGTGTTTTTCATTGCACCTTCTACTGCAATAAACACAGGAAATGCCATTTATGCACTCATATAGGTTGATGCAGTGCTGGTAGGCACTGGGTTATTAGCGCTCACATCATGTAAGAGTGTGGGTTGGATATGGGAAGTTGCATAGCCAGAAGAATACTTCTAAATTCAGTAGCAGAACCAGATATATTTATATTGAGGGAAGCCCTAGTACAAGGGGACTGTGTGTGTGGAGAGTTAGTTACGTCCATTTATAGTGTGAGTCTTACCAAAGAAAAGGAAATTAATCTGCCTTCCATACTAGAAGACCTGCAACACAATCAGAATTTAATTCCAAGAATTTCAGTAATAATAGTAAGCTCCCCATTACCTCCTTTTTGTTTTCCAATCAACAAACTGTTCACATAAGCAGATGAGGATAACTATGGCACTTGGCTTGGGTTTGCAGTACAGTTCAGTCAGAGAGAGATACCCCACTGAAGGGCAGGTTCAGCGTACCTTTGAGTTTGCTGCTCTGAAGAAGCTTACCTCTCACTAATCAGCATATAGGAAGCTTACAAAAATTAATTTGCTCATGTAGGCACCTGAATGGCGTGAAAAGTATGCTCCTCTTGGTCCTTCTTCCATTTACTGCAACAATGAAGTATTGATGATAAGAGCTAACACCTTCTGGAGGAAAAATGATAGACAAAGGCATTCTTTAAGTGATTTATTTTATAAATGTGGGTAAATTAGCAAATATATTACACAAAATCAAATATACATCTCACATTTTTATACAAATAGTCTTTAATAAAAATTACATGTAGCAATAGCAAATAAACAATGAGCAAAAATGTCGCAATAAATAGGCTGGAAAATAAATGTACTTGAGAAAAAGCTACCTGATACAGTTTTTATGTTTTCTCACTTTAAAGCCATGACAGCCTAACAAAGAACACAACTTCTTAATAGCATGACTATTAATAATGAAATAAATGGGAAAGAAAGGGCATTGGTGGACAGAAGGGAAAGAATGGCAATGAAAGAACCATGGAATGCTTTGATAATGTTTGGGTAATAAATTATTAGGATGTTCATCAAAATAACTAGAAAAGTAGTGCTCTCAGTAAAGTACTACCAGACTACGAAATAGGTACCAGACAAAAAGTGCTAACAGGTGCATAACAAGCACTCCAGCATGTTCCAGCAATGCATCTTCACCTTGATAAATAGCACCCAAATACCCACAGGGGATTTTCTTCAGTTTCCTGGTACAGCAGTTACACCACCCTGGGGGGCTGTCCAGTGAACGTATTTAAAACAGAGCCAGAAGAATGTGGATTGTACTGTCATATTCTCTGCATATTCTCCATGGAAAAATTTAATAGTTCCAGTAAAATTCACCTTTTCCCACTGAGACCTCAGGGACTTGGAATGTAACTAAAAGATTCACTCTGAAGTTTAATCAAGCATTAGGAGGCCTGAAAGATGTCTCTTACATGAGATGTATTACCACGTGTTGTACAATTAAATAATACATTAAATATTGTATGAGATGGGCAGATTCCACTCTGCTTTCAGATATATCTTTGGAGAAAAAAAGTTCTCTGAGACCATCCTTGACCCGTAACTGGAGCTGATTAACTGGAAGTAATCAGGACACGCCAGCGATGGGGCATTACGTATGCTCTGCTCCAGTGTTAGCACGCAGAACACAGCTGCACATTTGACCTCTACCTCAGTTTCTCTTGTGTAAGGCATCCTGAGATCTTAAGATCAAAAGCCACTTTAAAATATTACTACAATTAGCTGCTAATTTTTTTGGTGAAATGTTTGAGCAAAGGACCTTGGAAAATGTCTTCCCATTCCACATGCATTACACCCTGATGGATGTAATGAAGTAGGAAAAAAGTGAAAAAACTTGTGAGAACACACAGGTGATATCACTGTGTTCAATTTTTCTTTTTTTACGTAGACATTCACCTTCTGCAGCAAACCAAGCCTCTCAGGAGTGCTGATAGCAAAAAGCCCTAGTCATACAGGCTCAGTTTCAAAGTTATGCTACTACTCAGAGAGAGAAATAAATGTATACTGTATTAAAAACAATCATCATAGCCCTTTAAATGATTGGATAGTTTAGCTTTGAATGCAATTCAGCCTAACAGAGGCTTTAATGGCTTTTGACAGATTGTTCCACTGATCAAGGGACGTGTATGAAAATAACTGCCTACCAAGCCCTGATTTGATTTTAAGAAAAGAAAACTGAAGGTTAATGGTAAACAGAAGTTGATTGTTCACATTTTCACTGAAATAACTCTATCTGACCTGTTCTTAGAACGAGAGAAATAAAGGATAATGGGAATCCTATACACCTGACTTTTTACTTTAGCCTCTAATCAAGGAGACTAATCAGACCAAGATGTGTTGGCATGAAAGCAAGTATTTGACGATATGGAGGGGGAGGAGAAAAACTTTTGTGTCCAAATTCAGCACTGTAAAACCAATTGGGTATTAGAGGATGTAAACTGCAGAATAGCGTGTCCTTTTCTATCATGTGAATTGAGTGCTGGCTGCAAAGCAACGAGCAGATAACGCGTAGTTTTCATGTCATGTGTCAAGGGCTCACTCCCAAACATCAGCATTTTAATGCGATCATTTTATCAGTTATCTGTTGGCTTTCATTTGACATATTATTCAGCCAATTCTGCAGCCTTACTAAGTACAGTCTTTTTGCAAACGTATAAATTATCTTCTGTTGTTCAATGAATGCCTCAGGCTAAGGTGAATCGGAAAGATGAATGCAAATCAAGACACAAACCCAGTGACATTAAAGGCGATGATTTTGAATTTGGACTGGAAAGGGAAAAGCACAGTGGTGCTATTCAGGATTGCCTCTGCTCTTACAGGTGGGGTGAAGTGACAGCCAGAATCGGGCAGGTTGGGGTCCTTACAAACAGTGCTGGCCTCTCCTCCCAAGGCCTTCATCACCACCTAACAGCACCCACCCTCTATCCCTAGATTAGCGTAGGGCTGAGCTTTTCAGTCTGCTGTGGTCTTTGCTGGGACAAGGAACCTCTCTGTGGCCAGTGCTCTGTTTGTCCGGCCCTTCCCCACAGCAGCTCACCAGCCCCGTGGGGCAGAGCAGGAGACGAGCTGCAACAACTCAAGAGGAAACAGATGTTGTATGGAGGTACACAGCCACGGAGGTGTAGTGGGACAGAGGTGGGGGCTAAGCTTGGGAACAGTGCTTCTCATGCCTGTTCCTAACAGTGGAACAAGCACTCTTCCCAGCTCTGTAACCTGGGCACAAGATGACAGTGGTCAGGCCCCAGCAAAAAGCTGGGGACCAGCTGCTGGGGGCACGAGGGGGGTTAAGGACCTACCATTAACTATGGACCAGATGGTAGCAATCAAGGGAGAGGTCAGGACCTGCACTGTACAAGTTACTGCTGGATGATTCCCACATGAGTCAAGTTAATAAAGTTGTGGTCTTGTGAAGGCACATCCCTTGCATGTCTTTTCTCTTCTCCTCCTCTCATCCCACCTTCAACATCAACCAGTTTCATCTCTGCTGCATTAGCCCAAATTCCGCTGCGTGACACAGGGCTAAGGGAACTGCACTACGGTAACTGAGAAAGGAGCAATGCCTACTGGTAACACACTACAGTACTTTAATTATCTGTTGTGATAGACTTTGGTAATAATTAATGTATTTTTTTTATTCCCCCCCCTGCACTAGAATCCTTGAGTCTGGCTCACAGCATTGAAAGGTCTAGAATGACTTTTAAAGTATGTCTTGCTAAGTAAAGCTACATTATTACCAGTGAAACTAAAAACGGCATCTGGATGACAGTAAGACAACTGATTTGGGTATTTATAATGCTGCATGTTACCCATCCTGGACAGTTTCCAGTTGGTGACTACCCATAACATTCTTATTTACACTTAAGATAATCAGGATCTGCTGTAACGTTCAGAGTGTAAGCATGATTTCTTTAAAATCTAGTGTACCGGGATTGATATTTTTTATTTACTTAACCTTTTAACAACAAGAAAGAACCTAAAAGATAAAATATTTTCATATGCAGAGATAAGAATAAAGCAGTATAAAAACATTTATCATTTACATGGCATAACACAGCAGTTTTCTATCAACTACTTAAAAATGGCCTTTACCTTTCATCCCCCGCATTACATAAACAATAGAAGTTTTTCATTTTCTGCCAACATTTTCTTTCTCTGAGTGTAAAACCAACTCTCTATCTCATTTTTAAAGAAAGCCCTTGCCTTGAGCATTTCATTTGTATTGGTTCCATGTTTAGTCAGTAGCTTTAGTAAAATTGATGAATATTGTCTAAAGGCAAGTGCAGACAGGCAAACAGATCTGTATCTTCTGTAATCCATTTAGCCTGACACACACGTGCGAGTGAACTATTTTACCTTAATTCTTTCATGACTGATGAAAAGTAAATGTAAGCAAAGCCATGAACTTCACCATTTTAAAAGAATCACTGAATCTAATGTTAGAAGCTAATTTATGCTCTCACCTCTTCCCTGAAACAAACTGACCTTGGTCCTTATGCATCTACAGCATCCAGACTTGGCAAACAGTTGCTATACTCAGAGCATCCATTAGAGGCTGCGTTTTTCAGCTCATCCAAAATGGTAACGGGTTATTTAGTGCTGGAATACAAATGGATTGCTGAAGTATCATTGCAAAACGAACTACATTAAAATTATTTGTATAAAATAAAGAAAACTTTGAAGTATTTGTCTGCTTATATCTCAAACACAGCAATAACTTATATTTGACCTCTCAGTTTTCTTTAACCATGTTCTTCTCTTGGGGTACCCTTTGGAATTACTACATGCTTCAAACAGTTTCATAAACCTTACTCATGTCTTTGCCATCAACTCCTGTGGGCTTTGGAGAGATGAAACCTCCATATACTTCTATATTTCAACTGAATTCAATCAAGTTACACTGCTTCAGATGATGTGAGACTTGAATGCAACACGGAGTGTTAACTCTCTTTAACCACTTGATTATTGGTATTTTGCCAGTGAAACTTAGGTCTTACCCATTCCAAAGGTTTTCAGTTGTCTGTCATTGCCACCCTTGGCTTAACTGCGTGCTATTTGACCACACTGAAGCTAGTACTAGTTCAGCTAATTCACTAGCTTAAATGTGCAGCGTAGGCAAGACCCAGAATCATGTATTTTTAAACATTCTATTATTGCTGCAACCCCTCTCCTAACACAAGAAAAAACCAACAATAACAACAACAACAAAAAAACAGTGTTGTTTCACTACTGCTGGAAATAATTATTTGCCAATCATTTTTTAATAGCTATGCCTCCACTTCAGCTACAAACTACGGCGCTGATGTGCCTCCTCTACCCTTTCATGGCTGTCAGATTCATTTCAATACTGTGATCCCCATGGTTTCTAGCAGAGCTTAATTAAACACACAAAACAATCATAAAGCAACATAAACAAACAAACAATCCCCTCAAACCCTGTGTTAACTGTGTTACATCATTAGCTTGTTTGAATTCATCTTTCTCATTTCCAAAGCAGTATCTGTTTCTGTGAGAACTGCCTTTTTCAAAAGCAGAATTCCCACATCTTCAGCTAGCTTTTTTCTAAGTGATCTCCAAAGTAAGCAGTATTCAGTGTGGCATTAATCCAAATATATGCTATTTGCCCACTGGTAAAGCTAGCTTTAGATAGCGCAGGGAAGAAAAGCTATGCCCATAACAAAGGATCTCCAAATGTCAACAAATCTGTGGCACATGAGACAACAGATAGATGTGTGGATTACAGTTATAATACAATCAAACCCAATTTAAGTAATTTATTTTTCAAAGAGTCTTTGCTTTCTCTATGGTGGCTAACAGCTTTAGCAGAAGTGCAGGAATACAATGAAAGCACTCGATCCAGACCTTTATACTTTTGCTGGCATAGCTGTGTCAAAGGTGTTAAGAGGCACAACCTCTACTTGATATAATTGTCCTGGCAAAAGCTGGTAGGTGTGGACACAGCTTTATACCACTAAAACTGAATTTTTGCTGGCACAGCTTCTTTAGCTGCAGGGAGGTCTGGCATATGTTACACTGTCAAAAGCAGAGTTTTCAGCAGTACTCATCCACGCACAGGACACTTTGCCAACAGAGTATCCTGGTATGCTCTGGGTAAGCCTGGCCCCAGCCATGATTTTAAACAGAAGATTAACACAGGAGACGTATTCCATTTCTTGGTGGCAATGTCAAGCTCTGAGTCTGACTGTTTTTTTTTTTTTTTAGTGGTAATACAGACTGAGTGCTGTTTTACTGTAATATAATTTTCTTCTGCTTTTTATGATGAAGGAAAAGGCACACACCAGCTCAAGTAAGAATAGCATCTTAACCAAATGAAAAATCTCTCATTCAGGACATTATCCAATACAGAATTGTTATTTTTATAGCATATTATTACAAACCAGATCACAGCAGCTTCATTTCTCATAGTCTTCTGGATTTGTTCTTATGGCTAGATCATCACAGATGTTGCCATGCCTTCTATCACATAATCTAAATCTGTTTTGCCAGGGGGCCTGACCCAAAATGGAAACCCACGGCTCTTTGGACAAGGTACTGGGAAACCTGGCCTCAGAGCAGGATTCACAAAAGGCAGAAACAAAACAAAGGTTAGGAAATGAATCCTGAGTTCCAGGGAATCCTGAGTTCCATATTGCTGCATGTTGGAAAACTCCCCCTGTGTGTGTAGGTCCCAAAGGCCCTTCTAAGAGGTACAAATGACGGATCACACCATTCTTTCTAAAGGAAGGCAGATGTAATTATGCATCTGTTAGAGCATAAACCAGGAACAGCAGACAGCAGATTCATGCTCTTAGGCCAAAAAAGTCCAAATCCACATCTTCCAATTTCCTGGAAGCATGTAAAAGACAAACTGTAAGCTGTCCTGCCACAGCAGAGCTGTGCACCCTCGGACTGGACCTGTGAGCACTGTCTTTCAGAGGCCTATGCCCATGAGGGTCCAGGTAGGAAGTCCCTAGTTTGGAAAGTTTTTTAAAACCCAGCCACCAGGACAAACACTGTCAGGTGTTCTTGATAAAGCCATACAGGCATGTACAATTGTGTGGGGATGAGACTAGCAGGCAAGACTAGGTTGCCCAAAACCCAGACAACGAGGATGCACCTTAGGTCTAATAATGGATGTGTCAGATCTTCTGCACACACAATGTAACGCTAATTTGTATATGAAGGGTTTAGTACTTGGGAGTGCTTCACACCTTGAGATGACAGGTGCCACGAGAGGCTGACTTACTATCAGCATCATGCTCGTAATCTTCAAAACCCATTTCTGACAAAATACAAAAAGTACCATACAATTTCCATGATGAAAAACAGCAAAAAAGGCTTAGTATCTATGCCAGGATGCTCCTTCACAAGTTCTTCATTTTTATAAAGGCTCTGACAAGGAGCCATTCCATAAAGGACTTTCTCCACCATTTCCTCTACCTCTGCCTACATTACTGGATAAAGATGTCACCACATTGTGTGCACAGCTCTATCCGGACACACCTATCAGGCTCCCTCCGAGCTGGCCTCTCGTTAGGATGCCCAGATTACGGATTCTGCTTTGTCCCACGTGTGAGCTATGCCTTCTGTTGCTCAAACTGCTGAGCCAGAGGCAGTTCTAGGGAGTCATGCAAGCTAAAACGTAGATGTCTGGGAAACTTGTGGAAACACAACTACCCATGGGGTATAGGATCAATGGGGATTTGAATGAAGAGGAAAGAACAGAGGCTGGTGTTCTGGACATCACATCTTAAAAGCCAACTCTTTCTGTAGTTTTGGTGTCTGGTCAGTTTTGTTGTGAGACAGTAACTAAGATATACTGTGTGGAGAGCAGTAAAATCTGCATTGACACATAAACCAACACATAACTGAGGAATCATAAAGATGAAAAAAATTATGCTAACTAAAAACTTACTCCAAATGATGAGCATTAATAGTTCTAGGCTGGAAGGTCACCTGATATTCTACCTACTGAACAAGATTTTGTAGGTGAGCTATTACTTCCTCAAGATCATATGGCAGAGGCATATTACATTCATCATTTGTCCAGAAGGGGTGGCATTCAGGTTTCTGGTCTTCTGGCAAGCTCTCTGCTGCTTCTGACTGGCACCTGAAATGAAAAGGAAGCAGAAGAACTACCTAAGTAAAGTTACATCAAGAAACCATATCAAGAAATCAAACACTCAGCAACGATACATTTGTGCTTTAACTTACAGAGAAGAATGAAAATAAACAAACACATCATCCGACCAAATGCGTTGTTCAGTTATAGTGAAGTTGACTTCTGTTGTAGGCTTTGTATTTTCTATAGGGATTTCTCAAAAGCCAATCACAGAGAAAACTCAGTTAGTGTACGTTTATACAGTAAATTATTTTTTCATTATCTCAGCTGTTATTTAAAGTATGTGATTAAACCATTATCAGATTTAAATGTTTGCCTGTTTCCAACATCTTACTAGATTATTGAGAAAGATTAAACTGAATTTACTGCATTAAGGTCAGGGGGGATAGATTAAACAATATTAAAGAAGCCGGACTAGCTTTGTAGATTCTGGAGATTTACAAGTGTATCAACCTGCTTAGCTCTGAAAAAGGCAATATAAAACGAGAAAATTCTATAAAGATAAATGGAAATGGAGGTTAATAACAACTTCCAATGATGAATAGGTGGGCAAAACTTCAATAAAATTAAATTAAGAGGTTAGTGTATGTTAGTCCCCTGAGAAAATGTTTAAATTACAGTGTTTTTTATTAAATGGATTATTCATCAATACTACTGAAGTCTAATTATAATATTCAACTGAACTGCAGCCTGCAGAGGAAAGTTTTCTAAGTGGCAACCATCACATCCCTTCAGATTAGGCTCTAATATAATGTGTTGCATCAAAAAAAAATTGCCACACTCCAATGAGGATTTCTCCCCCTCTTTTTTCACATCCCCTTGAACAATTTGCATGTTGATGATTAATTAGTTAACGTTTGGAGTGGGACAAGACAAAGAAAAATGCTACGCATTATAATTTCAGTATATACTGCAGGTCAACGCAGTTCTTCAAGGATACGGGAAGCAAATCCCAGAAATAAGCTTCTATCTCTTTTAAGACATTTTCAATAATGTCTATACTTTATGCTTCTATACAATAGAGTTGTTCTGATGATTTAAAAGTTCTTTCAAACATATGTATGTGGCTTTCATCCCTGTAAAATGAACTCTAAAAGTACTGACACCTGTAACTTCCTTGCCTACACCATTGGCCTTCTGGAAGAGACAGTTTCCAAGTGAAAGATGTCTCTCGGGAATTATTAATGGCAGTGTAATACCCCTGAGAAAACATACTTCAGCTTTACACCCATGTTGGTGTGTGGTTAATTGCCGCACCAGCATCCTGGGCACTCAATCCATCGTACATTACACTGCAAGGACAGTATTAACACATAACATTCCAATATATCTTCAGCTCTCCACATCAGCCCCTGATAATAGCATCTGTTAACATGCACTAAGTACTATTATGTAGCACATCACTTCATAAATAATAAGATTAGCCGACCTCAGGGCCCTGGGAAGAGTAATGTGTTTAAATGTTCTCATTATTTATTTAAAACAAGAATTAAAGGAACAGAAGCTACTTCTGACAATCCTCTTAGCATAAATATTAAACTGTTTGCATTGATAAGCTGCACTGTACAGAATAACAGAGGATTTGTTTTGCAGGCTGCTTTATAATAGTTGTTAGAGCAAATGCAGTTTAGTGTATGAGTTCTGAGAGGTACTTAACTGATTGTGCCATCATGTTCTGGAGACATTTTCCAAATTATATAAAGGAACGGGAGAAAATTAATATGCAGGGAAAGCTGAAACTAATTACAGCATAACTCTATAAGGCTTTTAAAATCTTGCTTTATTTTCTGTCTTGGCACAAAATAATACGCTCAATTTGCTGGGTAGTATAAGATACTCCAGTCTAAGCATTTCAATCTAAGAGTGGATAAATTAACCATGTACAGATTATTGCAGATGACAAATCAAGAAGCTCAGCTGGTAAATACTGCAGGCATATTATGTGGTCTGCAAAACTCAATTTATAATAATTAACATTCTCTCACTCATTTGCTATTAACAAAAGAATTTTCATTGAGAGGAAAAACACCACCTTCACCATTTAAGGCCTCCTTCTTTTTACCCCTTTTTCCTTTTTATCTTTAATGTCTCTTCCCCTCACTCTCTTTCACAAACTGCTTGGCCAGCTTTTCCCTCACCTTTGGGTTTTGGACATTTGTCACTGTAAACATGTCTGAAGTCACTAACGATGCTGTGAGCAGCTCTTCCAGCCACTACTTTCCTTTCTCTGGTTTTCTTACAGAGCCATCTTCGAAAGGCCACCCCACAGCTACGTGTGTGCCCTAACTCCCAGCGACCATGTGCTTGGGAAGTGTTAGCCATATATTCCAGGTGAGGGACTACAGGTTAGCAATGACAACTGAGAACAGCCAGAATTCCTGTCTTTTCCCAGATACAAAGCAATAGATGAGGGTCCATGTGGAAAACACTGCAGTCATCAAAGTACAGTGGTAGTGGGAAAGTAAAAAGATTTATAATATTATTTGTTAACTAAAAACTGTTATTTGCGTTGATAATGAAGTAAAGCCTCCAAAAGCAAGTAAATTCAATGCCTGTATATTTATGTACAAAACGTGTTAAGAGTGGAAATGCCACATGCCCTGAGATGTGGAAGAAAAGATGCCACATAAAGAGGAGTAGGGAACAACCACCATGACATATTTCTGAGCAATTTAGCTCTAGCACCTCGATAATACAAGTTTACCAACACACCAGAAAAGCATGATTTGTATGTCTAGAGGTGTGCAGAATGCACAAGACTCCTTGGCCCTTGCTTTCTTGCTAAAACAATCAAAACCTGCACCAGTTCCAATGCAAAAAGCCCATTTTGATGGAACACCAGGCTACTGCTGCTGTGCACTTTCTCTCCCATGTAATCTTCACACTCTTTTGATTCCCTTTTTATTCACATTTGTCAAATGGACTTTGCTCGTTCATGTTTACCAACAGCAGAACATTAACATAAGTCATGAGAGGCATTGGTGTGACAAGGTCTGACTCCTTCCCTTGGAAGGTGGCTGCGTTCCCCGAGGCAGGTGTGCGCTCACTGGCACCAGGGACCTGGTTATGGTCCCTTGGGCTGCACTGACACTTTGATGATCAGGGTGTCAGCTACATTAGAGGACACTGATCACGATACTAAAATTAACCAAGCTAGCTAAAGTGTGTGTTAATTACGAGTATGCAAGCAGTCAATAAAAGGTTAATGCAAAAGTCAAAGGATAAATTTATTTCACTATTGCATCACTCTACTGACTAAATGACTAACATTATGCTTTGTTTTTAATCAATAGATTTTACAGTAATGCGTGAGCCATTGATTTGAAAAACAGACTTCTGTCTAAGGGCTAAGTTTTGCAACTATTTAGTATCAAGTATCAATATACTTAAAACACTCTTTCCTTAGAGCAGATACTTTTTCGCTCCAATGGCAGGAACAGGAATGCACACAAGCCAGAAAGAGCCTTTGGGTTCTGCTGATGCCTGTGATTAACACAAAAGAGAATTATTATCTGGGATCCTGGATTCCACCGCACTGTTTGTCTGCTCCACAGAAGTGTAGTCAAATCAGATCAATAGGGGTCAATTTGTGGCTCAGACTGCAAAGGCACGTTAAGAGTGAAGAGATGATCTGCACAGTCCCGTCTCCTCGATGGTACTGATTTAGCTGCAAGGCAGAGCACGGGGAACTTCACAAGGTCCTTCACGTCAAGAAACCCAGCCTGGCCACCTTCCCCATCTACGTATGGTCAGAAAGGGAGGAGGAGACACGTGCTGTCTATGTACAAAAGTACCCATCTTCCCCTACATGCTTATACCAGCATTCCTGACGTTATGTTTTATATGGGAGTTTATTTCTCCCTCCAATCTTACTAGAGTAAAGGTGTTACTGAGTTGTTATGCAGAAATTCAGAATATTTTTTAAAACAATGGCCCAGGTACAAACAGGTCGTGGATCACCCTACTGAGACAAACACATTCACTAATCCCACACTGACACTGGCTAAAATGATACGACATTGCTAACATGGATGCTGCTCAGAGTAAGGCTGAGTTTCTTTAGGCAGCATCTTCCATTTTTAAGACTCACAATGACTTTGCAAACTTGATCTGCTCACATCCTATGTCATTGAAAGCTCATATTCTTAGTTGCTAAAAAGCATGCAAGAGAAAACTGCACTCTCAGCTACCTGACTTCTTATGCAAAGAACAGAAAATATGAGATTAGATACATGAGAACAACTACCCAAATGTGTTAACCTTGATTTTTCTTTTTCTAAATAGTGCATCTCATTCACAGGTACGACAAATTCACTTCTGCTGCTGAATGCATCACAATTAATTCCTGTAAGCACTTAAGTCAAAGTTGAAACTTGCAGGCATTTCAAGACCAACACTAAAATCCAAATCCTTTCTTAGAAACCACTCACAACAGACATGAGCTACTAAGGATAATAATAAAAAATGTTATTTTTTAAAAGAAACTGTGCAAAAAATTAACAGGCTGAATATAGTTTCTTAAAGTATAATCTCAAAGTATAATTTAGCAAGACATACTTTTTTTTTTTTTTTTAACACACAAAAATTGTGAAATTACTGGCGTTATAATTCGGCTAATAAAATATGCTATCACAAGATCTGACTTCCTGTAACTTCTAAGTTGCCACAGAGGAAAATCAAAAACAAAAACAAAACTGGTTTATCAAACTGCATTGCTCAAAAAGAATGGAGAAACTCTAAAGTAAACCCTCAAATTGATGCTGTAAATACATATTCTCCTTCACCTTTGGACATGGATAGGATATTGAGATAAAGTCTGTAAAAAGGATTGAAAAAGTCACCCCTGTTATTGAAGAACCGAACTTTCATTTATCTTCATAAAAAATTAAAAGGTGTAAGGACAAATGTCACTGCTGATAAAATGGAATGGGAGGGGGGGAGAAATGTGAAAAGCAGCTGCTTTCCAGGTGGATGCCCATTACAGCATTAGCAATTTCAGAAATTACAATACGCCTTCGTATTTTTTTTCTACTCCAGGCACCTGCTTGGTCACAGAAGCTGGTGACAAGTGCAAATTTCTAACCACTAATTAAGGTTTAAGGCCATCAGGTAGCCTGTTGAGAACACTTTTTATACCTAGCTCTATTTGTCAGCACGTCCGTTACATGCCAGTGGTGATGAACGGGGAATTCGGGTGGCTGACCTCTGAGAGGGCTGACCTCTGACACCAGTTGCAGGAGAGGGGCACCCCGAGCCTGCCTTGCTCCTACCTGACCCCCCTGGAATAATACGGGGGTCAAACACCGGGGGTGATGCTGTCTGTCATATATGAAGCAACCCCGCTAGAGCTTTGGGGCATCCAGTGTTGGATTCCAGAGCTCTGCTGCACCAGGCTGAGAGCAGCTGCAGAAATGTTGTGGTTTCACAGATGGATCAGGTAGCTCGCCTGGCCATTCAGGAGAACAGACACATGACTAAAAAAACACCAAAGAACAACCCTGAAAACAAACACAGCTGAAGAAATGGTAGCTCTTCCATCGGGGCAAAACACACGCAGCCACTATGGCACCGGTACCCTTCTTCTGCACAGATCCAGCCTGGATCAGCTGTGCCAGAGGAGGCCACTGCTGTGCTCTCCCAGGAGTACTTTTTATGGAGATCTGACCCAAGACACGAGATTTACATTTCAGTTGTTCCATGCTTGTCATACTGTGGCTCTGCACAACTAAAACATTTTAAAAGGTTTACTGTCTTTTAAGAACAAATAAAATGACATCAATATTTGACTTTGCAAAGCAGATTTCAGAAGTACTGGTCCCAAACAGGCAGTGAAATGAAGTGGCCAGATGGAAAGAGCACTGAGCTTACTCTTTTGAATGTCTAATCCCCAGTGGATACCCAAATAGTCTGTCCCACTCACATTAGCCACTGCTGATGCTCTTTCATGTGCTGTAACTAGAGTGAGCCCAGCCAGATGTAATGGCTGAGAACAGGAATTGCATTTGTAGAGGGACAGAATTGACAACGTGAGTTAGTTTCCAGATACGGAAAAGAGAATGCCAGATTTAGGAAGGGATGGAGGCAGTATTACTTAAATTTTAGTCCTTGGAAAAACTTAGGATCAGCTGCACAAATACTCAAGTACAAACATGATGGCACGTTACAAGGTGATTCTGCCTTCTTTCAAAAGCTGATAATGATTTGCATCACTGATGCACTTGGTCCTTAGTACAGAACCAAATTTTACAGTCAAGAGCATACAAGAGCTTTATGCCCCCAAAGTCATTAATTGCACTGCAGCGAGGACTCTGCTGAAATATCCTGAGGCATCATTGGTGTCCTGGTAGCACAGGCTGAAATCTGTCAGCATTACCCTTGTGTGTACTTCTGCAAAGTGAATCTACAGCAGAATCCATCTTACAGCCTGCAGAGAGTGTTTCCTGTTCCACAGAGAGGTGGGAGAGAGAGAAATGAACCTGACACTAAAGAGGCTTAAGTGACAGTGAAGTGAACTTGAAAATGCCAGTGTTTCTACTTTTACTCAAATTGTAATTTATCTAAATATGAGAAAAACACAACCTGTTCATACCCTTTGAATGTTGAAGTGTCTGCAACCAAAGTGCTGGTGGACTCCAACCACATCTCCACTGTGGGCAAATCAATAAACCCAAAAGATACTTCTGATGAGATTATCAGACACCTTCCTCATCATGGCCACCAGCTGTACCCTACCAAAGGGGAACTCCTACGACATGGCACTACAGGAGCAGCAGAGTCACCCAGGACAGTGCTGGCTTAGGGTGAGCGATGAAAGCTTGACTTCCCCAGACAGAACCTTTCCTTTCCTTTGTGGCCTCGGTCCCATAGACCTAGAAGCTGTCCATGAGACAACCAGAGTGCCTCCTATTCCCACCAGAGAATAGCTGTGTGGGGCAGTCTCCATTCCGTGTTTGTTTGATTTTTTAATTAAGAAACATCACTACTCTCTATAAAGTGTAGGGGGTAGGGAAATTCCCCAGAGAAACTCTGAATAAATAACACAGCATTTGCTGAAAGATGAGGTTTAATCCATTTTAACCTACAGGTCTTCAAATTGTTCTCTTCCAGCCCTGTTTCTCAGATGCTTTTGTTTCCTATTTTTAGAATAATATGTACAGAAGCAACGAACCCTGACTGCACGAGGAGCATGTTTATGCATATTGATGTACACACACCTTCATACCAATACCTGCAAATAATCCCATCAGGCCAAAAGAGACAGCATTTAGGAGGAAATTTTCAGCACCACAGACATGGATTTAGTTATAAACTTTTCATTATCAGCAACGGGATTTGGGTTATTCCCTCTGTGCTGAGAATATTTGGCTTTGACTTCAAACAACATAGAAATATATCAGCCTCAATATAATTTATATTCTCTCAAAAGGAACCTAAAATGCTCTAAGCCTTTGCTGAGGTGTCTGATGTTCCCTCCGTTACACTGTATGATCGGCTGCTTTATTTCACTTGCAATCGTGGCTTTCCTATGATTTTTTCAGACAAAGAAACAAAATGTCTGCTGTACACTGAGTATAAACACAGCTGACTTGTTTTCCCCAAAGTATTGATTTTATGCACTTTTAAAATAACTATTTTCATTCCGTTTGCATAATCAGCTGGGGCATTGTTCCTCTACATTTGCAGAAACACAGATGGAACCGCTGATCTGCAGCCTTTGGAGAGGTTTTACACTATTCTCCAGAATCTAAGCTTCTATTAAAATAAGGTTTCTAACACTTCTGGTTGTGAAGATAGTCTGGTCAATGTAAATCGATGCATGGTTATCATGTTGAGTCCACAGCCAGCCAGCCAGACACAATAGCACCAAGGGAGCTGTGAACTTCCCCCACTTACTTTATTGGGTGTTTACTTAGGGCCAGATGCTCCCCTCTGTTGTGCAGAATGGCGTTAAGTGACTGAGAAAGAGAGAGGAAAAGGAAATGGAAATAAAAATCAACAAAGAGGAGAAAAGGAAATCTCAACAGACTGCTTCCCAGGGGGTTACAGATGCCCTCCCTTGCCAGTATTAGACTGCTGGAAGATTTGGGGCTGAGCCATGCATATTGCACATTTTTCTAAAGACACCATATTTTCCAAACGAATGCCACACAAAAAGTTAATGATGCTTCCAGCATCGTTTACAGTCTCACTTTATCTTTTGCACTCCTTTTACGTGGAGGTCATACAGCCAAGGAGAAATGTAAACGTAGCATGCTTTCAGAGGACGCTGCAGGAGGATGGGCTGCCATTTACTGTCCCCCGTCTAAAAAAGGCAGTCTCATTTTTCCATGATCTTCAGGGTTTGAAGACTGCCTTCTGCAAGCAAGATAACACATTTTCCTCATTGATAGTGCATTTCTCCATGAGACTAACTTTCATCTTAATAAAAATCAACTACTGTATGACAAATCCCTATTTGTTACAGGTGCAAAGTAAAACCAAAAGCAGCAGGTCTGAATGCAAGCAACAGTAACCATATTACTTGATACTTAAATCAGGCTGGATAGAAATGGGCTGTATCTTTTCAGCATCAAAACCATGTAATCCTTTCAGCTCTAAGTGCTTCCTGTGACACTCTGCAAGCTCCTAACACCACCCATCCTCAAAATCCCATCTCCTCCATTAGGGCCAAGGGAAGGGCAACAGGAGGCAGAAGCTGAAAGGAAGAAATAGTAGGGAAATGAGAGAGCAGATACAAGAAAGGCAGAGAATCTCAAAAATAGGAATCAAGTTTTGGAATTAAAAAAAAAAAAAGCCTCAAGTAACTAATCACATTTGAATCACTGCAGAATTTCTCTACGACTGCTGCTTTATTCAGTGATATATTGTGGATAAATCACTGCAAAATATACCACTAAGAAAATTCCAGTATTGGCAGGGAAATAGGCTTGATAGCCAGGAAATGCTACAATACATCCAGACATGAATAAAAATCATATGGTGACAATGAAGAATAAAAGAAGTCTGCTACAGAAATCTCATCCAGAATTGGCAACTTCCACTGAAATCACTGCAAATGATTAGTAACCATGCAGGGGAATGACAGTAGTTGCTTATTGTATATTATAATAAACGAGAGAGACAAGATGCAGAAAAAGTAATTCCCATCTCAGTTGAGAGTCTCATTACCTCTGTAACTTGCTGACGGCTTCATTCTTAGTGGAATGCCAAAGAGCTTGGGAGCACTTAGGATGCTTCTCCTTAGAGTGTATTAAGAAGTATGTGACAAGTCTATGTCTTGGTCTACATCTCAACTCTATTCAAACTAGGTATTATTTCCATGTGTACTTGAAAAAAAAAAGTGCAGGATCTCATTCTATAACATCCTATCAGCAGACCTCAATTCTCTCAACATTGTGAAGATTTTTTCACCCAAGTGAGTACAACTTAGTATTGAAATGCTAATAGCAGGTAAAACCTAAAATGTCTATTACAACAAATGCATACAGCTCTTCATATTATTTTTCTATGGTGTAAAGAATCTTTCTGATCACAATATCAATGATTTTAAGACACAGACTCAGACTTTACACCTTTTGGTGGTGCCAGCTCACTTGTTTCATATGTTATGATAATATAGTTCTGACTGAGCTTTCTTTCACTGCTGATGTTTTTGATGCTTTGTTCTCTTTCTAGGATGGAAAATAACAAATAATGCTGAGTTCTCTTCTTACTCTTGAATTCTTCTGATGTCTACCTTCAGAACTCTTCTAACATCCAATTTATGTCATTCTATTTCTTTCTTACGCCGTGAGTTCCAAATGAAAGAAGGTAACATAATATCGTAAGATCTACAGACGATTAAAATGGCCTTCGGAGTAAACTTCAGAGTTATTCTTAAAACTACCTTGCCTGAATAGAAACTAAAAAAAAATTGCTTTTCAATAGATAATGCAACTACTCTTGAAATTCTCTCTGGATGAAGTTATTGCCATAGGGAACACTCTAATGATAATAAAGTATACAGTGCCAGTGTCATAAGAGCAGTTCGGATGTCTTATATTGTGGATATTTGCAAGGCACAATTCAAACTCATTCTTAAATGGTTGTGTTCTTTCTCTTGATTAATCCTTTATTATAAAATATTTACAAAACCTAAAATTTGTTAATGAGCAAAGCTGACATCTGCTGTGTCTACTGACCTGCAATGATGTTCTTATGTTACTCTGCCATATAATTCCTCTTAAAATATCAAACCAGAACTCCAAAGACCACTTGCATTAGATGATTAAGGACCTGATTCAATCTTCTATCAGGACTGAGCAAAATGCATAGTCACATATTTAAATTTAATTTAGCTCAGTAGAACTTGCAAATAAATTTCAAGTTCAGAATAAGTTTAAAAGCTTCACTCTGCAGGATCCCTAGAGATGATCACATCACTGCTCGATGCGCAGCCTCATATACACACATGATTAACTGCAACATGTCTTAGGAACTTGAAGTGGCCATCCCATCCCTGTCCTGGTCCCTACCCACACATTTCATCTCTCGTCACTGTACTGCACTGCCCTGTTCTCTGCAAATCACTACACAATGGGCATGCATCTTCCACGTGTTAGTTGAAGTAAGGCAGGTCTATGATAATGTACTAGCAGTACTTTTCAGAGATTTCTGCCAAGTAATCTGCATAGTAGACACACTGTCATGTTTGAATTATGTGGGTAGTGGCATAATTTTTTGAGCCTCAGGAAAGAGAAGTCTTCTGTTCGGTGCCATAAGCTGTCCATCCGTCTGTGCTTTGTGCAGATTCATGGGAAATGAAGATACACATAATGGAGTGTCCATGTCATTACTCTCACAGGAGACCTACTGTTTTGTCTTCCTTTGTTCCATGCCTGCTAGAGAACAGTTATTTGAACTTCCTGAGAAATAGATGCTCTTGGCCTTCCCCATTCTATCTTGTCTATGAATGTTGTTTTTCAGACTCAGTTTTCCCTGCTTTATTGCTTGCCATCTGAGCAACATTAGCCCTTCCTTCCAATGAAATGCTGACAAATTCTTCCCTTCTACTTCCCTGAGCATGCAACAGACCTAATATTCCTCCTATTTAGTCTGTTGTTTCAAATAATATTTTGATTGTATTGATCGAAAATGCGAGGTATACATTCATCTTTTTCTTTGCTGAAATGCTGTTACTCTATCCTGTTTTAATGGCATGGAATAAATGTAAACTTTGGGGGATACGGCAACAGCTACACCATCCCCCTCTTTTTGGTGCAAACAGGAGATGTCCTTTCTTCCTGTTTCCTTTCCTAAGTCTGCCTGAGTTGTTGTTAATTTGTAGTTTGTATTTCTCAAATACATGCGGCTCTACAGGGAAATGCCACATGGTCTTTTGTTTATTGTGAGAGCATCTAGGGATGATAAAAAAAAAAAATTCCTTAGCAGGAGGAAAAGCCCATTTTCTTAGACCTTTGCTTTCAGAGTTTGTCCTTTCCACTCTCATGTTAGCTTTTCTAGCTTTTCACTGCTATTGAGCTTGCAGAACACTGCTGCTTTCTTTTAGTTTCTCCTTGAAAACATCTAAACGTAATCCTTTCATACACATCCTGCCCAAACAGTGACAGGCCTGGGTTAGCTACTCGTTTTTAGAAGATATCAATTTGATCTCCATTTTCCAAGCCTTAATGACTTTACCAGGCTTGGTTTACTTATCTTGGCTTGTCTGTCTAGCCAGAGTGAAACAGTGGTGAAATCATCCTGTAACCGCAGGCTCTTCTGAAGTCCTTGAGACCTGCCCCAGGCCCTTCTTCCCCAACTCCCACCCCCTGTACAAGACACAACATTACTGTTCATTTACCTTTGTCTCACCATTTTAATCAGGTGCTAAACTTCAAGGTATATTTGTGATCTGACTGGAAGGATAGAATACCTTCAAGAAACCAATTTTGCCTTATGTAAATTTGGAGGGGGGTGTCAAAAAATCTTGTTTTCCAGTCTACTTTTCATATTTTTCATTCAGAAACAATGAAGAATTTTATTCTAGGAATCAAGTAATCTTGTGACAATGTAAAAACCCTTCTTGGAGGAAGTCATCTGTCCTGTGCCAGGATGCTTTTAGCAGAGTTTAAACCATTTTTTTTCTTATCAAATTGCTTCAGAACAGAAATAAAAAAGAACATTCACCTTTGCATGCAGCTAGGCCTCTTAGCCATATTAATGTCTGGCACTAGGCCGTGTAATTCACTTGTAGCAGACTGAAGAACCCTGTGTCCCCATGTTGATTTTAAACAGAATCCTGGAAATTATAAAGCCTGTTAGATTATAGATTCTTTTTAGTTATTATTATATAGATTATTCAAATTATAAAGCCTCATGCTACTATCATGACTGAGGCTGTCAGTTACCCGGGTATTTACAGGCCCTGTAGCATATCACTAGGCACTAGAAAAGCTGGTTCAGGGTTTGTTTGACAGATAATATGAAGATAGAAAGCATGCCAACAAGTGTGTTTGTCTAGAAAACAAATCTTGTTGGCCAAACCTTTCAAGATGGCAAGCTCATCTACCAGGAGAAACTATGTGAGTTGATTTACTCCAGCTAGGGAATGAGCTTTTTTTTCTTCCAAGCAGCATCGAACATCAACAGATCATAGACTACGTGAAGTAAGTAATGGCTAACAATTAACATGATGATAAACATAAATGGGGGATCATTACTGAGTGGTGACCCTCATAAGGGATTCCTTCCTCCAGACTGACACGGTGGCCAGCATTAGTCACGTTCTAATCGCTATGTGGAAAGTAAACGTGAATGATCCGCTACCAGAGAAGTTTTGCAGATAGCACAGACTGATAGAATGGTACGAAATATGAGGAGAGGATTTAGTGCTGCCAAGTCATTTAGTGATCAAGACCAAATGTTGTTTAGAACTATACACAGATATAGGGAGAAGGATGATGGAAAACTGATGAGACAGTGCTCAAAACCACTGCATCTGAAAACATAGATATCCCAGACAACTCAAAATGAATGCCTAGTATTGTACCTACTCCTTCTGCATTTCACCAGGTAGACTAATATGATAGTAAAAGGGACTAGCTTTGTTTCCTGCTTTTTAGAAGTATATTGAAGAGAGCACAGAAAAGAGACTGTGGAGATCGGTGGAAAATTTGTGATTAACAAAATTTGCTTTAGTTATCAGTTTTTTAGTTATCAGTTTTAAAACTGATAGATTGAAGGAAAATACATTGTATGGAAGAGCTCTCTACTGTAGCAGAGGAAGCCAGAGTTTGAAATAGAGCCCAGAGAAATTCAGAATAGCCTGTTTTTTACAATGAAGTCAATCACACACTGGGACAAACTATTAAAGAAACAGACTTCATTTCTGACATCTTCAAATCAAGAAAAGATTCCTGCCTGGAAACCATGCAGTTATACAACGAGCACAGGGATAAAAAACTAAAATGTAGGAACTTGCTATGGAAGTCAAAACAGCTGACATAAAAATCTTTAATACAATGGTGTTCAAATTTTTACACATCCATTCTTTAATGAGCTTGCTTTGAGTAAGACTTGCAGTACACCTTGCTGTAAAATTAGACATTCCAGTCGGAATGGACACTCCAGCAAGATGAGAGAAGACTTCGATTGTTGAAGTCCCAAAAGGATCAGCTTAGCCTTTGAACCCAATACCACTACAGGGAGAAAAAAACCTGATGTGGGGAATGAAAACCTTTAAAAGCATCCATATTCTCAATTCTCTTACACCTGTTTTAGACAAGTCTGACTTTTTAATAAAAAAACTTTTTTTTTTTCTTTTTTTTTAACTGAAAGGAGAATTGGCCAAAAGGTACATATGCACAAATATTTAACTATAATTACAAATTTCCATGTAATTTCTCAAATGCATTCCAGATAAGAAAACAATTCCACTGCATGCCTCACTTCATTTACATTGTTTCTCTTAAAGCATCCTGGAATGACCGTAACATACAAGGTCAAACTGAATCAAAGGACATCATCTGCTTGTTCGAAACGTCATTATGGAAGGAAAAAGCAGCTGTATTACAAGTCACCTTTCCAGCTCTCGCAAACAAACTATTAATGGAGAAAGTCAGTCCTTTACAGTGCATTACAGGACCAAGGTCATCTGGGAAATGGTAAGGCCTCACTGGATACCCACAAGACCAGAAGAACAACTCGATTAGTCCCAATAACCTCCTGCCCTTGCTAAGGGACTGATGGAAAGACAAGTTTTTCAGCAGACTGCTAACTTGCTGTTCACACTTTTTGGATGAACAGATCTGCAAGTTGCAGCGTCTGAGATTCATTTGCAGCGCTGCGTTTGAATTTCTGTACAGTTTTCATTACTGTGCTCATTATTGTCTGTCAGAATTACCACAAGCATTATAATCATGTCGATAATCACAACTTTAAATACAAAGACTGTCTAAACTCAAACTTTACGTCAAGACTCGTATCTGCTAAAAAAGAACATAACTTTTCCATAGTAACTTTGAACTGTCTCGTAGCTCTTGACTGCCATAAATCAGGGGATAGGAACATCTCACCAGGAAGTAAGCTACCTTGGAAATAACCTGTAATGACATGCCAGACACTTTAAAGCTCTCTCTTTAGAGTACCAATAGGCTAAAACCAATCTTTTGGTATAAGCATCTGTGTGTTTCCCTGTACAGAGTCCTCCTTCACGTTCCCAAAAGAGCAAGAGGTTCAACTTATTCAAACATAACCAGCTCACTATACAGAACAAATTATATATGTAATATTAAAGGTGAAAGAACCCTGTATGGTTTCTTTTTGTCTTTACCATGTTTGAGTAATCAGCCGCATTAAGATCCTGCAGCACCTTTCATGCCTCAACCAGAGGTTCCATTTATCTTCCACTCTGAGGGAATCCAGTAAAATACAGTGATAGGGAAAAAGGAAAGAAAAAATCTCCAGGTTGTAACCATCTCTCCCACACACAACTATTTGGTTTCAGATCTTCCCTTCCATCAGATTACCTCCTCTCTTAATTTGGCAATAACAGACCACACACCTTTAAATCCGAATCCAACCCTACAATGGATGCAATAGGCAAAGAAAAAAGCAGGACAGAAAGCTCAAGGAAATATAGATTGCAGGTGTGTAGAAATGTACTTCTGTGATGAAACGAATTTAAAACACTTCCTTCAAAGCTCAGAAAGCGCTCTGTCACTTAATCGCTCTTCATCCACTCCTTCATCGATGACAACTGGTTTGAGGAAAGAAGCAAGTGTTTTTAATCAGTACTCTTTTCTGGTCGTTGCTAGACAGGAACCTGGCACGAATAACAGAACCCTCTCCATTTTTCTACTAGAATAAGTTATGACAAATGGAACTTTAAGATATTTTTGTCACTAATCCTTAGTAATATCTCACTACCTAGGAGCCTCTAGATCTCTCTGTCCTCTAGAGATTTCATGCTACAAGGTGCTGAACAGTCACTTCTCGGTGACATCGATGGGAGCTGATGGCTCTCAGCAGCTCATCACATCAGGCAGCAGGGGTTGCTCATGAGAAGAACGCCAGCCATACCTGAAAGATGTTGAGCAAGGTCCCAGCAGCTCGGTCACAGGCTGGCATGCAACCAAAACTGGACAACAAATTGATGAAGACAAAGTATGCTTTGCATTTTAAAGCTATGCTTATTTTAAATCGTTTATATTGTTTTCACTTCTCCATGATCTATTCTGAGAGAACGAGCACAGTACTACTGAACTATAAAGAATGTTTACAACAACCACCTAGTCATCTTAAAATTCAAATACAAAGTATTTCTGAGATAAATAATACTATAATTTCACATTGTAGTATTTTAAATGTTTGAATTTCCATTTAATATTTGACATTATACCAGATATTTGCATTACATGAGTTTAATTTCCTCATTAAAAAAATCGACTTGGAAGTGCATTCTACAGCTCACAGATAAATAAAGACATACGGCACAAGTCTTGTACCACTTCTACACTGCCTTAAGTTGATTTAGCTTCAACCTTTTATATCAGTTTTACACTTGCATAATTGAGTTGACTTCAGTGGTTATTCTTATTTACACCTAAATAAGGAATCAAGCCCATGGTGTTTCTTTTCATGACTCAAATACATTATGCAAGGATCCAATAAAACCACATAGGCTGTACTTTCAATTCTCTGCGTGTTTTTATGTATATACAGGTACACAGGACACACACATGCTTTAAACAGTTATGAAAGTGACAAGAATGAATGCCATTTCTTTTTTTTTTTCTTCTTTTTTTTTCTTTTCCCTTTTCCTCCCTTGAAAGGACATTTGGACTGCTTAATGCAGGCACACCAGGGTACAGCATGATCTCTACTTGTAAGAAATTTCAATTAGTTATTCTTTGCTTTCAGGTACTGTAGCCACTAAAGCAATTTAACTTTAATTCCATCTGACTTCAATTGTGTTCAAATTATAGTAAAAAGGAAGAAGACAACAAGCTGTAAATATGAAAAGAGACAGAAAATCATTGAGAATCATGCCTTTATGAATATTTGATGAAGAAAGGTTAGATCTACTGCTGGTAAATTACAAGAAATTATGTCCGTCATGTGACTCTGTCAGCAAAGGTTAATACAAATGGGTTTGGATTTAGTTGAGATGACAACGAGGATTAAAAAAGATTTGTCCTGTCCTCACTGCAATTAGTTTTTCTCCTATTATTATTGTAACGGAGTTTATCGTCAGGATTATAGTAACAGAACTACTGCTCAATGAAATCATTTTGTTTTTCATAATACTGTGGCAGTTTTGCAATAAATTTTTCATCTCTACTAATCTAGCTCTTTATTGTGTGTTTGCTGGAGTACGAATACAATCGTTAACCCATTGCTTGCTGCAGTGTGGCTCATTTTGACTGACTGCATCAAAGCTCCCTGGCTGCCCCAGCACTGCTCCCCACGATGGCAGCAAGGGAGGAGCTGCTATTTGGTGGGACGTCAGGGGAGCCCTGTGGACAAAACTAGTCATGGTCTCGTCTGCAGTAACAGCTCTTCCTTGCCTGTGGTGGTGGAAAATGGGAATATCTTGAAGTTACTGTACATGAACATGCACTGATAAAAGGATGAGGTCCTGAAAAATCACACCCTTCCTGTCACATTATCACTGCTTCAGAACACAAGCTGAAGTCAATTTACAACTTGAAAATATTTTCCGTAGTAGGAATTTATACAGAAAACTAATATCGGTGTGACTATGCAAAAGAAATCAGAAGCTTACGTGAAGTTAGGTTTTCTTCACAACGCATTTTAAGTTTTAACTTCTAGGTTCAAACATCACTTCTGCTCTTGTGCTGACAAATGGCTTTATATGGATAATTTTGCTATCCTGGAGTCCATGTTTTCTTTCCCCACTTTGAGTATAAACATTCACTCTTAAAAATATGTTTGAAGAGCAGCAGAATTTTAATCCATGCTTAAATTGATGCTTTTTATTTTCATACCAAGATGTGTAATCTCATCTGATAAATATGTAAGATAAAACTCTAGACGCACACTATGCTAGCAGGGATACACAGATTTGATGAATTGCTAGAAAGTATTAAGAGCGACTGGCAAGTGACTAATTGGAATTGGCAAGCACAGCACAATCTGATGGCAAGCAGTCAGACTTCGGTGGTGTCCACTGAGAGTTCTGCAGTTACATATCCTTCTTCCACACTTAAAGCCACATGAAAGAAGGAAATTTAACACATCAGGAAGCTTGCTAGATTATCAGAACATCTAATCAATACCATTGACAATAATTCTGTCTAAAAGCATTGGGGCAACCCTAAGTAATATAAGGAAAGAGACATTCAGGACCTTTGCCAATACATTACCTTTGACCCAGTGTTTCCACTGCATGCCCAAGAGGCAACTTGGTTTCCTTTCCTGAGCTCTTCCACCTAACTGCTTTCCAGCTGCCTACTTTAATAAAATGCACCCTTTACAGTAGCTTTGACCCAGCTTAAAAAAAAAAAGGTAAAAACCCACCCCCAAAACCCCACTAGTGCCACAGCCTCTGAGGCATGAGAAGCAATGCTTTGGGTCATACAGCTGCTACCCTGCCGCAGCCATCTGATCAGTTGCATAGATTGGACTCGTGTAAATCTCAGCACCGTGCTCAACGTTGCGGGACTCAGTGGGATACAAATGGCTTCTTCATGTACCAGGCGTGCTCGGAGAGACTCGAGTTACCTGCAGAGCAACTTCCCCACTATCTGATATACACCTGGTAGTCCTGAAAGACATCACGACAAATTTCCACTCGCCAGATTTAACGCTCTAAAAAGCACCCGGATTTTATTGCTCGGGTTGAAGTTAACTCTGAAAGACAGAAGACAGGGATGCATATGTCTCGAAATACCTCGGGTAGCATTAGGGAAATGAAGTGCAATGGAAAAAAAACATTAAACTCATAGTATATGCAACATATCAAGTGTGACTGTTGTTCATGTGTACTGGTAATGGCCACCTATCTTAAAAACCTAAATAAATAAAAAAATCAACCTATTCTGAACAGAAACATCCCAAAGCACAAATGCACTACGCAGGAGTCATGGATCAGTACACAAACTTTTAAACATGTGGCTGCTATGCAATCCAGAAAGGAGTACAACAAGGAGAGTCACAGCTATTAGCTAAAATACACACATATCCCTAGAAGAAGACTCACATGTCACAGGGCAGGCAGAATGATTTCGTCATGTTACCGCTGACTTGATTGTGTGTTTAGCCACGAGGCCAGGCAGCCTGTGAGAGTAATTCTTCAGCGTAGCATCGCAAGGCAATTCATGGAGCACAGGTTATTTTAAGGACATGACCCATATTTCACATCCAGTCACTGAATTTTGTAAGCTTTGAACAAATATGTGAATATTGCTTTATGATTTCCCAAACTGTCAGTTTTTCAAAGACAACCAAATCAGTCCCCGGAGACACAGTCCTTTAAGTTAAAGAATATGCTTCTTACAGTGGTATCAAAGTAAAAAAGAAAACCTGAGGCCTTCAGCTTTAAAGACAACATAATGAGATCAGAGATTCTGCTTGCAAAGAAATTAACTTATGGCTAATTAATTAATGAGAATAGAGTAACCTTAAGTAGTAGGCATATTGCCATGAACAGGACAGTAAAACCTAGCGGTAGGAAATACCACACAGCTTGCAAGGGGCTAGAGCACAGCAGCCTGGAAGAGAAATTTGAGCTTGATACTGCTTGCAGATTTGATCCCAGATTTTTGGAACAACCAAGTAAGTCATATCTGCTACAGAGTCCCTGAAAAAAAAACCTCAAGTCCCCTTATGCACCCTCTAATAATGTAGATAATGGATTTAATTAATTGTCAGTGGAAAAAAAAAGTTACTACTTGAGACTCGTAATAAAATTTTTGCTTGTTTTTATAGGAATTACCAGAAATAAAAAAATCTGCTATGCCCTATGAGCCCCAAAGGTCCTCAGCTGCAATCTTAATTTGCCCCATTTTATGTCAGCTATACCTTTTGCCTGTGGCTATAATTCATACAAAGTATCTTAGGGCTCATTCAGTTATTATTGCTCCCTCTTCTTCTTAGTTGGCATAGGATCAAGCCCCAAAAACTGACCTTCCAAAAGACACTTAGCTGGTATCTCTGACCTTTTGGCTACCTCTTCTGGCCTCTGAATATGCTTGGTTTCATCTCCATACACTCCCTTCTTTACCAACCTCCTGCAGTTCCTTCTTACAGTTGTAGTGCATCAATCACCCTCTGTTCCACTCAAAATATGTGCCTTAATATTTTATTCTTCAGGATTGCTCAATTTCCTTTACTATAATTGCTGGGGCCTCAGACAGATGTAAAACATCAGTATTTTGGTTTTGCTTTTAATTAGTTTTGTATATCTTCAGCTTGTTTTATCTTGCTAAGTGAAGCTAAAAATACTCAAAAGAGAAAAGTGAGAGGCAAATGCACACTGTTGCTTGGACAATACCTTATTTTCTGCTCCTTAAGGTGTTATTAGCAATTAATTCTTCTGTGTATATCAATCACATAGCATGACTATCTTTACAAATTTTTTGTAAACTTCTCTGGGTGATTATGTTGCCTTATGTGATTAAACTAGCTTTATTTTTACAGATCTGGATGACACTTCCTTGCCATTTTTGCTTACCTATCTCTCCTTACAATATTAACACCAGAAGCTGGTGGAAGTCTTTTGTGTATCCTTTTTCCAAGCCTTACACTCATAGGAAATACAAATACTTCATTTATAGTGTTTTGTTTTGTTTTTTAATATAATACAATAGCCTTGATGATACTTCTCATTATAAGAGTCTATTTTGAATCTGTTTCGTTCAGCAATTTACTCTCACCAAGGAAAAAGGATTGGAAACATGACATACTTTGAGCTTATGCTGATACGACACCTTTGCTAAATTGATGGGATGACTGGAGAAGCCTCATACTGAAACATCACTGTCTTGCAAGAGACCAAATGGCTGGGAAGCAGGTCACTGTCTTGGCAAATGTACTCTTTGATAGCAGAGAAGAGACTCGAAGGTATGAAACGGTAAATGACACTGTGAACTCCAGAGTTAGTAGTTTCGTAACAATGAGTGAACAAATTTGCTGTTTGGGAATGAAAGGAAAACATCACAACACCAACTTCATCAAAACACATGTTCTGCTGAAGAATGAGCAAATGAAGTATGGTATAAATGTAATGAAGTTAAGCTGACACATGATAGTCTTCTTAAGTAGGATGCTCAAATTTACCTGGTGGTAATGCTAATACTGAAAAAAAAAAGAGTAAAAAAAACAGGAGCAAGCCAGTTGAAGTGGTTACATAAAATTATTGTCATCAAATATACTGTGTGCTTGTTCGGAATTCTACATATTTATATCATGAATATTTAAAAGGTATTATGTATGTGCAGAAGGGGGCTGATATTGATCAGATTAACCATACACTTATGTCAAGACACAACAGTAATATCGATTACAGCAAAAATCTAGCAGATTAACTGCAGTTCAGATTGCTATCATCTATGAAGATGGCAACATGTAGATTTTCCACCATACACAGCTGAACAGACAAGATGACCACCATTTATACCCATACATCAAGATACTTGGCCGTGCTGCCTTTTAAAAGCTGTTATTTCTTCTCCCCTTCAAAAATACTGAAAACAAAACTACAGAAAGATTTTTTGGTGGAAAGGTCACGATTAAAATAAAACCAAGACATTTTGCTTCGGCATATGTAAGTAATTTATCAACTCTGCACCTCTGTTAATCTATTAATCCTACAAAGTATTTATTATTTTTGTTTTGACTCATCAAAGTCAGTAAACATGCACTCGTTGTGTGACACCTCTCCACAGAACCACTGATTCTCTTACAGAGGTCCATGCAGCCTGCATAATCAGGCTGGTAATGTTTAGCAATCTGTGCAATGAAATTCATGTGCATTATTGGAATGAACGCATACAGAGAATACAAAGATACAAAGCATGATTCATGACTTCTGCAGGACGAGGCTAGGAGCTCTGGTTGCTGCCTGAGATCAAGAAATTTATTCATCACAACAGAAACCACTAAGGGTCTATCTAAATAATTAGAAACAGATTTTCCTGAAATAAAATTAAATCATTTTAATACAACCAGGTGTGAAAAGCAACTTCAGCTGTGTGAGGGAATGGACAAGGTGATCTACAGATCAGCTGGCTTTATCAGTGGCTGTCAGAAGAACTCAAGAATTTGACATTATCAGGGGGTTATATTCATCTCTCAGAACTGGTCATGTGTGGCTTTGTATTTGATAATTCAAGAAGAAACCAGGCAACCATACATTTCATGCACTTCCTCTAAACCTCCTAACGCTGGACGCATGAACTGGATACAGCATGCAATACCGTGGCGTGCTGACAATGAGCTTTTTCTCATCAATCTTCCATTAGCTTCAGTGCTTAATTTCCTGTGTAAATGTATACAGTGCACTTTTGTAAGAGCGCAGACTACAAGCCACATCCTATGAAAATCAGTGAAGTTAGCGTGAATAAAGTAACCAGGACAAGCACTGTTATACCAGAGCTTTTCCATGCAACTAATGTTTATTTTAGGGAACAACAAACAAACAAAAACACAATGACAAACAACTGTAATGCCTCATATTAAACAGGCCTGCTCAGAACTGAACCCTACAGAGCTCCCACTCCAGGTGTGTGGGACACGAGATGTAGATGGACACAAACGATGCACTGGCAGCCTCATAATAGCCATTACTGCAGGTGTGCTCGTGCTGCAGCCTACACAGATGTGTGCAGAGTTGCTATTATTTTAATCTTTCAAATATGAAAACGTTAAAGTGCTATTTAAAACTTGGCATGAATATGGCTACACATCACTTCTATACTTCTGTAAGACTAAGGATTAAATTACATATACCTCTACGGAACCTAATTAAGACACTGAACATGTGCGCGTGACCAAATGCAACATTTGTCTTGGTTCCATAGGCACTTACAAACAAGCACTGTAGGAAAGCATTTCATCCCAAGATGATATGTTTGGCCAGAAAATGGAGCCAGGCTCTTCAGAGACTTGTAAAGTAGGAGGACAAGAGAGAACAGAAACTGAAACAAGAGATTCTGACCAGATACAAGAAGAAACGTTCTTCCCACGAGGACAGCCAAACAGCAGAGCAGGTTGCCCACAGACCTTGCGCAGTCTCCATCCTTGGAGGTTCTTCACCTCCATCTGGTTAGAAACCTACACAATCTGATCTGACCTCACCGATGACAATGCTTTAAGCAGGAAGTTGGCACAGACAACTCCTGAAGTCCCTTCCAACCCCGCTTTTCCTATAAACCTGTGAATTGAAGTTTTTGAGCTCGTATCGTTAAAGATATGCTTCCATGATAATAGACGACTGCAACTTTCTTATGTTGCTGCTAAAATTGTTGGCTTAATTCCAATTTCCCAAAGCAGGATGGGCAAGAAACAAAGAAGAAAAACCAAACCTTTATTGACATAAACCAAGACAGAGTGGCTTAAGGTTTCCCAAGTATTAACATTATAATTAGGAAACAAGAGTTTTTGTTCCAGCTCTGGGTTTCTCACAACATCCTGCCTTAACAGGATCTCTTGGAATTTGTGACTACTTTAAGCACAAATTGTTCTTCCAAAGAGATGTTGACTTTTGTGGTCTATTAAGCAAGCAATACAAAATCATACAGTGACGCAAGTGCTTCAGGCTAAGCTGTACATAAATCAGCTTCTTCTCCTCAGGGATTTTGCAAAAGTATAGACAAGATTAAAAGTAAACTTCAATGTTCTGGCAATAAGTGGTCAGGAAACAAAGGCAATTCATACAAGTTTGCTCACTGTTGCATCTTCAGGTGAAAATATATCTGCCTCTATAGAGAGATGCAGTAATTGCAAGGGGAAAAATACAGATAGTCCTATCTTTTGGACAGAGTGAAAATCAACACGCATTCCATGCCTTTGGATTCTTCTTCCAAAGTAAGCACCTCCCATTTATGGCAGACTGCTAGGGTAGCCCTCAAAGAGTCAGAAAACTGCATGCTACTGTCTGTAGGAAAAAAGGACAGAACAAACATGTGTGCACCAGCAATCACAGGCGTGACTGTTTTAGCTCGTTATAGCCTCCAAGAAATCCTAATGGGTACATATCTGGGCTCAGATGGAAGGCGAACAAAACAAATTAAAAAGAAATCTCTACAAGAAAATGCTTTACAGAGAATTTCTACAGAGGTTTTTGTTTATTTACTTCTCCAGATTGTGCTATTGTGTACTTTATTTATTTATTTATTTTTGGTCCTCACTGGTGTGGAATGAGCTACCAAGTCCTTTGCTGGAAGACCAAATTAACCACCAATATAAGCAGATACTAACAAATAACAAAAGCCTACTCCTATCAGTGAAAATTCTGACAATCTTATTCGCAGAAGTGTTTTCTATGCAATTTTTTGACTACCATGCTAGATACAAGGGTAGTTATAGATTGCATTGGAAGCCAAGGAATGGGTTGATACGAAGTATGTATTTTAGGACAGTTCCACTCCACAGCATTCCACATGGAAGTTAACCTGGAAATTGCTAGCACTGGCGGCAGCCAAGGGCTTGGCATGGGAATGCTTCCCAGGTACTTACTCAGGTTCTTACGTTTACTGATGGTGGTCCCCATCTATTGAGCAAGCTATCTCATATGCTTCCACTAGTAATACTAAAAAAGAAAGTCTCACATAGCTTCGGTTTATTTTTTCCAAACACATTTCATGAGACAACTTTCAGCTTGCAATGCCTCATAGTAACATAAACAGTCTTACTCTGCTGTTTTTATTCAGACAAGATGCCCATTTGCTTTGATAAAATGTTCAGTAATACGTAAGAAGCATGTTCAGAATTAATAAAAGAGTAAACTGCACATTTCTAAAGAAAATTATCTAAACATGACAGCAAGATTAACACCATACGTTCCCCCCAAAATATCATCATCTTTTAAATCTAGACTTTACTTCAAGATTTTTTTTTTTCAATTCAAATTTCAAAGTACTGCTGGCATTTGTGCCAGTTTCAGCAATTACACGTGTTACTTTCTTCTAAACCAACTTAGTTGTATCTGGTATTACATAACAACACAGGAGTTCAGGTATCTATTACATGAATGAAGGAAGCTGACCGCCCATAAAAGCCCAAGATGCCATGCCTTGTGAAATCCATTTCAATATTCCAGGCAGCAAAGCTGTAAACAGGCAAAGGCATTATGCACAGAAATTTCAGCTTTAAAAATAAGTCCTTTCCACTGAGAGCTCATGCTCAGGTTGACGATCTGGGAAATTTTATTTGTTGATTTTAATTGTTCAACTCATCTCTGCCTAAATCTCAATATTCAGAACTATCACTGAGCTTCTGATAACTGCAATAAAATATGAGCTATGTGTGTTCAGGTTAACTCTTTTAGGATTCAAAAAGGAAAGAAAGAGACTTTCTTTTTCAAGTCTTTGACAATTAAAAGTTTTTCTACAGAACAAAAATAACTCTGCTTGTAATGTAACTTCCATGTTCCAGCTTCTACTCCTCCCAGCTCAAAGCACTTTATAACGTTGGTCCTGCTTGGTTCATGCTTTATGCTTGGAAGCACTTTCATTAACTATTTATGCAGGTACAGAAAGCAAGATTTGGTCCATGATAAATAATAAATCTTCACTAGATTTAGATGGGATCTTTTCAATGAAACATGTTTTCCCCAGAAAATCCTAATTTCTCGAAGCCATAGAAGTTGGTGGAAAAGGTCAGTTTCATCTTATTAAACACTTCAATGGAAGTGTTTTTTTTTTTTTTATGGAAGGATGTTTTCAAATTAAAAAGTAAGTAAATTTCATTTTCAAAACATCACATCTTCATATAAAAATCTCATATTCTAAACAAGTAACTTTCATTTGGAAATTTCAGCTGAATATACAAAAGACCCCTTAAAACTCAAATATGTTTTGGGAACACAAAATACTTTCACTAGTCTGTGCTCAAGTGTCTTGGAGTTGAAGGCTGCAGGAAATTTTCAAGAATTTGCCTTTTTGTCTTTATAGAAAATATACAAAATGTTGATATTTTTCCTGAGACTCATGTCTGCCCTTTATATCATTGATCTGTATCTACATCTTACTGCAGAGATTTTAGTGTAGAGATATATATGAGTTACTTCAGATTACAAAGTAATGGATCTTAGAACACTGAGAAACCCGAACAGTCTGTTTTCCAGTAACACATTGAAACCATTTTGTTCCTTACTTCTGTAAATAAAAACTAATAAAGTCCAAATCATAATCCAAAGATGTTCCTGTAAGCATCCCTGAGCCAGCCAGGGTACACTTATCAGAGTAGCATATAGTGTGTTTGATCCTGCCAAACTGGGACCTCAACAAAAAGGCCATCCATCAGTACCCAACTGCAGTTAATTTAAAGCCATCTAGGGAACGACTATGTAAAGTGAATTTATTGCATTGTAATTTACGTATATTGAGTCAAATCAGCCCGTCTGCAAATGAAGAAAGATGGGCGTCATGGAGCTTTTCTCTCAGCATTTCAATTACTGGTAAGGAATTGGACCAGACCCATTCTGGCTCAGTACTTGCTCTGTTCTCTAATCACAGTAAGTGCTTAGAACCCAGAAAGGGAACAGACCAAAGCTAAGCAAAAAATGCGAGCCAGACATGGAATGGAAAGAATATCACGTAGATGCCAAGCCTGCTAATTGAGAAAGCCCTATCAAAGGAAGGAACAACACCCCTGCCTTGGTCTGGTGCTGACTCCCCTAGCACTGTGCTCACTTTGCTGTTCAGCCTTCCACGGACCTGCCAGCAAGCATTGCTCTCCTGCTCCACTTCCCCACCTAACACACATTTCCATTCTAGGTCTGTTCCGTCCCTCCAGGATCTCACCAGAGGGACTGCCATGTCTTCCGTAGCAGCAGCACCAGAGCAATGAAGCTAGCAGGGTTAAATATGCAGAAATTCACCATTTTGGACCGGAAGGGAGAAAAAGGACTTCCTCGCAACAAGGCAGTCCTTTCTACCCCGCCCTGTACAATTCCAGAATTTGGCTAGCAACTTCTCAAGTATTACACATATTACGTATTTATATCATAAATATTACAATTACACATCTTAACAGGAGAGATTATTTACATATAAATGGATCCTAAAAAGAAAAACAACAACAACAAAAAAAACCACACATGTGAATGCTCTCAGAGATGGCTCAAAGAACCAGAACTTAAAGAACTTTTTTCTTTGTGATTAATTTTAGCATTTCTGCAGTTACAAATAACCTGAGGCATTGAAAATTACCATACTAAGGTATCTTAAAGGCTGAGTCAGGACTTACTGCTGCCATCAAAGACCCTGAAAAGTAATCAGAACACAGTCATTTGTCCTTTGGATGTTGTTTTGGTACTAGCTCATTTAACAGGGTGCAGGGAACCCAACAAAATCAGTCTCTCTGCCAAGGTAAAGCTGAGGGTTTGGCTTAAATTAACAACGCATGCCAGCAGATATATAAACTTAACTAAACACAAAAGTCTCAATTGAACTAGAATTTTAAAACAGCCCAAGTGGAGTTTTCATTTTATATAAAAAAGGGAGGAAAAAAAGTAGCTATTTTGTCACGGGGGGAGTTGCTGAGACCTCCCTTCACAATGGCAACAAAGAACCCGCTGGCATTCACCAAGAGACCACCCACAGCACATACAGTACACTGGAAATGTCAAGAAGGAGCTGCATGTGAAAATAAAGAATATGTGCCCTATTTCCTATGAAACACTTCAATATGGCATGCATAATGTTTTAAAATTTTCCACTGACATATTGGCAGTTACTCCGGACCAATCTGGATTGTCACTCAAATGTCAAGACGGAAGGAGAAAATGCAGGGCTAGGATTTTTCCTCCGCTTTAAACTTACCCATAATTTTACTGTCAGTCACCACAACCTTCTTGCTACTAATGGTAGCCCCTAAAAAACTGAGAGGCGGCGTGAGCATTTCTAAGACCACTACTCTGCCTACTCGGATTCCCACTTCCAACACGGAAACTCATTTCTGGAATTGTAAAATAAGGCGCCGCATGCCACGTTGCCATCACACCAGTGTAAGGAAGGGACCTGGCTCTATAAAAAGACAGCAAAGAGCTGATAAACAAGAGCACAGGCGGCTGCACAAATGCAGCCAGAGTCCAATTCTTCAGCGGTCAGCATGGTATTGACTGAATTATTTTCCTGAGAAAAATCTTCAGAGAGGTAGTGGTGTGATGCTTTTATCAGATATACCCATACATTAATACCAGGTCATGCAGCAAACTCCCCAAGGTGAGGCTGCAAGGTACAAATATGACATCATATTACAGAAACAGCCTGCTTTGCATTATGTTTCAGGAAAGAAAAAAAAGTAATCCAAATGCGTGGAAAGGAAATATGCAGGTCATCTCTGTTAATTTACTGCCCTGACTTGAAACCTCTAGATTTTAACACACAAATGCAAAGCACAACTTTCTAACGTTCCCTGGTAAACAGCTGCTTTATGAATAACTGGAAGAAAACCTTTATGCTTGGTCACACCACCAGCAGGAGACAACTGGCTTTTCTCATGTAATACAGGGAATTGCAGCCAGTACTTCATTAAAACACAAGACACTTTGGCAGACATGGATGCTGAACATTGCTTACTGTTCACATCTGTGGATAAATGACAGCAGGCTGAAACTGTTGCCTTCCACTAAAGAGCAAGTACATGATCCAGTGCAGTTAATCAATAAGATAATGGAATGAATCAATAGCAAAGATTTTTAGGAGGTCTTAATTAAACAAACACTTGCAGATACAAATGATGTCTTCAATCTATTGATGGTACCAGGGTGAGGGGTTAAACACGAACAAAACCATCAACTTTATTTTACCAGCATGTATTTCTCTAAAGTACCATCTAGCCCCATGGCCTCTGTGTGGGTCCATCACCACATCCCTATCCATTTTTACCACCACATTACACAGGCATATTAGCCCATAATAAAGATAATAGTAATAATAACAAATTAGTGAGTAATTCAAGATGTAATGACAAAGTAGACGAAAGTCACTATCATCCACTGCTATTTTCTCTCTGCTAAAGGTGCAACTACCTAGCCAGAAGTGCTAATAAATTCAGTTTCCAGCTGCAAGGTGTACAATTAGAATAATTAAAGAACACCCAAATTGATGGACCCATTAATGCAGGAGCTCTCCAGCGGGCCTTCTGCACAAACATGGGAAGTCAATATTTTTGATTCCCCCAATGGTTCTGTGCGAGGCACTGTTTTAAAGAGACATCAATCTATGATGTCAGCATTTATCTAATGAAGCTTCAAAAATCAATGTCAAGATGGCCTGCTACATGCATGCACCCAATTTGTCTGTTCTCCAAGGGACGCTAGATAAAACAAAAACATTATAAGAGCAGTGAAAACTGACTGCGACCACTCCACCTGACCTTGACGATGTTAATGGCAGCAGAGAAACTTCACCTGGCTGTAGGCACAAACGACAGGGTTCCAAAGACAACAGGCATTACCGTGCCTATTATATAATATGTGTACGTATAAAGCAATAGGACTTACAAAGAGAAAATGAAGTGGCTTAATTTAAGGCCCTCTGAAAGTGCCTTTGTCAGCTGTACAGCACAATGACAAAATAAACAGGTGGTTGTTTTTTTTTTTTTTTAAACGATTATAATCAGGATTCTTAAGGATAACAAGATTACCTTAGCTATTAATATAATTCTCGTCCCCAGTGCCAGCAGTGTCTTCCTTGGCAGGATTCTCATCTGCACCCAACAGCCAGCACGTTCAGTCCCTCTCCCAGCTATTAGCGAGGACAGCCACTTAGCTTTGATGAAGCTGTAAGTTCTTTTAGTGATTTTCTTGTTAGCGTTTAAGACTCACCTTACCCTCGCTATTCTGTCCACAAGACTCCCCCAGACTGGTGTTTTGACACCGTATCAGACAGAGAGCGGAGGGCTAAGTTAGCTGCGCTCTCTCTCTCTCGTTTGAATAATAAACTGGGCTCTGGTTGCTCTGAGGTAGGGCTGCCTGGGTTTGTAACTGGAGGTGACAGGTACTCGCTAGCAGATGGGCTGTCTTGTAAGCTTTTTCTTTATTCACAGCAACTCTGTCTCTTCCTTCTGTTCAGCCTATTTACTCTTGTTGGTAGCATGTAAACAGTTAGGTATGCCTCAGACAGTTCAAAGATATGTTATGTGGGTGAATTACGATGCCTGTCTGCCTCCCTTCTGACGCGTGTCTCGCACGTTCCCTTTGCCAGCTCTCTGCCCAATTAGCTGGAGAGGCCGGGGCCCAGTCCTGAGCTCCTCGCCCAGAGGAAATGTCCCCTGAATTCAGGAAGGGGCCTCACAAGGTGGGAAGTGGAGAATCAGCACGAGGATGCCACGTTCCTCCATCGGAAAATGTTGCTTCCCACATAGCTAGTGGACTTGCACAGTGTTTAGCCTCTCTTATCAAAATACAACGTGGCATAAAGCAGGTAATTTAGCTCCCCATAAGCTTTGTCTCAGTGCATGAATTAGAGAGAAGTCTGTATATTTTTTTCTTATAAAATTACACAGAATAATTTCCTGCAATCTGTGCATTCTGTAGGACAGCACTGACAACCAGGCCAGCTTCTGAAGAATAATGCTCTCACAACAACTACACTGGTATTTCATACAGGCTTCCTTTTTCCTTCGCCTGTCTGTTGCAGATTTGTCTTTACCCCTCAGCTAGCACTGGGGGACCAAGCCTTCCGTCTGATGCAGTCACATGAGGACTGAATGTGATTGCTGATATTTTGGCAAATATCGCTGGGTTTTGTTCAGTTTGAACAAACTGAACAAATGTTCAACAATGTTCAGTTTGGCTCCTTTTGGGAAAACTAATTCCCTGTGGAACCAAGTTGCTCCTCAACATAAACATACACTCTTGCATGTTTACGAAATATTCTTTTTATTTATTTATTTATCTTCCTTAATGCAAAGTGGAATTTTCAAAATTGCCCACGTGCTTTTGGAGCAAAGTCCCATTAACCTCTGGAGGGATTCTATATTTAGTTGTATTTTATTTACCATCCTTTTTTTATGCAAAATGCAAGTCAGCTTTCAAAAATAAGCACGCACATTAATTTCAAGAACTACAGTTCATCCAGGAGTTGCTTTCCATAGATATCTAATTCTATAACTATTATGGTAACAGAGCATTTGCTGCACAAAATGCACAGGCAGCCCAACAGGTAATAATTCAGCAGCTCACATTTTAGTGGCACAAGTGAAGAATTTTTCCTATACTTTCCACCAACTATTTTACTCTTATTTTTTCCTAAGGTTATGTCAGGTTTTCTATTATTATGGAAACTGAGGATAAAGATTATGGTCTACTGCTGTTGAGTAAAAAAATAAATAGAAATCTAATTGATAACAGTCAGTAGATGCTAACATGTGCTATACATGTTCTACTGGTTAATTTTACTAGGTGATATAATAGGCTTCTGTTTCATGGTTGGGTATTTCGTTGTGCAAATATTTTAATTTCACAATCTAAGTTTTCATTCTTGGGGGATACAGCGGAAGGGATGTGCTTCCATGGCACTCCAGCCAGTTAACTTATTCGCAAATCTGTGAAAGGACTGAAGGGGACTCAAGCGTAAACAAAGTGAAATCAGTCATTCTTTACAGAAATGGCTGCAGAAGGTATTTTGCACTATTCACCCATTTCTAGCAATTGTTTGAGATCTGCCCCAAAGGCCTCATTTTACAAACAGCAAGGCATGCAGGCATCAAAATATCAGGTTCTTAAATGTTTCTGTGAACCTAAACCCAAGCAACTATACATCTTATTCACAAATAGGTCACCGTTGCCAGTATAACGCCCCTAGTATTGTGCTAGAATATTCATGAATAGCTCAGAATGCCTACAAAAATCACTAACTAATCTTTAGGAAGCGTTAAGATACTCCTTCATGATCCCTGAAGAGCTGACTGGTCTCAGTCGTACTTGAGAGATCTTTGTAAAGCAAAACTAGACTTAAAATATTAAGCTGTTGCAATTTTAATAGGTGTGATTCATATTCTTGTTGAAACAGTTGAATTGAAACTAGCCAGACTCACCACGTGTGCTATGGTCTTTGGAAGACCGTTATAAAGGCAATCTAAAATCAATACCAAGAAACAATTACAGCATCTGAATACCATTTGGGTGAAATAAGCTGATGGTGGTGATGCAACCAGCAGATGCATGTCAATACTTGCAACAAAGTACTCTACAGCACCTGCACAAAGAAGGGTTGAGTAAATATCAATAAAGCAACTCCTATTACAAACAGCAAAAATGATAAAATCAATATTATAAAATAAAGTTAGCACATGGATGAACTCTGGGGTCTAGATAGCACTGCCTTCAGAGCACTCCTAAGATTCTGGTCCCTGGGTATCAGCGAGAGAACAGACATTGGCCGGGTTTGTCCAGTGCTCTGATTAAAAGAAACCAATGTATACAATGAATGGCAAGCAAATGCACAACAGCAATTCCTACAAAAAAGGAAGTATTTATGTCCTACAGCAGTAGAAAGCACGTATCTACTGCACCTGCTAGTCCCATGCACTGTCACGAATCCATCGAATATCACACAACATGCTGGGTGCTGCCAGCACTGTCTGGTTAATGGGGAGACTCCGAAGGACTTCCCATTTGTCCGTAAAAAAGGATAAATTAAGAAGAAATAATCCATTCTTGCCAAAAAAATCACATGAAAACATCAAATCTCAGCAATTCTTTAAAAAAAAAAAAAACAGCAACTAAATGGGTAAAACTGTGAGTGACAGCTCATCTGCAAGATGCTGTCTGCAGCCCTGACCTGCATTTGAAAATAGGGCTGTTTAGCCTTTTGAGCACCTAAAGTTGGTTCCGTTGTTTGCATTTCATAGAAAATACTTTTGAAAGTAAACAAGAACCTTTAGTGAATTATTTAGCATACAAATAAACCAGCAAGGAAGGCTAAGTAGGCCAGTATGAACTAACTGGATTGAAATATTCATCTGTAAATAACTTTTCAATCTGCTGCTTTCACGTACAAATACTACATGGAACATTAGACACAACTAGCTTCTAGGGATATTTAGGCTCACTGGAGAGCAATTTTTATGTCTACTGGCATCTGTGGGTAGTGATATGGACTGACTGTTAATATAACCAACATAAAATTTATGTGAACACTCACTGCAATAGCAACACACTGTCAGACAGCTGGTGGTTGATGCGTAGCACATGCGGATTTTATATGCACTGTGTAAACTAACCTTTGCAATAAAGATTTAGCAGGTTTATTAGTTTAGGAAATCGCTATAATTAAGGATAATTCATAATGGCCGCTTATCCACTCTATAGCAATAGCTGCCTTAATTTAGACTCTGTTTCTTCGAGCCATAAATAAGTGTGCTGCTATCTTCTGCACAGATGTGGCATTCAACCTGTTCAAGTTGGTTGAGTTTCGCTTGTGTTTTCATCAGAAGAATTAGTAGATAAGCCTATAAAATGCACTTTGCTTGAAATAAATTAGCAAGAAACAGTTTGGAAGTTCGGAAACTCTACCGAGTAGCTCCTTTTTGGGAGGAGGGAGTAGAACACCGAAGTTTTCCACATGACAGAAATGCACTATATGGTCACAGACCTGCCCCGAGACAGAATACTGGATTTGCATAGCTAATTATAGGAAAAAGATAATGCCTGTAGCCTGTGTGTATTATTTACAGTCTGATTGGTTTGTACCTGAGGGCTTGACCTCGGCAAGCCCCAGTAGTGACACTGCCTTTGCTCCTTTTGTCCACAGCCCAGAGCTGGGCTGCAGAAGAAGCCATCTGGTGTCTTGTTACTGCCGGTCCTGTTACTCATTCCTGTGAAACAATCCCTTGCGTCTGCACCGCACACTCAGTGGAAAGCTCTCTTCCCAAATTTTCAGCCACCGGTTGGAAACACTGTGGGTGTCTCTAACCAAACACCCACAAAGCCAGGTTTCCTTCCCTTCCCTTCCCTTGGACACAATTACATAGTACTGGTTTAGTCGTTACAGGGACATTCAATATCAGCACTCCTAGGAACAGAGGGATTTTGCCCTGCACAGGGCTAACAGAAAGAATACCAAGGACATAACAGATGCAGGCAAGCTCTTAACCCAGGCAGACCAGTCCTTGCTGAGGCTTTGCTGCAAGGAGCACAGATGGACCACAGCAGATATTCCTTTTTTTAGCAGACATTCCTTTTTTTTTTTTTTTTTTTTTTTTTTTTTTTTCTGGTTCCATAAACGAGGGGACCCGTCACAGCCTTTCTAAAGTGAGCACTCCAGCCTCTGTGACTGGAGTAGGAAGAGTCCATTTCTTTCCAGAAACTGATTTAATAAAAGATCACTCTGTCCCAGATTTAGCCAGGGTTTTCAGCTGGGTGGCCTTCTCTACTGAGAGGAACTATAAAGGCTGGGGAAGACAGTAGTAAAAGGAAAGGAAAACAAAGAGCAAGGAATTTGCAAAGTGAGTTGTTGGAGAATGCTGCAGAGCTTGAGACGTGCAGGAGCACACAGATGAGCAAGAAAGCTGAAGGTACGAGGCAATGGAATCTGCACCTGGGTTCCACTACGTAGGATTAATGAGGTAAAACTCATTGGGCTGATGTGGGAATGTCTTGGTAACACGTCTAAATGCCTATGTTAGTACACCTGCCACTGATCAGGTTAAAGCAGTTAAAGCTGAGTGCTACCCACATGCTGCCTCCCCTTGTCCAGGATTCCCAGTTCTCCGTTCCCTTATCTCCATTACTCACTGTTGTCCAACGCTTCTCAAGGAATTTCCAGTTCTCCATCTCACGACAAGGGTCGGGTCTCACCACCCCACACACTGTACCTACCCCTACATGATCCCAACAGAGCAGTGGCCTCAACTGGGGTAACAGTCTAGGGAAGAAATCAGTATATGGTGCATGAGTCTGAAGATTTAAAGGAAATGGAAGAATTTAACTATTAGGGAAGATATTTGTGGGACTAAATATCAAACAATCTAATATCACAAATAATCGTCCTGTCTTGATCTTCCCTACACATCTGCTCATGGTCACTGCTGGAGAGGGATACTCTGCTACATGGATCCTCGGACATCCTCTGCATGATGTGCATGTTTGTGCACACAGATTTATGGAATAAAGGTCCAATTACTGTAAATTGCAATCCAAAAATATTTCAGCTTGCTAGCATACAATACAGAAATGCTTGGCTTACTGACGTGTCATACCCAGCTATAGCACAATGACCAGTGCTGGCTCTCTTGAGAACTTAGCAGAAACTTTCCACAGGTAACTACTTATCACAAAGTCCTACAACAAATGAAATATCAAATCAGTACAAAAAATTTACTACATTTGCCACTTGTGATCCCACTAGTACTTTCAATACTCACATGATTAGGGACCTACCTAAGAGATTATGGCTTCAAGTGTCTATCATAAAATGTTTGATAAGATGGTTGCTGCAGCAGCTTGAGCTATCAAATGATCACAAATCTGGAAGTGAACCTAAGTCTGGTTTTCCTGATTCCCAGTGATGATTCTTTGGAAGAACTCTGGATCAGTATCCCCAGCAAAAAAATTAAATACTCAGCTTCATGTCAGATGACTAAGTGTAACAGCTGAAGTTATTATTTCCTTATGTATAAAGCATAAAGACAGATATCTAGTGCTACAAAAAACCGTCTAGCCTTGTAAGTCTCCTGCCATAAAATTACTAATACATTGTATTTTTGGAGTGGGAATCTGCATTTTTTTTCCATTTAGATTTTGTAGTAACCTCAAAAGTAACATAAAATGACACAAATTCACATAGTGGCATGGCAAGTCAGTGCAACACGGTAAGTATTCACTTATTGGGATTAAGTCAATTAAAAAATAAGTTAATTTCCTAAACTGTCCTTAGTTTTCCCATTTAATTTTGTAGGTGTTAAATAGTGCTGGACCTCAGATTGCAGAAGCAAATTTGGTCAGACTATGACTTCAGCTTTTCATTGTCAAACACTCAGGCTGAAAATATAAGACTTGATGACAAATGTATTTACTAGTAAAACCTAGTGTTGTGTTGACTAAGATCAAATGAAGAACAAAATGCCTAAAGTCTTCAAAAATTTTCTATTATGCCATTGTGCTTTACGATGACATACAGTTAGAAACATAAGTCATTACTACCAGTATATTGACTGCATATTGTGCACATATTTTATATAGGCATATATTGCACATCAAGCTGGGGCAGAACAACATAGCTTCATTTTTGTTTTCAATGGAAAAATATGGACACATAAATGGAAAACATTCAGAACACCTAGACAAAATGAACAGTATCTAAATAAATGTGAGCATTAGAAACACAAATATCCCATTATCAGTTTTCTAAAGTATATTATAAAATGCTTCTAACACCTTTCTGCAGCCAATATATAAAATAAATAAATGATCACATTCAATTTTTTTTCATGAGTGTATGAAGAGAGAATAAAACTATGGAGTATCTCTTCCAAGTCCCTTTTCAAATCCACGAAGCAGTAAGGAACAACTATTGCTTTAGCACCATTTAAAGCACAAGAATTGCAGTCATTATGTGCCTTCTGAATGAAAGGCATGATGAACAGAGAAGGATAAAGGGAAACAAATATGTTCTTTTTTTCATATTCCTAAGAGGTGACGAGAAATAACTGCATTTTCCCTCCCCAACTCAAAGCCAAGATTAGAATGGAAATGGGAGAGAGAAGCTCTAGAGCTAGAAGTTTTGCTGTCAATGCAAGACACCTTTTGGCAGTATCCTCTTGCTCTCTGGGTTCTGACTAATATGTTCTGAATGAGATAAAAGCTTCTCCATTAGCATTCAGTTCAACCAACAAGAGCAATTGAGTATAGAAGGGAATTGCTTTGCCAATGGCATATTGCATAGAGCTGAATGAAAACGCGAATTTCTACGCCAGAGGAAATCTTGAAATTTCCATTGCTTTTTTATATATTGCATTTTTTTTTAATCAAATAATGCCCAAATAATTCCAAATTGCAATGCTTGCTCAGAAGCGGGCAGAAACCCTTGGTTTTCAGTCTGAAATACTGAACTGAATTCCTTATGCTGACATACAGCTTGGTGGGAATCGTGGCAGGTCTGTGGTCAACATTCCTCATAGGAGACTACATCTCCTATAATTTATTCACAGTCATTTAACTCCTACAGGCTATTACATGGCTTTATCATACAAAGTCCAAAATGCCTCAAAGCAGCATAGTGCTGTTGCCAAAAAGCTGAACAAGCAGAAGAAAATAGGAGACAATTTCAAATCACACAGAATGAAATTGTTTGAATGACCAGAAACCTGAACTATCATAGTTCAGATCAAACTCATACAAAATTAAACAGATTTTGCTTTATTAAATGGAATTTTTTAGCTTTTAAATTGCATATTCTGGTTAAAAAAAAAAAAAAAAAAAGTGACCTATACTGTGATTAGCTCAAATAATTGTAACTGCAAAAATATGATAAAATGGGAAAAGGTTAGACACTGCTTTGCTAATTCTTATAATTCAAGTTAATTATTGTAAGTTTACTGCATCTTTCTCAAATAAGAAATTCTTGGACTTGGAATAACATATAACTCTTAACCTCTGCTTTAAAAAGGCTTTAATGTTCAAGATTGTAAAGGAAATCCAAACCCTACCTGCACCAAAATAGAAGTGAAAAAACACAAAAAATAGTCCTTTAGAATCTAAAAAGGTTTATGTTAGTAATGATTGGGAGGGTGGGGGGGACTCATCTTCTTAACATTAGTGCAATAGGCTGGTGTTTATGAACTTAGGTTATATACGCATGATCATTTTTTGGAGACAATTTTTATTGGCCAAGTACACCATGTCCCACTTTGCATAAACCATCCAGAAAATCTCTGCCCAAGACTATGCCAAAGAGGCAAAGAATGAAAAGGAAACTAGTAGGGTACGGACTTAATACTTAAAGCAACCCGGGCTTGCATCTGACGTGCACAAGTGCTCAGCAAGGAAGCCGAGGTTGGCGCTTGGGGCTGTCAGAGCCGTGGCACTCCGAGCTGGGTGCAGGTACAGCAGCACCAGTTCCGGGCACTGCAGGAGTTACCCAGATACTGGGAACTCTGGGCTCAACAGTGAATGTCCATTTGGAAGAAAAAATATTAAAGATTGAAAAAAATAACCCTGAGCACATGAGCTGGGGATCAAAATGACTTCAGAGACTGTCTCAAATGGATCATTTTTTAGAAGTGAAAGCCAGTGGCTAGGCTGAGGGGGAAAGGGAGAAAGTAGAGTTTATAAACTAAACAAAACAAAACTGAAACACAACTTCTGTCTTTGTTTATAACTCATTTCTTCCCTGAGAAATAAACTTTAATTTATCCAACAGGAATAATGAAAACAAGGTCATGAAAAGTGACTGAATTCAGAAGTGGCCTTGAAGGTTAGATTACATCTCTTTCTCTTAAAGAAACAAACAACAAATAGCACTGGACATATCGTTTGTTTTCTAAAGAATATTTTTAAAACTTCAAGTCAATATTTTTTTTCCAAAGAGAAATTCATTTGCAGCACAAATTAAGACACTCTCCAACATATTAAAGGAGAAGGGGTTGGGTACTGATTTTTATGACCCATGGCTGACATCAACAACTGAAGTTCAACATTTTTAAAAAGCAGAACCTATTTGTTAACAGGCACAAGTTTCATTTGATTTGCAGATGGGGACCTCTATTGGTATAAAACAATTAGTAAAAAAAAAACAAACATGACACCTAGAAACAGACTCATTGGCTCCCACTAAAATCAAAATTGGCCAAATTCTCATTTGCATTGTGTGTCAATGTTAACCTGTACTGATTTAAATTAAAACTGCAGGAATCAGCCCAACCAAATGTAATTAATATCAGAATCTTGCCCAATTGTGAAAGACATCAAGTATTCAAAAAAAAAAAAAAAAAAGCCTCCAAAGCAGACTCCTACTAACACGCTTTGAAGTTAACCTCCCTGTCCGTACGCCTGGGGGCTCGTCTGTGTGCGTCTTACGGGTATTGTTACTGCAGGCCTCGTGTAACCATGCAGGATGCTGGCTCTGGACTGACATATCTCTGTGTTGGGCAGGATTTTCAATCCTTCATGACTATCTATTTGTCACTGTAGGTGAGTGGTGGCACTCCGGCTGATCCCCAGCCACTTTCACAGTTACTTATCTGTCTTTATGGATTCTTCCTGTGTGTCAAGTTGGTGCATAACAGCATTACTGTCAGGGTGACAAAATCGTCCCCAGAGTGTCACAAATGATTCCCTATCCTTATGGCTGCAAGCAGGTAGTAACACATCGACACTGCCTTTCCAAGCTCATCTTTCTCCAGCCCTGCCAGCCGCCCATCACCCCGAAGAGCCGCGCGTTCCAGCAGGGCTGCGTAATGCTCGCTGCCCACTGCGGCCCTGCGACTTCTGCTCCTCCGACAGTGTCACGAAAAATCAGCAGAGTTTGTTTGCAGGGGGAAATCTTTCTGTCTGGAACATCCGTTCCTCTGCCTTATTTTTAAATACTATTTTTTGGGGAAGAAAACACTGCAGAATTCCTGTTTTCTAAATACAGAAACCATGACTATAAATTCAAAGGAGCGAGACAGCCGTGCATCCTGATTTGGTAGAATTCTCTATGCTACCAGAGCTGATAGTTTTTTTGCTATGTTTCTATCATACAAAGCCTATTTTTATCTTCCTATTGTATGTTGCACTTTTAACCTAATTGTATTCTGCATGCACTAACATCTCTTTTACATAACAGCTCCTTGGGTCCAGTGCTGGCTGTAAACCCGTGATGAATTAAAAATCTTATCAGACAAGCACTGGTTTAAATATTCTTTTTCCCATAATACAAAATTATTCCAGAGAGGGGAAAAAAAAAAAAAGCATCAAGTTAAAACAATTTATGCAATATTTGAAGAAGGCTGAGGGTCTTGATGAACATATTCAAAAAACGTGCTTCAGCCACAAGGCTTGCTCAGTAACCTGAACACTACTTGGTGCTCCCTCAGTACAATCCAGGATTTTGCTGGTTCTCACCTGAACCATGTTTCATGTAAAGAAGTTTTGCTTTGTTTAAGTCCACCACATTCCAGTTGTTCCAAGAGCTTCCAGGAAGCTGTTCCTGGGCACGGCAGCTGCTCCTGTGCTCCCTCACCCTGCTGCGTGCCTCAGTTTCCCTAGCTGTAAGCTAAAGGCTATTACTCCTTTCTTGCACAAAGATGCTGAATGAACTGTCGGGAGCTGGTAGCAAAGCTAGTCCCCATTAAGTATACACCGAGATAAAAATAAAAAGCCTCTTGTGTGTAGGATGAACCTTTAGCGAATGACAAGGGCGTGCGTGTGAAAGGCAGGGCAGAGCTCTGCTGGCTGAGCTGCAGCGAGACCGAGGGTGGCTGCTCCCCGGCGTGGCCGCAAGCACGAGCGCTCCCCCAGACGTGGCGCTGGGAGCCCGGGCATCCCCCCCAGCCCTGCTCCTGCTCCGAGCTCCCGGGGCGGCTCGGTGGCGCTTCTGACGCCGGGGAAACAAACCTAAAAGCAATTTAGCACTACCTGCCCACGGAGTCAAAAGGCAAAATATCTAAAGCTTCTCCTGGAATCTCTGACCTCAGAGGCTGACATGGTTTGATGGGAAATTTAATGTAATAGTCTGAGAAAGCCAAAAGGCCTATTGTCAGCAATGAAGTCTGAAAGTTAGCAGAATTAATATAACTGTACAATGGAAGTGCCCTCGAGGGACAAGGCTGCAGAACCAGGGCAGAGGGAAAAATGACTTTTGAAGTCATTTCACTATGACATTCTGTCATCACTGCTAAACGGAAATAAAAAATCATCCGAATCACCACGCGCTTCTGTGTGTGTCCTCTCCTTATCTAATATAAAGCAATAACACCGCGGCTCCACGCCCCACCTCGGCGGGCAGGGGCTCTGCGGGGACGCGGGGAGCTCCATTTTGAATTGCTAAATGCAATAAGAATAAATGCAAGTGGGAGTCTGCTCAGCAGAGAGTGATGTCTGGTCTGTAGCCCATCAAAGCCCAATAAATCTCAATGCTTCAACAAGAGATGAAAATGGTTATCTCATCATTTCAGTGCCAGGGTGAAATTTTCTCTGAGCCGGAGTATTTTTATAGATGATTTATGGCTGGGAAGGGTAGTTGTTTAACAAAATGGCAGATAATGATAAATAGAAAGTAAATAGAAACAGCAGCGAGGGAGTGGTTCTTAGTTGCAGCAGTAGAATAAACAATATACTTACATAAAGTATATGTCACATATAAGTGCCATTATTCTAAATCCTATGAGTTATATGTTACTTGGAACATCACATAACAGAGCCGGTAATGCAATTTACAGGATAGGCAATTTAGCATGTACGCGAGGCAAATAAGTATCAAAATTCTTTTTGTTTCACCTGTGTTAATCCCACTTCACTGAAATTACTCTGGATTTATAACTCTTTAATAAACAATAAGCAACTCTGCATTTGCTGTACTTAATATATTATGAAATTGGGAGGAATCCAGGAGATGGGCTAATTTTGCTGTCCTTGGAAATTTATTTTTTTAACACAATACTGTTAAAATTCACTGTGTGTACTAAGATATGAATGCTTTTATAGAACGGGGAAAGTCTGATACATACACTATCTGGACCTGTTTTTCATTAAAATAATCTGAAAATATTTCTTTTTTATGAGCTCAGTTTGGATGACATGATAAAACAAATACTCAGAGAGTTAATGATGGGAAGAAAAAATCGGAGAAAGCAGAGCCAGCTGCCTTTTGGAGTTTTTTGAATTAGAGATCCTGTAAACAATGTCAAATTGGAGATAGAGATTTGAGGTCAGGGTGCTCGGTTTGGGTTTCTTTTTCCTATTATGCATTTTTCCTGTGGCTGTACACAAAGGAAAAAAAAAATCTAATTACAGCTTTAAATGCCCAAAATGCCATGTCCACCAAAAGCCCGCTGCTCATTAGTACTAGTAATTAACTTTACAACTGTCAACACAAACAGCGCCCAGGCTGACAGATAGATAGTAGCTCTGAGGGTGCTAATAAATCCGGAAATAACAACTTGACACGCAGATGCACAAAAGGATGCAGGTGATAAAGAAATGTTGACATCAAATCTAATTATCTTTGAAACGGCCAACTACTGCACAATCCACAGTAATGCACTGTTATTGCTAGTGATGAGCCCCACTGGAACGGCTCTTAACCACAGCATACAACCCGGCTTTTACAGCCCCTTGTCATATCTAGTGAGGACAATATCAAAAAGGAAATTATGAGTGTCATGACCCCTCCAAGTCAAAAACCTAGTGATGAATATAGGCTCAGCAAGGCATAGCAGATTACCCCCTTACGAGTTTTAAAGCCAGGATGATATATGACATTTTTATCAGGCACTTTCTCAGGAATGTCACCAAGAGGGAAAATAAAGGCCCTGAAAAGAGACGACTAGGTGAATTATGCAACTGTAATTGCCGATCATAACCTGATATGAGCTGAAATTGCTCTGTTTTCATATTGAGATAGCATAAAATTGTCGGGAAATGCAATGGCTCCTTAATGTGGCCTAGATGAGTCTAATATTCTGATCATTTTTCACTCAGCTGCTAGGTAAATAGTGCTTCTTTAACACAACCACCGTGGCCCAGGGCAATCTGGGGGCCCAATTTTACACTTGAATTGAGAAAATATGTGTAAACTACAATTTTTCATATTTTCTGCATACATAAGAAGATGAAACATCTTTATCATGTGTATTGTCTGGCTGAGCTTATACAAAATATTAGTTTATCTCTCCTACTTTGGTTTATTCCATAAGCAAAACACATAGATCTAAAGGACAGGCAATATTCTATATACAAAATAGGTCCATCTTTTATGCAGCTTCATATGAGGAATTCTACCATTTTGTTTCTGAAAAGCTGGCAATTAGCAAGTGAAGATTTTGCAAAATAAAATATTCTAAAATGCTCACATTTCCCTGCAAATCAGAGTGAAAATAGCAGCAAACAAAAGGTCACGGGAATATTTATCTGTACAACCTGAGATATTACTTTAAACAATAACCTCTAAAAGAAAAGCAAGGTGAAGAGCAGATCTTTATTCCCATGCCATGAGACAAAATTATTTTATCAGAAATCTGCTGAATTAAATGATTCAGATTTGCTTAAAAAACATCAACAAAAAACAAAAACCCACCAATACTTGAGTTTAAAAAAAACACACACACACACAAAACACTGAGACAAAAAGCATGCTGCTACCCATTCTCAGATAATAATCAGCAATAATACCTGGGGCAGAAAGGTCATAAACCATACTTCCAAGACAGGAATAATTCATTGTACTACTATGTGTTTAAGAATTAGTTTGATAGAGTCACTATCTAGACTGTGAGATATTGTCTATCAATCTGACCTTCTAAAAATGAACCGGCAGACTCCCACTTGGATCAAAACCTCTTTGCTTTTATGATGTGCATTGTCTTTCTTTTGGGTGATTTTTAGGACCAGGCTTATGAGGAGTGCAGCATCATTTACAAAATCTATCAGTGCAGAAGAGAAGCAGTACAAACTGTTATATAATTAGGTGCTCCTTTCTAAATTTATTAATGTAATTCCCCACCCAAAAGAAATCATACTGGAATGCAAACTCTTTTTGCTCTTCTGCTAAGATTCAGTTCAGAAATAAACAAGTACAAAGGAGGTCAAAAGGTTTAAATTTCTTTGTTTGCATTAATGTTATCAGTTTTTAATTCCTATATATCCCCCTTATCTAGGTGCTCCAACGCTAATTGCAGAGCAGCGCTGCCTGGCAGTAATAACCAGCGCTCTGAAAACCCGGCGTGTTGCTGGTTACTGGAGATAAGAGCCCCTTAACAAAGTTGGATATATCTGCATCAACAACTTCCTTCCTACTCCCTTTTACATTTTATGCTTTCTAAAGGCTGAGATTGTGTACTAAATAACGTGGCAAAGTGTGATGCCTTGTTCTACAGAGAGGCTTCAAGCACACAGCATTTCCAAAGGCTTCAGGGTGCGGGATATAAGGTTCTGAAAATAACACTTTGATACTTCAGCAGTCCCACGAGCCTTTGTGAAATATTTCTCTGGATAAAATAAAACAGGGTTGAAATATGGTTCCTAGCAATTAATAGTGTGTGATCCTAAACACAGAGTTGCTCAGATCTCAAAAGAATTTAGAATTGTAGACATATCTATAATTATTACATTACCACTAACCCTATTATGAGCAGTCTTTATATAATTAACATACCATCAGGGAATTTAAGAGGTACTTGGCATTAATTTTCAATCCCTATTCTCCATGAATTTGGTACTCAATTGTCGTGATAAATAGAAGACACATGGCTGTGATTATGCATTTTTTGTAACGATTATGCGCCACAGTAGAAAATACCTCGTAATATAACGCAGGCTCACAGTTAGTGAGAGTACACATTTACTGCTGTACTTGCATTCTACTCCTGTAATTCAAAAAGTCAAATGAGCAGTTTGCATTTATTTTCCTTTTTTTTTTCTTTCTTTTTTTTTTTTTTTTTCTCCAGCATCTGTTTACAGAAGATTTTTCCCACAGTCACTGGCACTTAGCAGAAAAATAAGTTACAACCTTGATCGCTCCCTTACAAAGTCACTGCACCACAACTGGATTTATTTCATCCTCCTGTCTCTGTATCCCCCTTCCGGAGAGCGCGCGCAGAGGCTGCAGCTGCTGTTGCTAAGCGACTGCTGCACCACATCCCATCCCATCCCATCCCATCCCATCCCATCCCATCCCATCCCATCCCATCCCATCCCGTCCCATCCCATCCCATCCCCAATTACACGTTTCTCCCATCATCTGCAGCCTCTCGAATTTGGGAGCTGCTCTAATAATAGGAAGTCATATGGGTAACAGAAGTGTTATCCACAGGCTGGAAAGTTAGCAGGGGGATCATGAGAATTAAAAAAAAAAAAAGGCTACTGTAACAGTGACACAATGATGACAACCATTGCTAGTATTATTTTCGGTGTTTTTAATCAGAACTTTACCTAGCCACTAGGTTGCAGTTCTTAATTCTTTTGATTTTTATAGGTCTTTCTGTGCAAAAGAACACCACGGTATCCATGCTGCTGAAAGCTACCTCGAGATCTATTAGTAATCAAATTTCAGCCCAGATTTTATGGTTAGTCTAACCGAGTTAATTTCTCTAATGTTAGCAATTCAGGGAAGAGGTCTCTTGTGGCAGCCCAAACCTGGGATCCACAGCAGCTGTCAGAAGAGACTCTGAGGAATTCCTTATTAGCCAGAATGCAACCAGGCAGAAAACTCATTACACAGTGCTAAATATACTTAATCACATCTATTAGAGAAAAATGAACTTGATAATTACAACAAATAACTAAAGAGCAAAAAGTGTTCACAGACAAACCCACACCAGGATGGGTAAGAAGAGGGGCTGCACGCTGATGGTGTGGGAGAGAGCCACACTCCCCGTAAACCGCTCCGCTTCTGCTGGAGAAGGATCACACCCGGCACACAAATGATTGAGGTTCCCCTTGAAAGTGAACCATTTACATTTAACAGCTGACATTAAATTTAATGTAATAAGTAAATTAATTACTGAAATTTAAAAAATTAATTTGGAAAGCTCTTCTGAGAGTTGAGACAACTGCACCTTCTCAAGGTGCCTTTTTGGGAATGGAAGTTGCTGCAGCCATCCCATACAATAAATAAAGGGAATTTCACAATAGCTGCGATTTTACTACAAAACACAACACGTGGGCTCAGAGTCCTTCCCAGCTGTGCAGCTGTTATTTGCCTTCAGATTAGACTGGGTCACACATGCCCCATGGTCCAGAACCTGGTCCATCGAGTATTTTAAAGCGCGGTTGTTGAAGCTAAAGGTATCAGACACTGATCTCTGCAAGCAATTAGAGTCTAAAACCAAACCCAAGCATCACATACATTTTGTGCAGCAACATGCCATGTACAGGCACTCCAACCAGACCCGAATACCATCTGCCAAACCTCCCTTGCTCTGCCCTCCCAGAGATACCTAAGTCTGCCTGGTTGGTATTTGCACATTGCCTCGTCAGCACACAAAGTGTCAGCGTGCTAATTTTGCAGCCGCTCATATCCTGATATACAGGCGCCTGGGTGACATGATGGAGCAGTGAATCAGGCTCCTTACCTTTCAAACAGGCTTAGTGCCCAGACTTCTGTCCCTTTGCACCGAATTCCGCTCACATCTTATGAGAAGCAGTTCGTCTTCGAGCAGATCTGTGAACTTGGTTTTGAGACTCTTTGAACCCGAACTATTTTAAATTTCTACAAAACGACATAGATTTTTAATATTAAACCATCTAAATACAGAAATTGGACATATTGAAATCATCAAATAAAACTTTAGAAGGGATACTTTGAGGTTTTCATAAAATATTGACTTGGTTGGAAGAGGGCAGCTAAGTAACGCATGAAGCAAGCCATCTGGTTTTTCTTTTGTATTCAGCCATAAACCATTTTCACCTTATTTTCTATGAAATACCATTAAAATATGGGATAGCATCTAGCAAAAATACAGACAGATTCCTCGCATTTATATGCAAATAAAGACAGCATACGATGGCCACAGAAAGTCCTCGCCTACAGACTGACAAAAAAATCCAAATGTCGATGCTTCTGCAAGCCGAGTTAGGGACCTGGGTAGATCCCATGTGAGAGATCTAAGCTGCCTCTTCCTCTCTTCACCTCATTCCTTTCCTTCAGCTGTCAGGAAGAGAGGCAAGAAACTGCAGAATTCCATTTCCTAGGCCCATAACTTAGCATAGTGGAAATTAGGAAACAGGATTTGATTCATTGTGTGGCCTAACAACAGGGAAAGATGCAACCTTTGCGTGAGGAGAAATTAAGAACAGATGGACAGGACTTTGAACTGATGGAGGAATACTTCTTTTACTATTTCCTTGCACTTGCTTTCCTTTGTTTTAGCTGATTCATACCTTCTCTGGGTCATTTCTGCTGTCTCTGTATCATGTCAGAAACAGTATTTTAAAAATATTAAAAAAATATTAAAAAAGATAGCAGACACAAAGCTCCGGCGGTAGCTGCTTCTCAGAAGTTAGGCATCACAGAGAAACCATTTTCAAAGATGTTCCTTCCAATGAGTTATGGTCGTGGACTGATGTTATTTAAAAGACAAAATGTAAAAGATATTCTAAAGTCTCAAACTTGAACAGTTTTTCCAGCGAAAACAGACCATCCCATGCATTCATGCACACAGGACCTTGTTTGGCTGGCTTGTGGCACAACAGAGCGTATTTTTGGGGGTTGTGGTAATTCTGAGCACTTTTTTTGCTCTTTTATAGCCCATTGTTTACAGAATAGCTAATGCCCTTACAGAAAGAAGCTATTGAGCCTTGCAAAAATTATCGACTTTATGAAGTTCATTACTTATCCTATAAATCTACACAGCGGACCTCACTGTGGAGTACATGGTATCGCATTCCTCTTGTGTGAAAAAAGGTACCACGGAGCACATATAAGTGCCTGCTCAGTTCTCTATGCCTCTTAAATCATTTGTTTTTATTTGTAGGAATTGAAATTCTAATTTTGGTCTGTCAGAACTTAGCACATATATCAGGCCATGCTGAAATAAGAATTAATACAGGCACTTGTGAATTAAATTACGGGCGCAGAATTGTAAATGCATTTTTAAGTCATTTTTACAGTGTTCTATTGTATTCCAATAAATTTAACTCCCACTTAGACCAGATCTTCTTCACATAAATGTCTGGTAAGGTTGAGATCTGGAAAAACAGCTTTTATTTTCCAGGGTCCTCTCTCTTTGCTCTTTCTGTAAGCTTTCAAACCTGGGCACAGTGCAGACTGGATTGCCGAATCAGGCGGACCTTTCACCTGAACTTTCATAGTAGTTCTTATATTCTTATGACTAAGACACTCTTTATTCTTGAAAGTTAAGTTGGCAACACAAATGTGACATTAACTGATATGAACATAAAGAGAGCTATGCTAGCAATGATAAGATAGAGAAATGAAACAAGCAAGTTTTAAAGGGCATTAAAGGCCATGATCTTTCTTTGTACGTTCAGAAAATGGCTGCTGTTGGATCAGAATTTTGTTCAAAGAGTCAAAGTTGTTACTGAATGCTCCTTTCAGAATATCAGCCTTCACTTCCACGTTCAAGGGTCTGGACGAGACAGGTAGGTTCTGTAATATTTGTGAGTTATATAGCATCAGCTCTGAGTGGAGACACAACATACATGCATAATTGTGCAGTGCTAGCAGTGCCAAAAAGGAGGTATAACTTTGCTATCCAACAACCATGTTTGGGAAGGCTAAGCACAATAAGAAGGTCATTGGAACATTAGATTATAGCAGTAGTATTTGGGGGATAAAAGGCACCCCGCACTCCTTTCTGCCCTGTTGTTCAATAAACAATAACCCCTCTCCCCTTCAAGCACAGAAGTTCTGTATTTTAATATAAAAGTTCATTAGACTCTACTGAGAATTAAGTTAATAGAAATGTAAAGGCTTCTGTAGAGTAAGTATTATTAGTAAATTAACTGTAGATATTTCCATTTTAATCTAGATAATTCTTGCATGGATATAAATCCCTATTCTTCTCTATTGTGGGCAGTGGGGATTATAAATTTTTTAGGAAAAGGTGTGTTCTTTTCCAAAAAAGCATAGTATTCTAAACAGGCAAACTGCTTGTAGAGATGTTTACAGAGCAAGCTTATGTTTGAGAATGAAGAATGGTTCGGAGGTCATCACGGGGTAACGCACAGTGGCAAACAAGAACAGAGGAATCAATTCCTTCTGCAGCCTTCACCGACGGCTCATAGACGCTTCTCATAAGAAAGAAATACTCCATTTGATAACAGCAAAAAAAAAGAAAAACTGCTAAAAATATATAAAAAAGAGCTTTGGTGTTAAAAAGTATGCAAAACGCCATAGCTCTAGATATTGCAGTCTTAACTGGAGCCTCCTCAGATAAAGTACATTGGCCGTGATGCTTTTCTTAGTTTTCTCCTATTTTCCAGCACAGCACTGCATCAATCACCCTTGAAAAATATGGAAGAGTTAGGAACAACCCTGACAAGCAGAGCAAGCAGAAAGAGCGCAGTGTGCTAGCAGCTGCAGTGCTCCAGGACTGGCAGGGGGACGGAACACATGGTTGGCACTTAGCGAACAATGGAGACAACCAGCCCGTACCTGCATTTGGCGATGTGGCCGTGGGGTTCCACCACAAGGAGTGACAAGAAGAACTGTATCTGTAACTTTCTCTAACGTTCATAACTCAAAATATCCGACCTTGATCACTTTAGCAGATGGTTTTGCTCTGCTGTAGTTGCAATTACGCAGAGTGTGCCAAAGTGAAGAGCAAATTACCCATGCTATCTATCCCAGTTAAAAAAATCTGCAGTCTTCCAGTATCTAGTGGGAAAACTTCCAAGATTCTCCAACCCCAGCCCATGCTGGATTGCCATTATATTTTATGTCAGTCAGTACTTCAGAGAGCCTGAGACCCTTGGCATATGTTCTTAGTTAACAAAATGGAAAATTAAACTTTGTAGCAACCCCCTGCCACTCCCAAAATAAAAGAAAAATTCTATCTACATCAATGAGCAGGAAGTCTGGTCTTCCTGTGCCAGCCAAAAAGCCTGCAATACAAGGACATGTGGCTGAAGAAAGGAATTTAAAATAAACAAACCAGCCCAATTTCACACTTCTGCATTTCAGGTAGGGAGGGATATTCATTAGGAATACAAATTTTAAAATAACCTATAATATTGACAAGCTTAAGCTTATGACTTCAACAATGTTTTTTATGCTTTTAAAGCGTGAATTCACTGTCTGAAAATGTTATTTATTCTCATGGAGAAATGCTCCTTGAGAACATTAAAATACTACCAACATAAAGTCAGTATATATACAAACAGAAAAATTAATGTTGCAATGAAAAGGAAAGAGGCACCTAAAGTTGTGGCATTTTCACTAATTAATGACCCTGTCTGAGTCCATAGAGTCTGAAGGAGAACAAGACAACTGCTAAGAATGAGACCTAGTCTTTGGTTCCCAGCTATCAGAATATGCTTGGGTCTGGGCTACACCGAAAAGGAAACCTGAGCACAGTCTGCACATGGGTTCTTCAGCACTGCTGAACTGGAAATACCCAAGCACAGTAGTTTTTCACATTAAATGCTCAAAAACTGCTGTGACAAGACTTACAAAAATGATGATATTTGAGAGTAGCTCTGAATAGGAAGAAGATATGTAGATAAACTACCTTACTGGCAAACTCATGTTAAGTTTTTACAGTCCAGATGGTAAGGGGTAAATGAAAAGGGGGCATTTATGTCAGAGCTTGTACAATAGGAACAAGAACACTGATATGGTTTCTTTTTTTTTTTTTTCTTTTTTTTTTTTTTTTCTCTTTTTTTTTAATATATAGCTGGGTAAAGAGATCAGAGAACACTGGAACGTTAGCCAAAACAAGTTATCCAGCTGCACTGTGTTTCATCACATATCAATTTTTACTGAAAGAAAACCATACAAATTTAATCAGTTCTTCATATGGTAATATTTAACATTTTTTTTTTCTAAGTTGTTTGATATTATTGTTTTAAAAAGTTCCTTTTCCCCTCCCTTGAACATGATGTGTGATAGTGGTGAACACAGGAAAAATATCTATCCCTGGCAAGACTGAAAGTCTCATTTACGGTAGACTCAGTAATAAATGCACTGGCGTCTGTGTCAATTGCCTGTCTCAATGAAGAACAGGTCACTATAGGGAACAGCACAAGCAGCGTCTACATTTGAACTCCCACATCCTCATCCCATGCATGTTTGTAGCATCGGTAGAAATTAAATTACCCCAATAAACCTTTCTGCCTCCTCCCCTCCTGAAGAAACAAGTTTTTTCTTCCCCCCTGACATCTTAAACCACATGGGTTTTCCCTCTTTTTTGTAAGGCTATCGTATGGCATTTGTATGGCACTTTTAATTATTTGAAAATATATAATAGAGTGGAGACATGGATCCCACTTATATAAATGCCTATTAAAAGGCCATGTATTCTCTCAGTAACCATAAAACATAAAACACCTCTTAAAAGAATATAATTCCTTTGTTTCTAAGCCAAACACATATAATAAGACAGCTTGCTCCTTTTAAGTAAATAAAAATGATTTGTATTAAATAAAATGAAATATTGTATGCACTATATAATTTAACAATAAGACACATCAAAGTATGCATTACTGTGAGCTAACCCATGCCTCAGAGGTGTTGCTAGCCAAATACTTTAAATGATCCAAGAAACATGTTGTTACAGAAAAGCAAAAACCACAGCGCGTCATAAAATATTGGTCAGATGAGATGTAAAACCCAGTTCCTAACCATTTGTGGTCATTAAAATCCCCTGGCGCTTACTGTACCATTAGGATGTTGATTTTGCCCAACTGGAATGTTTTCAATACACAAGTTGCATGCCACCTATCTTTTAATCCTCCCGCGTTTTCTTTACAGAGAACTTCTTCGCTGCCCACCCCGCGCTGCCGAGCAGCCTCCTGCGATCCTGCGATGCTCGACCAGAGCGGGGGCTGCAGTTCAAATGCTTGCAAGAAGTGTCTGGTGGGGAAACACGCTCACATGGATCTCGGCATGCTCTCTCGGTTACAGCCCATTAAAATGAGTGAAACTAATGGGATTTCTTGGATGTACTTGATAGTGAAATGTGATCCATAGTTTGTAACACAGTTTGAAATCCCTCAACTATAATGCAAGGATAAATAACATGATTATGTTGTATATAACCCTAAATAAAATAATTCCAAAAATGTAATCATTGAGAGTACACTAAACCCCTTGATAGAACACAAAGTATGTTAAAAAAACACTGAAAAAACCATCAGCACAGAAAAGCTTATACATTGTTTATACCAGCTTTATATGGATTTAAACAACTGCATTGTATCCACATTCCTCATTTATGAACTGCTCTGGAGTCTTCACTGTTCTATTTTAAAACTGTTTCAGTGGAAACCCTGTACGCTTCATGCAAGTGCCTACAAAGCTGTTGAGTCAGTACTTTTTGCTAAAAAAGAGGCGGTGTCCCTCTAAGAGTGCTAACAAGTACAGCATGGTTCAAGCTCTGGTTGTGCCAAGCGCCGAGTAGCAGGAGAGGAACAATCCCATCTCCAGCAAGAGCAGGAAGGTTTTTTAAAGTAATATATCATGCAAGGAAATGCACTGTAAAGCTGTTGTTTGTGAGGAGTGAGCGAATGGTGGCACAAACTGGAAAGTTAGGGACTTAGAGAGCAGTTTACAAAGACTATTTCAAAAAAGAGGTCTTTCTAACAGGACAGATCCACAAACTTCCCCCTGCATCTGAAACCATCAGCACCATATAATCGAAGGCAGGTATTTGAGTCATTTCTTTATTGTTGTTTTCATGCCTTATCACCGTGCAAAGCTGCTGTTCCTGAGACCGACTGCCGGGACGCCTGCCCTGCAGTTGGCACTGTGTGCGTGGCAGCTCAGGGAGCGGGGCTACCTTGTGCCTAGCAGCTGGCTAGGGGATGGGAAATGCTCTGCTTGTCACATCATTGCACATCCCACTGCAGAAGGCCCCTCTAACATCAATAATACATGTCATGATGTTTGAAAAACTGTTTTTTGAGTTAAAACCAAAACAAACCAAAACAAATCTAACTGCTAAATAATGAAGCATAGGGGAGTTTTTCCAAGTAACTTGATGTAAGCCCAAAACATTTCTCTTTATTGATCTAAATACACTTGCTAGGCTGGTAGGAAAGCCACTGCCACTAGCACACCATCTGTTTTAATCTCCTCTTATAGAAACAGCAGAAAATATATTACCATATTATTTCAACTCTTTGTATATAAATATCCACGTTAAACAGTAATATTGAAGGGATTTTTTCATACCGTAACATCAGTGAAAAATCAGTGTGCTAATATATTTTTTTCTTATTTTTAATTAATAGTATATGAACTTTTGCTGCTGTCCTGCAAATCAACCTGCACCTGCAGTTTGCTGTGGCTATAGACTCCACCACCAAAAGCTGTCTGGTGGTGCAGTCATATTTAATAAACACCTTTTATTAACCTGTCTTCCACCCACAGCCTTACTACAGTCAGTAAACGTTACAACAACATTCTTATGTTGCCCCCAAATTGTTATTAATTTGCATTTGATCAACTCCATGTGGCTCACGAGCCTAATGGCACTGCTAACTGTTTCTAGCACGGAGCTGAAGCTCTCCTGAAGCAGATTCACACCCCTTCAAAATGAAAAGGGTCTGCCCTCTGAGCAAACGGCAGCCAAATCCTCCTTCACGTGGCTGCTCTTGGAGTGCTGCTGGACTATTCGCACTGATTGGCATCGCTCAATTTTTAATAAAGGATTTGCAGAAGTGACAGATACTTGTGAAAATAAACTGCTGACAGATTTGCTAAGTTATGTGAGTAATTAAGTATGTAAAGCTACAGATGTTGAACAATAGTGCCTTCCACCAAGACGTATGCCATAATATCAAAAAATAACCTGGCATCTGGTTTCTTTATTTAAGTACCTTTCTTAGGGTTTGGATCTTAATTTTTTACAGTTGACAGCAATGTTATTTGAGCCACTCGGTGGCATCTGGTTGCTGGGGGGTGGAAAAAAAGCAAAAAAAAAAAAAAAGAAAGAAAAAGTGCTCTGTGCACTTTAATTAATTGTGGAGAGATTACATGGTCTTCCAACCGTGTAGTTTGTCATCAGAGCACATTACAGATTTATATTAGATGTTTCTCCACAGTGTCAAGAATAATTAAAAAGGGATAGGAAATGATGCCAGCTAGCAATGCTTTACATCAGTGGTGAAAGTTTTATATTTATTACAGCCAAACAATTTTAAAAGAAGATGTCAATTTTGTACTTATACTGTGCAAGGAATAAATATCAGGTGGGTAAAGCAGCCAATACATTTCGGCTGCTTGAATAATGAGAGGTTCATGTTTAATCTCTCAGACCCACCAGAACTGGTGCGACATGTCAGAGTTATTAATGAAGCAGCATCCCCTTTTCTCATAAAAACATCCTCTCAATACAATAACATACGTTTTTCTTTTCTTCCTTACAGGATCTCTGCCCAACTCTCCCTTCTGATTCATGGAAGAACAGGCACGCCAATGGTACACAGATGTTTCTGCTCAATTAATTTGCCGTACCTTTGGTCTTGGGCTGTGCTAGGCCAGTGTTTGCAGGTACCCGAGCTCCAAATACTGATGGTGAAGGGCCGCCTTTCTCTCCTCCCCTTCACACCTTCTTAGTACAAGTGGATGAAAAGCACATGGAGCCAAAAGCAGCTTCCAAATACCCAAAGACCCCAGGCCTCATTTTTGTCTCATTCACAAATTGAATCTCCCAACCCTCTTCAATACATTTCAGGCATGATCTTAATTTAGCTTCCGTTTTTTCAAACATTCTGTAGGAAAAAAACTGCTTACAGACAAGGTGCTTCCTTTTGCTACGGAACAGCTTTCAGCCTCTGGGCTCTACTGAGATTTTCTTTCAGGTGTCAACATTAGAAGTGAATTATTAAAAGCAGGTGTAAACTGTCCCCTCTTCCTATCCTGTCCTGTTTTCAGAATGACAGTGAGAAAATTTCAGACAAATTACTGCACTTAACGATGGTCACATCACTTGGCCCTCACTGTCGCTTTTGCTGAGCACAAACCAGGAATTAAGCACTCCTGAATAAAATGGCTAGCTCTCTTGTCCAGTTCATGCCTTTTAGCGAGTTATATTTTATAAAAATATAAAAAATAAAAAGGAAGAATTTCCATTGTACGTATACAGTACCATCCACATGCCCAGAGGTGATGAATCCAAGTCCGGGCCTGTCAGGAGCCTCAACACCTCTCCAAGGTAGGCAGCAAGCTCCAGCTGACAGCAACCTGGCCTGGGATTCAGGCGGCAAGGCTTCATCCTGGCATCGCCAGGAGCTCAGCGTATGCCTCGAGTAAAAGCCTTCGTGACTCTTCTGAAGCATTTGCAACTACAGAAGAGACCATTCCTTCCCCTGTATTGCAGGCACTTCGGCATCGGCACAGACATTACCCCAGGTAGAGATGGAGTTTGGATGTTATTGTCATGTGCAAAGATTTCCAAAAACTAAAAAACAGTCCTTCAGTCTTCAAATGTGCTGGTTCCATTCGGTAGGTGGAAGCACGCGATGTACCATTGCTGGGTTAAGGTGTCACAGAACCTCCTGCTTACTGAAGCTGCTCTGGCATGCTTCATAATTATTTCCTAGCAAGCAGTGGACACCACACCACCTGCTCCTGTTTGGTTTTGTTTTCTGCTGAGGGATTACTTCATTTCCCATTGAAAACACGGCAGTGAAGATTCCTTAATGTTTTATATCTACAACATGTCTATTTGGAAATGGTAGCCAGTGTAAAATTTGTTTGCTAAATGATGTTTCTCTAAAACTGCAAAGCTTCACAATGAAAAATTGTACTTCTACTGTCTTGTAAGCACATTTAACAATTCAGTTCATCCTGTACATTTCTAAAACAAAGAGGAAATCACCTAAATGCCCTTTCTCTTTTCTTCATCTGCCCAGATTAGAAACTGCTGCAACTGGACACAGAAGTAAAGCCTAAGAGAAGCAACACTGGTATGTGAGCAAGCTCTCCATTCAGAAGCAGATCACTGGCCTTTTCTCCTTCCCTGGCATTCCTTTCTCCCCAGCAGCTGAGGAAGCATTCTGGGCAAAGCCAGGAAATGGCCATGGGGAATTCTCAAGAGACTTGCTTTGATTATATTGAAGTTGATAAGGTGTTTGATTTGACTGGAAGAGAGAAAAAGGGAAAAAACTCCTAGTCTTCTTATCAAATAGGATCAGATTTATTTTAAGATTATTTGGAGCACTGAGAGCAAGAGATATTAAATAAAATATGAACACAAAAAAGGAGTAGGAAATTGTTCACTGCTATATATTGCATTATATACCGCGTTTTACTTAGCTGCTCTCTTGCAAATGCCAGTCAAAACAAAAAAAGTTCCAGCTTCTCCCAGACTTGTATGTGTGAGTACATGCACCACTGACAATTCAAAGCCTTTTCAGTCTTTGGAGAACTAATGAACATATTTCAATGAATTTAAGAGGTGCTGAAGAGGCAAAAAAGACACATTCCCCTGTGCCCAAACCCAAATGTCTTTTTATTTTGAAATTAAAAATTACTCTACTAAGCTCATTTCAGTTTCATTTTTTTCATTCAGTTTTCATTTGACGAAAACCCACTGCTAAGAAGAAAAAGATCAGTTGTTCCCAACGACCGGCAAAGCTCTTAGCTCTGAACCAGTGTACTGCTAATATCAATGCACCAAACATTATGCCAAGTAACACCTCGTGGAGAATTAAATCAGGAGCTCTCCTAAACTACAACTTCTAGCTAAACACAAGTCGTACATCTACAATTATGCCATATTAGTCCAACCAACAGTGTCAGAAATGACCAGAGTGTCAAATATCATGAATGTGTCTGGGAAAATAATCTCCTCATCATGTTACTTCGTCCTCTGAACTACATTTCCCTCCCTCTCTACAGTTCAGTGACAGGTAGACAGCAAGAGCCCTTCGTAGCAATACGGCTGGTACAGTAGCTACTGCAGACTTTGATGATCTGCTTTGATCATCGTGCATCATATTCATTAGAGAACTTTTTACTCTTTCTATTCTGTAGGTAGTTATCTCCTTTAAAAGTCCCCTTCTCTGATTACTATCAATACTGGAGAATTCATAGCTGGCAATGTAGCCTTCAGATCTGACACACCCAGAGATGACAATGTTAAAATTTAATGCTTTAGTTGCATCAATATACAACTGCTTTATGGCAAAATCAATCCACTGATTAACAATATTTTATTATCGACTTGAAATTATGCCCATGCAGAACATAGCAAGTTATTAAGATTCGTTCTGATTTATCATACCCTAATCAATGCTCAGCTGCTGCCTATTTTTACCAATAGAATATTTATTAACAAGCCTTGAAAAAATATACAGCATTATCTAAGTTTTGGACACTTTCCAAAGCATATTCATTTCTCGTGAGACCCATCCAGGCTTACTGAAAATATATACACAAAAGCCACTAGTTTGCATGAGAACAGTGAAATGGATAAGCCTGAATTATAGATATTTCTCAAATTATTTACTATAGGAATGGCTGCCTTATCCCTCACCCTCCCACCCACCCTTTTGTGAGGAGTAGGGTGTAGGGAAAAATAATCACTACTTTTCTTACGCTGGCTCTTTACATTTTATATAGTAAGATTATCTATTAGATATTCCATTTCCACCCTGCCTGCTAACACATCCAGGGAGCTGCAAAGGCAATTGAAAGCCATTAAAGCAGCAAGACTAACCATGATTTAAAACAACAATTTTTTGGAGAAAATTTTGAGAAAAAGATGTGCTTGGAAGCTGAAAAAACATTCCCGAGCCAAACACTTTTATATAAAAAGATCAAATTAGAATGCCATCAGGATTTTCCAGACTTAAAAGTCCCCAGACACTTTGGGACTCATGCTACAAAGTGAAGGTGAGCATAAGCAAGACCATCAATGGTTAAGACACAAACAACTCTGCTTCTTGCTACATTTGTATTTTACTTAAAAAAAGATGAATTCATTTAGAAAAATATTTACCATGTATTCTAGACTAAAACAGGTCTAAATTTCATCAATATTGTTGTTGTCATTTCAGTCAAATTAAAAAAATGGATCATAGGATTTAAATTATAAAAAATAAACTTCTTCATGCAGCTGCCAAAAAGTGATGTTTTTTAACCAAAGACTTTACATCAGAAATTAAAAAGCTTTTTCACTGAGCTGTTTGCCAGAAGCTAAAAATGTGCAAGGCTTGGCTACTTTTGCTGTGCACCACATTTCTAAAAGCCAAAATAAATCCACTGGAATTTGAGAAAAGCATCGCAGTGGTTCATCAGTGGCCCTCCGACACTTTGTTGGCATCTTATCTTATTCTTGATAATCCTTTGCCAGCACTCTCCAACAGAACTTTTCATGCCATGACACTCACTGTGGAGGATTTGAGAGCTATGAGGAAATGACTGCGCTTTCAGAAAGAAATGGGCTGGATTGATTTGGGTTACACAGTCATGCGGCCGATCTGAGCGCAGAGCTGGCGGAGTTGGCTCACGGAACGCAGATGGAATGCAGCAGGCACACGGGGTCTTGGTCACATTCCAGAATATCCTGGAATTTGGGGAAGAGTTAAGCTACAAGGTGCACAGCTAGCTGCAAAATGTGGCTGAACACAAACACAGACATAGTAGCAGAGATCTCTCATTACAGATCAGGAACCTTCTATTACAAGATAGTTGTAATAAAACACTGAAAGGGCAGATATTAAGCTAAGGCAGATGGAGTCAAGAGCCTAGCAACTGAGAAGTGGAAGGAGCATTAAACTGGGATAACTCATTACGATAAAGAAGTTTTCATTTAAAATCTAGCCATAATGAACTCAGAGGAAAAACCTTCTACCTCAGTAGGATCACAATTTCATCCTTTGCTTGTATGCTTTACCCCAGCAATACAACATTTAGGACCAATCTATCCCACACTTTTCCTGTAGAATTGGAGCAATGCTGAAAGTTTCAAATATCAGACGTGATAATTTTTTACTCCAGGAGGCAACTGATAGAGGGACTCGAAAGTTATCACCTATTCTGGTAGCATTAGTCAGGTCTCTTCCAACAAATGGTTATCATGGCAAATGATTAAAGTCAAATGTATTAGTGAGAAAGATAATATCCTGTGCATATCTGAGTTTTCCATCAAAATCCTATTGTCATTGTTAAGGATAGGCATATTTTCTTTCCTAGAAAAGAATTAACAAGGTTTAGATTACCACTGAGTGATAATGCTAAGGATTATTTTTTGATCCACCATGACACATTCAAGTATTGATTATGATATTCATATATTCAAAAAGATTAAATATTCAAAATATTCATATACAAAACAAAGAAAACATTCAGTGGTGTTGGTACTGTGCCCAGTTTAGGCCTGTGAGCCTAAGCTGGCTGCTATGGTTGCACACAATGCTGGTGAGAAAGGGAACGTGTTGGTGTGACAGCCCCACACTGAAGCACAGCCTGTGGTGTCTGAGTATAACCAGTGCTGGCGGCTTTACACCGCCGCTGAGTACTTTTCCATACCTTGGTAAGTGCAGCACTGCTGTTTCGTTCACAGCCCCTGTCCTGATGGCAGCAGCACAGCAGTACCTGCAGCAGCTCCCCACCTCCCCACGCCACCAGCAGCTCCTTAGCGTGGGCCCTGGGGTGGCTGTGCTGACCCACATCCAGGCGCGGGGACAACGTCAACAAAAGCTTGCAGGGGGCAGATCTTTTAAAACAACCATTTTCGGTTTCCGAGCAATTTACAAGGGAAATGGCACAACTCGCAGCTGACTGTCAGTTTTCCCTGACTGCACTAACAACATCAGGCATCTCTGCTTTCAGCTGGAAACCAGCAGCTGTGAAGTCGTACAGGTGAATTTTAGATTTCTACACCCTGTTACAGTTGTTTTCACATGCATTTGGGGATATAGCCTTGGGCATCTGTCTTTTTGAAAATTAGATCAATCCAAAAATAGCAACAGAAGGAGAAGAAATATGTAATATATATTTTATATGTACGTATATAAAGCTAGGAGCTGCCTAGGAACCTGAGCACACAGAAGTGAATTAGGAAAATTGCTTACATTAACATGGAGGAGAAAAACTACTTCCACTTTCTTTCCCTCTGAAAGTCTTGGAAGTATTTCTTATGCTTATCACCGGAAACTACATTCCTTCAGAGAAACTTAATGTGGTTTAATGTATGTAAATTTTTTAATTTGCTTTATTCAAAGCTCCTATCACTTCATCATCAAAGTCACCACCATAATCCCTATTTGCAGCCAATGCAAGCAAGACTGAGTCTTAATGTTAACAAATTATTTTTCCCCAAAATAACAGCATCCATCCTACTCCTAGTCAAAATAACTTCTTCACTAAAATCTTATTCATTTACAATGGAAAATATTGTTAGGTTTAGATATCCACAGCTGGAGTTAAAATGAAATGGCTTAAAAAGTGTAGGGACCGCTTTACGATCTTAAATAATCAGTATAGAAGCAATTCTGTAAAACTACAGATATTTTTTTGGGGAAAAAATTAAAGTGCTTTTTTAATCTGCCAAAGACAGCAGTGACATTTTCTGATTTATTTATTTATTTTGTCTACCTCCTACTGAAATCAATTAAAAGATTTAGTGGCAGTTGAACTGGATGCTTACTGTCGTCTGTATCTACATTTTAAAAAATAATTTTATTTCTTCAAAAGACAGCTGTGTGGTCTTCTATACCACAGGTGCAATGCTCTGGTAGTATGCTAGATGATTCAATATATGTAAGGAGTTTTCTAAAGTGCTTTAGGATCCTTTGGGATAAAAGGTGATACATAAATCTAAGAAGTATAATTTTACGTAATAAAAATATGTAAAAATACTTCCATTATGTGCATCTAGATTTTTGCAGACTGCACAAGAAGTTGTGTTTTGTTGTTGTCACTTATTGCTTTGTATCCCCGTGTAGCAAAGAAATTTTGGTTAAAAGCAAAAAGCAACAAAAAACCTGCATACCACACATTTAGATTTCAAGCTGAAAGTGGAAACTCTGACAGACCTTTTGCTGTAACACCCCTGTTGAACTCCCAGTAAATCCTGAGCTAGACATTTATGAAAAATACATAGATAAAAAGGTAAATGTTTACTATGCACTATAATGTTTAAAGAGGTTTTATACTGGATTCTAGAACATGACATGAAATGCATAAGCACTTCAGAAATAAACAGCTTTACATTTTAGTCCTTGATTTCAAATAGTTTCAGCGTTTTAGCATTTGATGTGCCCCTGCACTCGCAGCCTTGGCAGTGCACCTTCTAACCTTTCAGCACTCAAAAGTGGGGCTGAGATAACTAAAATCTGGGAAAGGTAGTAAAACATGGAGCACATAATAAATTAAAGACTTGGAAAATTGTGGTAATAAGCCCTTTGGGGTAAAGACTCTTTTAAAGCAGTAGCGCTATTTAATGCTACTGGAACAATTCTTGTTTTATTTAAGACTTGTGTTATGGAACTTGAACTACTGGCTAGAGGTATGAAATGCTTCTCAGAAGATGACTTCATTCTGTTTCAAGGAGTTTCTGGCTGGTTTCACGATGCTTTTAGACCTTTGTCTCGACCAAAAGACAACAGCTGGGTGAAATGTTTAGTCCCGTGTACAAAGAAGGACAAGTCATTCCTTGCATCAAATGCTTCCACTCTCAAAGTGTGAAGTTTGGGGAAAACTAGGTAAAGCAGATGACTACAATAAAGAGGCATGACTTTGGAGGACAGCCTTCAGGGATCCCTTGTTTCTGGAAAGGTGTATGGGAGCGGGATCCACTGTTACTCTCTACATCTCACCTATGCTCCTCTAGAATATGAAGTGAGCTCTAGAGAGAAGGCTGCCCTCAGAGAAAGGCAGAACAACCAGCAGCTGGCTTTGGATAAGGGAACTAGCGTGGCAATGAGAAAGAGGCAGAAGTGCTAGGGATGCCTCACACTATGAAGGGTATTTGCATGAAGCCCTTAAAGAATCTCAGTGAGACACGACACAGGTAGGCTGGCTTTTCTGGGAAATCTGGACACGTAGAGATGGTCATGTGCATGTGCACACTGGGGAATTCCGGTCTGAGCTATGGAAGTTGAAAAAAGGAGGCATGGGAAATTCCTTACGTCTTTGACAGCTATATGAAAGCAGACAAGATGTGCCCAGCTGGGGAAAACACTCCACCACCACACTGGCACCGAGGCCTTTAGGGCAGGCACATAGTGACAGAGCTCCAGTTGCTGCCTACAAAACCGCAATGAGAAAAATGGACAAGCCATCAGCAACTCCACAGCACATCAAGATCAGGAATTAGTAATTGTTAAACAACTGTTAAAAACAGTCCCAAGCGACTATCTAGCCTATCCTCTTGCAATAGGGCAGGACTGATGTAATTATCAGCATTCATATGCTCAAAACAACCGATGTGAAAACATGCTAAATGTGTCATTTGACAAATGATAGCAAACATAGATCAAAATGAAGCAAGCAAATTGGCAGGAAAAATGAGTGACTGAATTGCCTGAGGGATCACACAGGTGTTAATATATATGACCATGTGAACTGAAATGCGTACAAGTACTCACATGGAGCATCTTTTTTACCAAGAACTTTTTTTTTTTTTTAATCTCCTCACCGTTATAAAACTGTCAACTCAAAAACATTTATTAGCAATCTAAAGGAAAACAAAATGACTCATTCCTATTTATTAGTTTGATATGTTAACTAGCAAAAGGGGAAAAATCCAGATGAATTCAGTATGTGGAGGCTGCCTACTCTTAATATCTCTAGTAAATCTTTGATCTATGTTAATCTCATGTTATTGCACTGAGCATGCAGGACCATCATTCATCTCACATCAAGCACAGCACTCTTGCATGTCATGCTAGATTTTATCAAGAAGAAAATTAAGTCAAAGGTGGCTGTCAAGGCAGCAGGGTCTTGAGTGAGTGGAGAACTTCAGAACGGAATTTTTAACTTGCAGAATTTGATGGAGGAAGCAAGGAAATTTAATCAACCACTTTACATACACAGTACTTCATTGATCATCAAAGAACTTTCCTTTTCTAAATTTGTATAGAAAAATCTTGCCCACTTTACTAGGTAGAGTTAACTTGTGAAGTAATCAACAGCAGTTCAGTGCACAAATGAAGCAACAGAATCGTTTGATATTGGAAAGGATGCCCTTTCACTACTCCTTTTAAATGTTACGGAGAGATGGGATTTGAGCACAGCAGTAAATGCAGGGCATGAGACTGTTGACAGGATATTAGAAGGAATCCTGTGGTGGCAAAGTCAATGTAATTCTCATCACTCTGTAGAAACAGGACTATGGTATTTTATGAGCAGTGAGTACAAATAATATTCACTTTGGCCTTTAGCAAAGTAGCGACTGGCAAAAATACAAAAACTATTTTTTTTTCATTTGCCAGGCTATGCTAAAGAAGCCCCAAAAGGTAAAATTAGAAGTATATTTTTCTTTTCACTTGAGGATCACATGCTGTGTTTTTGTTGTTGCAGTTTTTTAAGCTAGTTAGTGTTGACAGGATGACACACAAAGCTCCCCCCACCAGCAGCAGATACTGAAGGCGTCTCACTTGTGATGAAGTTAACCAGGAAAGTGCCCCACTGATCATCACTGGGAGGGGACGGTGTCCTCACAGTCTGCAACAGTCTCAGCACTGAGCAGATGAGCTTTGGACTCTCAGTTCGCCAACTGATGCACTCAAGTGCTACCAGCGTTCTCATCCCATTGCTGTTTTCAGGAAAGAAGTATTTGTGCCAGGACTTCAGGATGCATCCGTGTAGATACACCAGAGGTTGGTGAGCTTTTGGGCTCACAGATAGCTGCAGAAAAGCAACTAAAGAATGGCCACAAAGATCTAGCATTATGATTGTTTACCCTCAAGTGAGTACAAATATTGATATCATAGTCTTCTGAGCTCATTACTAAATCATAGGGTCAATTTCCTTCCCACCTTATTGTTCCCCAAACTCTCAGCAGTGCAAGTTGCTGTTACACTGCAGTGCTTAACTCCTTCCTAGCAGAACAGCAGGGGAACCTGGGCACCCGCTTCTGCTATGTAAGTGTTCTGCCTGCACTTTTCTGTTTTCTGGGAGAAACTGTATATAGGCAGAAGAATTTACATCCTGAAGGTAGGGGGTGGTTTTTCCCTCTATGTTAAGGGCTTCAGCAGAGTTTAATTGGTGCATGATTCTCATGGTAGCCTCCTGCATGAGGGCAAGCATCACCTACAACCCCACAGCCTGCACAGATGACATTCCACAGTGGATCTCTCATCACATTAACATGCAAATGCTATCTGACCCCCAAATCACAAGTACCATAAAATTACCACGACTGAGGGCACGTATGTTGAGTTGATCATGAAATTTGGGGTGCACACACACACTGTATTCACAGTACTGACACATACCCTAAAAAAAGAAATCAAATGGGAATAAGGGTCTGCATGTAGCCATTGATGCTTGAAGGTTTCTCCCCCCCACCTGGAGACAAGGCTCCACCTACATTAAAAAAACAGATACATCAATTCTCTCCTTCATTTTCCCACACTAATGCATTATTGACTACAATGTACCAAACTTGCACTTGCAGTCTAACCCACTATTACAGCACCTTGTATCCGTACTTTAAACATTGCTTAACAAGAAAAATATGTCAATATACAATGAAAGCTTTCATTTATGCTTTCAAATTGAGCAAACTGCTGCAAGCTATGTTGTAAATTACCCCCAAGAATGTTTAACTGGGCAAAATAGAGAACAAATTTTAGTGACATCAGACGTGACTGGATTCATAATTAGTAACACTTAACAATATATTAACTTTATCTCCTTTCCATTCCAGTGACCCTTTCAGTTCTGAGCAACGTTTGCATGTGCTGCCATAAATCATATCTCAGATTTGTCAACAAGCTCTGAGAATGGTTGTTATTTGGAAAAATTAAGTGAATTCCAGTTCAGGAATTTTTTTTATTATCCATTAGAGGATAGGTGGGAAGTGCCTTATCCTAGCTTCACTCCAGTCCCTCCTGAAAGCGAAAAGGAACTGCAATGAGTATCCACGCAGCAGTCCACTGCTGCAATAGCTGATGCTACTGGCTGGTGGGGCCATGCCAAACTGATCAAAAACAGGTACTAATGCCAAGTTAGCACTCTGCCTATAGCTACTGTCAAGTAATGATAGATTAGACAAATCTGATTGCTCTATCAAAACATTCATCTCAAATCTTGATTAGTAAACCTATTGAATTATGATTAATTCACAAGAGTGCTGCTGACAGATAAGGTACTTTATCTGACAATGTGTAGTAGTTGCTTTGCCTGAAGCAAAAAAGCTCTGAGTTGCTGGTAAAATAAACAGTATCAACTACAACACACTGAGAAGGATAATGAGGCTACATGCACCTTTTAATTTAATAAAGGCTGATCTATGAGAACCTAGCTTCAGTCACACACACACACACACACACAAAAGCAGAATAGTAAATAGAGGATGAGGGCCAGGAAATCATAGAAGTAAATAGCTGGAGAGAAGGTAAAATTGCCGGAGTACAGAGCTGCAGGCTTCATGGGATGGACTGTACCATCCCTGGGGTATAAGTCAGCAAACCCAAGCAGCCCTGATGTTGGGGAAAAGCCTGATTCTAAAATCATGGTACATGGTCTCTGCTTATTGCATCACATGGGCCTTACTGCGTCGTGTAGGAACAGCATGCTGCAGAACATAACTTGTATGAGATGTAATCTCATCTGCTTTGCTCTTCCAATGAACGAAACAAGTGGTTAAAAACTGAAAACTGTCTGGAATACATTACACTAGGAGAAGAGACATGCTTCAGTGTTATTAAAATACTAAACGAATATATTGCTTTGTTTTTAATTTGTCATCAAATTCAGTAATAGGTAGGCATCTATCATATTTCTATAACTTTTAAAAAATAAATATAATTGCATTTTTACAGTTAACAAAAATGGAGCTTTGTGACATTATCAAACTTCTTTTAATGCCACCTCTGCACACCCACTGTGACTTTGTCCCAGGCTCAGTACAGCTTCTTTTACAGGGCCAAATGACAACTTACTGGTTTCAATTCAACTTTGCTATACCTGAACATGCATGTGCGTAGGTCACTGGAAAGCTCCCCTTCACTTGAATTTGCAGCAGAGTCAGAGAAAAACAGATATTGTAATATTCAGCTCTGACTTAATGAAGAATCCACCTTTTCCAACTCACTTGTTAGCTTATCCTGACCTAACAATTTTTAAAAAACCCTAATGCACTGTAATTATGTTTCTCTCCAGCCTATATTAACCTTTCCGTGACTCTTTTTTTTCTTTCTTCTCTCTCACACATATTTATTTATTTTACCTAGCCTCTGTTAATCAATGTGAACTGCAGATGGGGTCAAGGAAAGCTACTTCCTCCTTTGATAGCCTCCAATGCTTTCACTCCTGGGGATAAAAATGCTTTAAATGGAGTTATATTCTAGGAAAATCAATATATGATTACTGCAAAGATTTGTATCGATTGCCCTGTTGCATTGCAAAAAGGCTAAAGAAAAATTGCACGGCACATTCCCTTCATTTTCTACTTCATAGAACTTGCTGCAAATATTTTGAGCAAGTAAGAAGAGCTAGAACTTTATTTAATAACCTAAACTTTTCTTTGTTTAATCCTGCCACTTGTATGCTTACTTTGAAAAAATACCCCCAGACATCTCTTTTATAATGCCTGAAATCAGGGAGCTACTTGATGAGAGCCTGAAAAACAAACACACTGCAGTAAATATCCAGCTCTCAACAACTTCAGCAGTTTTACATATTTCACACACACACACAAATATATATACATATATAATCATTTCCTATTTTCAGTACTTGACCAGCATTGTTGTTTGACCTTCCTAGCATAAACACCACACCAAATACTCTGACTGGATTCTGTTTTCAGACTTCAGCAGGGGTGAACCGGCCTTCCTGGCCCAGATTCAATTGCATGGATGTGACCTGAGCTACACTTGTTCACTCCCCAAGCAATTGCAAATACAACTTCAGCTATTACTTCACCAAAAGCGAACAACCTTTCCAACAGAAACAGGTTTTCCCACTCCTCTCCCCTCAAAAATTAGGTTCAGTTTGAAAGTTAAGCCAGAACGAAGGGCTTCTGGCACAAGGTTTGGCCAGGAGATGGTGGAGCACGCCCTCACACTCATGATCCCACCCTGCAGAAGAAATGCTAGGCTGACCACAGAAGCTCACATGCAATCAGCTCTGTAACACGAAAGCAGAGAAAGGCAACAATATTAATCAAGAAATTCTTTACAGGAAATTTTTTTTTTTTTTTTTTGAACGAACACAACCTAATTTTGCAAGAATGGCCTAAATGCTTTCAGCAAATCATCTTCAGACAATGGTTTCTGTATTAACTTCTTGCCTCTGGTGTTACCCTTTTTTTTTTTTTTTTTAATGTTGTCACACAGCATGTTATCCAAATATGAGACCAATTATTTACAAAGTGATTTAATAATTTAAAAGTGTTAAATAAAATAACACACCATGGTACTTCTAAGTCACTTTGGATTAGTTACTGCATTTCTCTGTTCACTGCTTTCCTGAAGGAGATCATTTACCTCTTTTGTAAATTACTCAGATATCTACTGCCAAAAAGTACTATGGAAGGCCTCACCTAATGATGTTTATTATTGGTGAACAGAAATTAAAAATACGAAGCTGTATTTTTAAAGGGCACTAAATGCGTGCCAAGATGTACAGGTATTTCCCTGAATGCATACAACTTGTTGGAATACCGTCAAGTAATAATATGAAGGTAGACTTTACAACTATCCCAGCTTGTTACTTTCATTTCCAAACATTTGTAAATCACTTCAGCCCGTTCCAGTACCCTAACTTTGAAGGAGTTGCTAGTCCAGTCCCTGCTGACTACAAGCACGTCACCCAGATCTGATTATTTTCACATTTGAGTCATTCAAGTCTTGTCTCACAGTCATTTAGCTTTTTTTTTTTTTTTTTCCTGTGGCTCTGTTAAAAATAAGGAAAAATGTAAAGAATGAAGTGATTTTTCAAAACATGTTGATGAATGTAAAATTCCTCAGATTCTTCCTCCCTTCTCCAGTTTCATTCAGCAGTGGCTTTATAGTTTCAAGAACGCTCCTTTTGTACAAAGACCTTTGTAAAGCCTTTCTTTCTCCAGTCCTCTTGACTACAAGTTGATCATCCTGTACGTATGTTTTATGACCTTTGTCCTTTTCCAATAAGTCTTCAGTTTCACCTTTTGTTGTATTCCTTCCACTTTTTGTTCCTTGCCTTATCCCTAACGTACTCCAGCTTTGCAGGAGCCAGCACACTGGCTACTTCTGTTACTTACATTTTTCTCTTTCAGGAATGCTATCAATTATTTCAATTTCAATTACATTAAAAGGTATTTCACAGCATACTGCATTACAGTATCTGTTTGAATTCCTTAGGCTTTTTTCATATTGCTGATTTTCATTCTCAATAAATTCCTGACATTAGGTTTCCTTTGCTAATTCTTTGCAACATGTTCTCTGCAGTAGGTTCTAAACATACCACTAATTAATGCTAAGCATGCCTTCATTACTGTCATTAGTGACATTTTTTTATGGAAAGAAAGGGTAGCACTGTGACACATTTGGTTCATGAGACTAGTATTTCGAAATTTGTCTTGTGTAGTTATACAAACGGAGAAAAAAATAAAATTCTGTTTGAGGAGAAAAGTTACTAACAGCTCAGGAACTCGGATGTCTGGCCATTTATGAGAGATAATAAAGACTGGGAATAAGGCCTGTTGCCAGATTACAATTCATGTTAATTACCAGGTGAATGGAGGGTCCCAAGTAGTCTATTTGTGTAATTGCACTTTTGACATTGCTCAAATTGTGCCCGGAGCAACAGATAGGCACACCTTTGTAAGGAATGTGTATACATGCAGAGTAAATGTGTATATGGCACTTGAACTCCTGTGGGAACCTGTCTCCTTTAATTAGATTCTTAAGTGGAAAGTGTCAGTTGCTGAGCTTTTTAAAAATTTGAATCTTTGTATTTTCCCATCCTTCCCCCACGACGTGATCCGAGGCCGCACACGAGCGTGGCACTGCTGCAGGAGGCAGCCCCAGCCAGCCGCTGCTCACAGCTCCCTGCTGCTCCAGGGCAGGAGCTGCACCGGCCAACGCGCCACCACCGACGCCGTGCTGCAAGCGCTGGGAGCCTGAGGAACCAGCTAGGGACCTCCTGCGTGCAAGCACAGAGGACTTCTGCTATGCTCATCCCCACGTCAGCCGACCCAGCGCTGAAGGGCAGAGTGCAGGGTGCTGTGCACCCCCTGCTCTGCCACAGCACGTAAAGTTACAGCCCAGCCCTATGTTTCAGGATTCGTTGTGGTTTGAGGGTTTGGGGTCGGTGTCCTGGTAGCAGAGTAAAGCACAGAACAGTACTAATAGTCACAGAGCTAAGGAAAGACACCAGGAAAGAACAACTCCTGTTATGACACAGAATAAATACACACAGGAAGCACCGCACGCCCTTCTCTGTAAAGGGAATTTCACTAGTTGGTACATTCACAGACACACAGAGGCTTGCTCCTGATAAAAACAGGTAATCTATAAGGTAATTTCATATTTTAATAATTCTGCATCTATCTATGGAAAAGTAAACAAAATAAATGTAATTTGAACTGAATACTGTGCATCCAGAAAGACTGGCTGTCAAATACCCCTTAGATTTATAGAGGGCTTTTGCTAAAACAAATGGAAAAATAGACGTAGCATTTCTAAACTAAGTTTCTCAAATTACCTTTCCTGCCAATTTATGTCAGGTATAGTAAGCTGTTTTACCTGAGAAAATTCAGTACCAGCAAAGATTTTTTTTTAATCCTCTGTATCCCAGTCTGCAAATTGCAGACTAGTGTTTGCTACCAAATATTGCTCGTTTACCTGTGCTCAGTAACACTAACAATAACCATAAAAAAAAAAGAAAAAGATTATATTTTCTGCTGTATCTTTACTGAAGCCTAGCCCAAAACCTTGGCTGAAGCACACGAGGAAGTTGTCGAAGACCTATGGAGTTTTGTACAACTCCCTCAGCAAGGACAAGTAAAGACCCATGCCATGTACCTAAGTAAGTCTGTGGGTTCTGAAATGCAACACTCTTACCTACCCAATGAAAATAACATGAAGAAGAACCACAGCCACAGTCCAAGTTATCAGCTACTCCCAAATTCCTGGAAGACTTGATCATCACCTACTGCTACATGTTTTTGTTCCTCTGAATTCAGTAGAGCTATACTAGTTCACAGCAGGTGAGATCTGCCTGGGATTTATTTACCTATCAGCTACCAACTCTGCTCTCGTATGGATAAAATGTTTATGAAAAAGCATGGCGGGACTAAAATGAGGAACGGTGCTCCTTTCTGTGCTGGCTGAATCATCCAAATGAGTTAGACATGTATGGTGATACAGTAAGTAAAGCCTCCTCCTCAAAAAACACTCACCACCATCTTTTTCCCATTCTAAAAAGGGTAGCAAATATTTAATTAGTCAAATCCAAGTATATTTTAAGTTGGAGATTTTCATACTTGGACAAATAGCTACCCCAAATTGCAGCAGTGTCCCCAAGCGTTTTTGAACTGCAGTGACAGTCGTCTACAAATACACGGTCAACCAGCAGAACAGAAAGTGTTTAGATCACAAGTCGGCAGTTCTGGGAATTCCCTGTAATTTGATGAATGCCAACGACTGACCACAACGCTGAGAAAATGGTAACACCCGTTAAAGGAGATGTGAAGTGATGGCAGCAGCCCACATAACAAGAAGTCAGTGGCATGCAGAATCTCCTCCAGACACTGGGGCACCGCGTGATGGTCACTGAAGGTAAGATCATCATCTCCATTAGAAGGGATGTCAGGCTTTCAGCAAATAAAGCATCACTGTAATTAAATCAGATTAAAGATAACACTCAAAATCTAGAGTAATTGCAATCAGGTAACCCTGTGAAACACCCTGGGCACCAGTAAACAATTCCAGAACAAAGCCCTCGATTTAAAAAATTCCAATAATACATATGTATATATATAAACACACACACTCATTTTAGTACTGCCTCATAAAAGGATTAAGTTAAAATTTAATATAGACGCACATGCACAGAACTCTAGATCCCTTTTACTCTGTACATATATAATTACAATTTCTGTGTAATCTGTGAGTAAAAATCTGGTTTTGTTACATCCAGAAACACAATTTCTTCAATGTACAGAACTGGATAGTTTATTAAATAAACACAAACTGGGATATAATGGCATACATTTGTTTTCATTACAAGTAGTAACGCAATATTTCTCTAAGGCTTACTACATTAGCATTTCTTTCCATGTTCCAAATGCCTTTGAACTTTCTGAAAAGCTACATCTGTTAGCTCCCTTGTATACAGCCGAAACTTACCAAGCGAATTAACTTTTAATATAAATTGCTTTGTTCACTATTAAGATTGATGTTGGACACACTGTACTGTAAGTTGCAAACTGCAATTACAATTCACTGCAATTATCTCTGGTTGTTAATAGCACAAGATAGCATGTCACTTTCTACCAAGTGTATAATTTATCTTTTTTTTTTTTTTTTTCCTCCATGAACTCTTGTGGTATTCCAAATGTATAATCTTGTTGTATTTATTTCCCAGTGGTCCAACAAAATGCACAGCAAGTGCTGACTAGAACAAACTAAAAGGCAGTGCTATTGACAAGCCGTCACTTGAGCAGTAATGAACACTCTGCCTCTACTTTCACCTCACCAAACTAACAGCTTTAATTTATGATAAAGCAAACGAGAGACAACCTCCAGTTTTATTATACCCTCAGTGCTGTTTCAAATAAAGTAATTAGAAGGTCAAGAGGCAGGTCTAGAAAGCCAAATACAAATGCAAGCCCTCTGCACTGACATTTTTAAAAAATCTTGACTGTTCAAAGAGCATTTTATCCATCCCTCTTCTGCAGAGCAGCGCAAGGCAGTTTTTACCACCGTAACCAATCTGAAACAGTGTGGTTCAATTCTTTGCTCGGTAATTCAGCCCATATGTTAGGACAGATACCTAGCAACGTCCCTTCCCCATGCCTCTCATTTCAAAGGAAGGTACAGGTGAGTTTTAAAAACATATTTTTCTAACAGATTTTCACACAAAATGAAATGGCTTTTTTTTTTTTTTTTTTTTTTGGTCCTTTTAGAAGCGCAAGACATTTCATGGGATCCCATAAAAATACATGAGAAATATTTGAAGAAAAATAATTATGAAAAAAATCTCCCTTATGAAATTGAGTTTTGAAGCTCTAAAAGCTCATTTACAACTTGAAGAACAAACCGTTCCTAGAACTGCTGAAGAACGAGTTTTTCTTGAACGTTTGGACCAACTGGAATAAAAGCACAAAACTATATTTGGTCTTTGCAGTATTGTTATATAAATATTTACAACCAGAGATATATAATTATGCTAATGCAGCATGTCTCCATTTTCATTATATGATATCATCTTGAATTTAAATTTCTTTCATTCAAAAGTATCTCATAACACCTTAGAAGCCAGTCAAAATCATTCCTCAGCTAGAAACAAATGAAACCTATACAATTAGGCATTCTTATTAGGCAACCATATGTCTTAAATTACATCAAAGCATACTCCAATGCATTACTACAGTTCTGTTATATGTTGATTGGAAAATTACTTCCCATTAAGAAACTGTTTTTGTTGAGCCTTTGATGAGTTGTCTTAGACTAGCTTCACTACTTGAGATAAATCACTGAACTCCAGCCAGGTCTGAATAAAAGGCAGCAGCTGCCTGCCACAGATCAACAGCTTAGGAAAGATAAATCGGAGTCCAAATGAAATAGGTGGGGAACTGAAAAAGACCATGGCTCTCTGCATGGCCGCTTGGACCAAGGCCCTGCTCTTCACTACTGTGCTTGGAGAATGCGTGCTAGGAATGGTCACAGCACCTTGCAGACACAACTTAGCCTCAGCCAAAATATTGTTGTTCCTCCAGCACCCTAGGATTCGTGTGACCCACACCAGGACCAGAAAGAGTGCCGCCTGCTGACTTGCGCCACACACCAACTCTGAGCCAGCTTTCTCTGTCTGGCATGCCTGTCGGGCTATGAAGTCAGCTGGTTCAGATGGCCTTGGCAAAACTTCCTGGGAGAATTCATGCACAAAAGTTTATCTGACTAAATCCAAAACTAGATCTCAGCTCCTTGCATTATTTCTATGTAGCAGAGGCGTTAGATGAGTTTTCTATTCATACCAAAAAATTGCAGCCAATTGGAAATCATGGCAAAGGTCTCACAAGTGCATGCATAAAAAAACATTGGGATTGCCCAACTGTTTGCACATCAAGGGATTCTTCAGCCTTCAGTACTTACTATGTTTTGGTAAGCATGTCTTATATAATGGCCTTTTAATTAAGATTCTGTTGTATCACTTTTCTCAAAGTAATTTTTGCACTATCATGGCACATTCACGTAGCAAGTGCAATTATACATAATGACATAAGTGGTGTAAATGTATAATTATATAATTGGAACATGCAGTTACGTTGTAAATGCCCTCGTGGAACTGCAAAAAGCCCAGCAGATACTGTACACACGCATAAGAATTAACATAGCTCAGCTGCCACCACTTGAGTTTGTACAGACTACACAAAAGGAATTGCCTCGGAGGTTTTCTTAGAAGAGCTGCTCAAACTACAGACCTTTACAGGAACTATTACAGGTAGCTTCCACCTTCCCTCTTCCAGAGTTGCTAATAGTGATTTAAAACTCTGTGGTGCTGCCAGGCACAGAGAAGTCTGAACTGCTGCAAGGATAGCAGAGATGGAGTTACATGGACTTAGTGGTGAATACAATTTCTTTCTATCCCCTCTTCTTAATTACTGCTCCTTCATAACTGATACACTTGTGCTATTTGCTCTAAATTCAATTACTCCATCTAACCAACCAAATGCATATAAGCTGCTTTCTCACAGTGTAATTCCGTACGTACAAACAGGTAACTTCACACATATACATCCATGGTACTAATGAGAAACACTTTGAACTGTGAAGTTTTGTCCTGGTTCACCCGAAAAGCCTCAAGTTACTTTAATTTGGCCTAAAAACTGGTTTCAGTGAAACCTGCACAACCTCACTGTTTTTCCCTAATGGCCTTCAGAGTTTATTTTCTCAAATTGGTGTTTACTGTATGAGATTAAATTTCTTTTTTTTTTTTTTTTCCTTTCCTTTCCTTTTTTTTTTTTTTTTTTTAAAGCTGTGCACTCCCACCTAACATCTATCAGATGCACAGTGCACCTCCTTTTCTCCTACTTTGCAGGTCAACAGGATTGCAAAGATCACTTTGTTTGTCATCTTTTCCCACAAGAAACTCCAGTTCTCCAGCTTCCACTTTCGAAGTACCCTCAGGGTCAGTGAATTCTTTACTAAGATGCAGCTGAAATTGATGGCTGCCCCTTCGCTGTCCCCTTGCCCCCCTCATCCCTTCCATCTTATGTTTATTACTTCCCTTACTCGAATGGGTCATACACTAAGTGCTGCATACAAGAGGTCTTGCGTGGAAGTTTAAAAAAAAACAACACAATAAATGCATCATAAAGTTGAGAATGCAGAACAGAAACATCATGTGCCTCTATCACCCAGCGCATGTTAAAATGACAGAGTTGAGGTCTATGTGTAGCAGGCAAAAACCAGTGAAATTGTGCTCTCTGATAGGCATCAGCAGGTAAGAATGTGTGTGTGTGTGTGTGTGTGTGTGTACAAGAAAGTGAACCTTTGAATCAATACATTGGACACTCTCCTTTGTAGCTTTAACTGCTGAAATGCCATCCAAATCATAAGATTCAGACCTGATAGTATTCAGTGGCAAGCATTTCTTTAAGCAAACTTTAGATGGGTTCTCAAATATATGACCAGCGGGCAAATGGAGCTTATGAGAATCACTGTGAGATTTTATTTATTTAATCATCTACTCCTTGATTCGGATATTGCCATTGCAAAGCGCAACAGCAGCTATCTTCAAACTGCTATTTAAAGATGTAAGCATTAAAGGAAGTACTGAGGATATAAGGAAATCTGGGAATCAGTGAAAGATGTTGGTATGCAAGAGTGAAGATATACCAGCTGGTCCTACTGCTTCAGCTGGTTTCCAGAGGGCCAGGAAGAAATTAGTCTCAGACTTCAGTTGAAAGAACACCTGGACATTAACCTGGGGCACCAATTCCCTTATGAACAAGGTAATCTTTGTTTCCTCACCCATACATCTAGAAATTAAATAATGACTATTAAAAAAAATCCTTGCTCCCCAGTGTCCTTAAATCACTTAAGTTCAATAACGAAAAAAGAAGTATTTATGAAAAGGATAAGGGAAAACACAACAACAGGCAGGGAAAAAAGCTAAGTAACATCTCTGGCCTTCTTGACAGAATACATGGACAAACCTAGAGATTCTGAGGTCTGCATCTAATTTATTTCCAGTAAAGTAGAGACAATAATAAGTAGTTGATTCTTTCCTCAAAGATTTGGTTCGTTGGATCAAAATGGGACAGCAGGTAATGGAGTTTGGTACAGGGGTAGACAGAATTTCTACACTGACAACGATACTGGTCTTAAAATAAAATAAAACCTGTGCCATATTTTGGCTAGTGGCCTGCGTTTGCTCTTATTTGGAGATCTTGCCTGAGCATGCTGAACAAGGACATAGTTTGTGTTTGCATCTTTAGAGCATCCAAAAATGAGTATTGCACAATTTCCATAGACATTCACAAAATCTCACATATGGCTAAGTAGAAACTATTAGTGGTGTGTGAATCATATTATAGTTGGCAGCAGTGGTATTTAGATTGCCAATTACCTCCCAGCTCCAAATACAGGACTGAACCTCTGTTTTTCTGCTACAGTACATGCTGCCCTTCAGAAATCTGCAAAAGGAAATGCTAAAGAATTACATGAAATTGTGACTTCTTCCCCTACAGTATTTTTTTTTTTGAAAAAGCTTAATATATTTTTCAGAAGAGAGATATTATTCTTACAAGATATTTGACTGCTTTGCAAACCAAAATGAAGAAATGTTTGTTTTTTTTTTTTTTTTAATTACAGAAATTTTATATTTGTCTCTTTGTTTCTCCTATCCTGTGCTGAGGGAGAATAAAATAGACAAATCTCTACTCCCTCACCAATACACATAAATAAAAATCTATTTGGCACTCATACTGAAAACAAATCTGATACAACTGATGGCTTTTAATGATTAAATTCAATACTCCTATTGTTTTTTATTAAACCATTGGTACATTTTAGAAAAAAAACCAACAAATTCCACTACAAGGTTGGCATGAATGTGCTCGCCACTTTATTTTTTTCTCTTGCATTCTGGGGAGGGGGCATTTTCTTGGTGTTTTCACCCTTCCCTAGGCAGCCAGCAGCACCTTGCCATAGCATTTGATGATGGGCATTCTGTCTGCTCAGTTCTAAGCATAAATTATTGTAGTAAAAATTACATCTCTGCTGACAGAGATGCTGCTCCTAGAAAAGTGGGAAACCTGTGCAGAAGGACCAAGGGAGAAGCAGATGGAAATGCCCTGCAAGCTGAAGAACCTAGAAAAGCCCACTCTGAAGCATGAACTGCTTGCTAGGAACCAGCTAAATGCCTCTTATTTATAACATGGATAGCAATGGTTCTCCTGGGTTACAGTGCTTCCTGACTGCAATGCAGGTTCCTATAGTTGTTGAAGTCTTATAATGGCATTTATCCAACAGGAGATTCAGACTCCAGAAGTAGCTTTACACTATCACTTATATTTTCAAATGATTAATGTTTTTCTGCTGCTGATTTCTGCAGTAAGATGCCTGGAATGTTTTACCTTCCTACAACAAGGCAGTTTTCTCCCGCTCAGTGACAGCACTAATACTACTCCTTGGTTATCACAGTTCCGATGCACAAGAAGCATGTATCATATCTACAGCGATTGCTACAAGCTCCATAGCCATATTAGGATGTTAAGAGGTTTCATTGTTACCCTATATAAATACCTGCCAATAATGGAAGCATGTATTTGCAACGTTTCCAAAGGTAGCCACCATCTTACCATGCCCTTTTATTCAAGCTCCTGGCTTGAGCTGCTTTCACTTTATGTTTTAGATTAGTTCTAACCACCTTCCTTCAGATGTCACGGAGCAGAACTGAAATACTCTTCTCTCTTCACAGCAGATTTCTTACTCCAGGAAAACAACACAAATGCTACTCCAGCCAGATAGTGGAGTTTTCCATTTTTGGGTCAACCTTCATTTGGATGTTATACACACACTGGAGATGTATATTTTATCCCTCAATCTGTTCATAGTGGTACATGAAAGACACTTCCTAGAAATTCTCTGCTATAGCTTCTGATTCATGATGTATTTTATGGAAGACATATTTTAAGTTGTCCATCCTTTGATTTCCCACAGAAACTAATAAATAATCAACAAAAATATGATTAAAGACATTGCTTCAACTCTCAGCCAAAATGAATACTAGCTAGTTGAAAATCTTTCTGATCCAAATCTGTTTATCTTAGAAACAGAATTCTAACTTAGGTTTTAAGAAGCCTGATGAAGGGTTCCACTAAGATTTGACAAGGTATTTTCATATGCAAAATCTCTTGAATTGAGAAGGAGAAGGATATCAAACTTGAAATTACAGAAGGATGAAATAGAGCTTTAACTAGGAAAGAAAATTACTTATCTAAAATTGCAATTCTCTACAAAAAAAGACCCTCTTAAATAATATTCAACCACTATTTCATCTATTCTTGCAAGCACTGCTTTAAGACTGTTTAGGTAACTATAAAAGCAAGGCCAACAATATATAATGGATTAAAAATATTCTAACTCATGTCTCCCTTTCAGAATCAAGAGGTGAGGAAAAACTAAAATTAAAACTTCAAACGGAGAATTTCCTGTAATTCAATTCTCTGCCAGTCTATTTATCTAAACCTCTATCCCAAGCTTCCAAATAGTATTCAACAAATTGGGAAGTGGGCTTACGTTATGTTTATTTAGAGAATATACATAGGACTTCTTCCTTGTCTAAACTTTCTTTTACAAGCATAGGAAAAGTACAAAAGACCTGGTTAAAGAATATCATTTGTCAAAACATAAATGACCTCTAGCCTTTGTAAAGAAGTATTTATTTTCATACAGCCAAACCTGAGATACTTTTCTTGGTCAGTTATTGCTATCTGTAAAGGCCCAAGATCTGACATGTGAACCTTGCATTTTGTTCCAGCAGGCCGATTTTAGCTCAGAGGAACATCACCTAAGTAAACACAAGAGGAAGCATCGAAGGAAGGGACCCTTTGTAAAAAGCTGAAATGCATGAATTACAACTTGTTTTGTACTTGACTAGTAACTATTTTTAAAAGTTGAATTACAACTCATTACGATAACTAGAAGAATAACGCATGTATATACATGTACACACATACCTTATGCAACTCTACAATACTTATTTATTTGGGCAATTAGTACACTTTAGTACTTTGTAATCAATTACCAATCATTTAAGTATTTATTAAAAAAGACAAGCATGATTTATGTCTACATTTAGAGAAGAACTGAAAATACACAAGATAGTAATTTTTTTAATAGCTGGCTTTTAATTTAAAAATAAAGTGCATTGGAAATATCAGAAACAGATATATATTTTTTCATGTCCAGCAATTTTTTAAAACCTGTAGCTCAAGTCCTCTTCTACATCAATTTATTTAAAGGTTAGAAGAGGAAAATAAGCTTTCCTGCATTTTCAGCCCTCAATTGGTTTCTCAGCTTTGAATGAATTAGTCATTGAACTGAACCGTAATGGAGAAAAACTCTGCATGCTGCTACTGCTGCCAAAAGCCAGCTTAGCAGTTTAGCAGACTCGCTCCAGGTGTTTAACTCTTTCAGTCACTTGCCTTTCTTTAAAACTTCAGCTGTAAACAAGTGTGCTGCTTGGTTACTGGTTTACTTCAAATGGCTTTCTTGTATTTCAAGAAGCCTGTATGTTACCACTGACTCCGACTCTAACTTCCTATTTAAACTTGCTTTTAGATTTCTTACAACATGAACCTTGATTTCACCATACAAATTCTCTTCTAACAGCTTTTCCACCGAGTCTAAGGAAAACAGGCAAAACTACAATTTCTTGTAGCCTCCTCTGGTTTGGGACTCAGAACAGTGACTGTTCTGCTCAGCACTTCCAGCAGGTAGACCTCACAGTGAATTTTCTGGCTGAGGCAAAGATGTCTCCTTAACTTCAGAATTTCAGGGAAGATCAGAAGCAAACTCTACTTCTTCAAAGCATCTGCAGTAATTATACAAACACGAGCCCAAGCACAGCAACAAAATACCTCCTTCCTCATAGCCATGGAGGTGCAGCATGGATACAAGAAGTCATTAAAAGCCTATAAAACCCATACGCAGCTGGGTTTTACACATTACTTAACACTCCAGTCAGATGACTTTCTCTGTTCATGGCAACTGTGAGTGTTAGCAGCTTAGAAATCTTTCTGATAAAAAGCAGATGCCTAGAAAAAATTTGATTTGGAAGAGATGTCTCCCTACTACATGACCTAACACAGGGACTTGGTCTGTTTTAACGGTAGCTGACAAAGACTGACTCGCAGGCGATGGGAACACACCAGGAAAGCGTAGCGATGTAGAGAAAGTCCCCTGTGATACAACCACTTATAAAAGAGTTCAGATGGTAACAGCTGAGTGATAAAGTTTGCACATAATCAGTAGGAATTTGTCATCTTTCAACCCATTCCTCTGATAGAAAATCAAAATACTTGACTCGAAGCAACTATACTTTCTTCTCAAAAAAGACAGTTTTCAAAACCAGTGCAGGCACAGTATCCAACAAAACCACAAGATTAAATTAATCCCCGTGCAGAAAAACTCTGAAAACAGCAGTTCTACATGTGCTATACCATTAATAAATTCTAAAATACAAATAGCAGTTGGGTGTGTGTTTTTGACAAAAAGGACAATAAGCATTTCCATTTATTGCAGAACTGAAACGTTCTTTCTGGCCCTCTTCTGTGCTGGTACCTTTTTTCCTCATGCTCTACAGATGACACTCAAAACAGTCTTATGGACTTGCAAGGGTAATATGAGGATTAAGCTAGGCAGAGCAAATACACCTTTACAGTACACAGTTAATGCCTTTGAAATGTTTTCATTTATTTTACAATTTACAGGAGGAAACGAGCACTGAAACACCATCACAACGTTATCTGCTTTAGCAAAACAACTGTTTAGTTTTACTGAAAGATGACCTGACGTTTGTCCCTATCCAGAGAACACACAGCAGTTGAATGTCTTCTGCGGAAAGGAGATTCCTAACACAACACCTTAACCCAGCCCCGAAGCGCTAACGTACTTCACCAAAAATACTATTGATAATTGTTGTTCCCAGCATCTCTAAACATAATATGCTAGTGTAGTGCAAACATATCATTTAGTTTATTAATGAATGTAATTTTGAAGATACTTTACACATGGAGGCTGGAGACTTCTGTTCTCCCATCTGTCCAAGCCAACTAATGCTTTCTCACATTTCATGCAGAGACTCATCCAGCCTTACTGAGGGAATTCCTGAAAGGACTACAACATTTCAGCCAGAGCTCCCAAATCAAAGTACGAGACACAGGAAAACTCAGCCTTCAATACATCAAACAACTAAATAAAAGGTTATATCCATAACCTAAACTAAATTAAAAAGGAAGTGATTAAAAATTACAGAAAGCCCAAATGTCCGTACACGCGATCTCTGTGACCGCTGTGATTTGCTTTGTCCCCAAACCATGAACTAATTTTTACAGACGTATTTCTCCATGGAAGCCTTCGTGCATATTTCATATCACTTATGGTATTTAAGAGTGAGACATTGACTACATTAGGTGTCTCAGGACAACGAGCACCGACCTGGATGTCACATACAGAGGCAAATCCAAAACACCAGGCACCAAAGTAACTTCTAGGAATGAGGAAGCAAAAGGATTTCTTAATAGAGAATAAAAGCACTTGAAAGAAGCTGATTTAAAATTATTTCTATGCTACTTATATTCAACAACAAGTGGATAGGAAAACATATTTTCAGCTGAAAGTACAGGTCACTTATCAACCACTTTAACAAAGCTTTACCCCAAATACTCTGTACTTGCAGATGTTTAAAACAGGATGCATCCCACCACAGGCAGCAGTTGTATAGAGTTAAGAGTTGCATTACAGCTGGGTGAAGGGAAAGCTGATGCAGATGTGCAAATTAGCACAGTGAGTGTTAATTGAACAAATATTGTACATAGGAAGCTGAAGGCATGTGTTACTGTGCATGAGTGATGAGTTTTAATGGTGATCTCTATAAATCAAAATCAGACTAAGCTTTGTTTACTTATTCTCTGTTTAGAAGGAATATAAAAAAGTCTATTCAGTACAGAGATGCCTCCTAATATCTTGCAATAACACAACTGCAAGTATAATAACTAAAACCAGTGAGTATACAAATACAGTTATTGATTCCAAACAGTAACATTATTCCTTCCTATGATCCTCCACTTTACTTTGTTTCATTAAAAAAAAAGGGGGGGGGGGGGGGGGGGATAATTCCAGTTCTAAACCAGAGCTGTACCATTCTCTATTTCTACATAGTTAATCTGTGTCTAATTTTCCATATGATTATTAGATCACTTCCTCTGCAATGTGATACATATGCTCTCTATGGTCCCAGTCACTATTTGTAGCTCTGCATCTGAAACAAGCAAAATCTCTTTGAAGTTCCCTGGATGAATTCCTGGGTCTGCTGAAGTTAATAGCAAAGTTCTCACAGACATCAATGTGGCCCTGCATTTCTTCATATTAGGAAACTTAAATAATGCAAAATATGAACAAAAATGGGAAGCTCCAGTGAAGACCAAAATACAGTGCTACAGTCTGACTCATATTCGCTGTCTTGAAGATAAAAGGCTGAAGAGCAGCTGGGGAGAGTGAAGAAACTACAGGGGGAAGTAGAGAACACAGTCTCCAGTGAATGGGTTTGTGCATCTTACACCTTGGTGCTATTCACTCTCAAGTCAATGCTACTAATAAGAACCCAAAGCATGCATTTTGTTTAATATAACCCACGGTATTTCCACTGCATGCTGTCTTTGAAGTCTGAAGTGTTTAAAATTCTAAAAGCTAAAAAGGGCCAATTATTGCATTTATGAAAACTATTCAATTACTGTATTAGTAAGGAGGAAAAAAACAGAAAAGCTTTACTGTGATGACCAGTAATCATACGCTGCCTTCAACCACAGCCACTCCCTTCTCTGAAATATGAACTATTTGTTTCTGAAAATGTTTTTTAGCCTGTATGAACAGAGTTAACAGTCTGACTTGTTCTGCAAGCTGCTTTTAATTGCTTAATGTGAAAAAAGTGATAATTAAATTAACATGCAGATCTCCAAACCCTGTTGACAGTGTCAGTAACAGGAACATCACATTAAAGTACACTTTCACAGCATAAACAACGAACAAACCCTTGGAAATGGGCCATGTGGATACTAGCAGTAAAAGCAGACAAAATATTGTTAATACAAGATAAATTGCCATGGCAAAATGGCAATTATCACTCACTTCAATGATTAGTTTCAGAGCCATGTAGAGATGGTAAAAAATAACACACAACGTCCACAAAACCAATAACATAGTAAATGCACTCTCCTGTAGTATGATGCCAAAATGAGTATTTTAAAAATATATATATATTTAATTTTATTATTTTGGTAGTGATTGTTCTGTGTATATCATCTAGATTAATGCCATAATATTTAGATTTGCTAGAAACAGAACTGAGCAAGCTCTTCATTGCCTTCAGCCACCCAACACTGTGCAGCACCATTCGACAATCCTTGTTCTTTCCTACAGAACTCCAGAGAGCAGAACAGTATTTCTGGAAGTTTGCAGGACACCATTCAGTCATTCTGCTTTTCATTTGTCTTCCAGAGGTGGATTTTGGGTATGAGCATTTGCACAGGTGGATTGCTGGGTCTTTCACAAAGTCTTTTTTCCTCAGGCTATTTACCCTTCAGCCCCCTCAGCTTTTCCATGGTGCAGTTCAAGCTGTACTGGGTAAGTTCAGAGTACAAATCCTATCATTTGTAAAGAGCATCTGTGCACTAGATTCCTACACACACCTTCAAAACTTTTGATTTTGTCTTTAACTTCATTACCTTTTGGAAGTAGGCTAAGCTAAGGTAATCCATGTCCTAGCTGCCTCTTCTCCACCGAATCACTGGATAATCCACAAGACACATCCTGAAAGACAGACCCTGTCATGCTTCTGGTTTGAAATGAAGGCTGAATTCTTACACCCACAGAATGACACAAGTTTCCATTAGGAGTTATTTCAGATCTGATCTTGAAGACTGACCAGAACTTCAGCTCTCTCAGGGGCCTAGGCAGCCAGCCCCCAGCATGGAGTCCCTGGGGACGGCTGGCCATGCAGGTGGAACTCAACGGGACGCTCCCTGCTGGCCCTGTACCAAGAGGGTATTCCAAAAATAGGGCACTGCCCTGGCCGGGGGAGGATCTGGTTACAGCACAGGGAGGGTATTACTAGCACACAGACCATCAGCTACGATTTGTCACTACCAAATGATACTTAGGGCCAAGCCTTCAGAAATGTTTAAGACCACCCCTTGGTTTTGGGCCAGAAGGTTTAACCCCCAAATTCATCACTACCACAAAACCCGTGGTGCAAACAGAATGGCTGGCAAGGTGAGGCCAGTGACAATACTCATACTGCTCTTCTGAAGCCAAGAGCCTCTTCCACGCTATCCCCTCAGCAAATATATACACATGCAGTAAATGTCTATAATATTTTATAAATATGTACATATACTGTATATAACTATATATGTATATATATAGTTTACATATATAGTTTCAGACAAACTATATAACTATATATAGTTTCAGACAAGCTCAGCTAACGGGAATTTGATTGCTTTTCCAAATGCTGACATTGGACATGAATTTTAGCTCAGTTTTATCAGTTAGGATTTAAGCTTTCTAACTTGCCTTGCCTGGAGGACTGTAAGCTCTGCCAGTTTCCAGGCACGTATTCTGTCTGCCTTGATCCTGTGTATGCTAAATGCCAGCAGTCACCTTGCACGCGGTATTGTTATGGCCCAAGCTACACATTTCTCTGCTGGGGAGGACATTTTTGAAAACCACAATCAACGACCTTTATTCAAGCCTTTTCTCACACTTATTAGCCCATACTAATCAATTTCTTATTTGAGATATAAGTATACTAGTACAAAGTTGCGAAAACATGCTTCTAAATGTGCCAAGCCCAGACTGTGGTGCCTCCAGACTTTCAAGTCCCAGGCAGCCGCGCATTGAGCTGTAAATGGCACGTGTATAACACCCCTCAGCTGACTGGCGTGTCAGCAGAAAACCAAAAGGTGGTTTCAGCGCTGTTGGAAATCCAGAGCCTTGGAGGCTCCGGGACATTGCTGACAGTGCTTACAGCCTCAGGGAGATGAGGAAAGATCCCAGCCATTTCAGCCTTTCCTTTCACTCTGTGGTCCTTCTCTTCTCATTCGTACTGAGGCCACATTTACACTTTGTGTTTGCAGCCAGAATATTAAATACTATTAAGATCCAAATACGAGAGCTTTCCCTGAAGTCTTTTAAAGTGTTTCAACAATAAGAACAAACTATAACCTCTCCAAGTCTAACAGTGCAGATTCCATTCCCAGACATATTAAATACATATCTTCAAGACTTCAAATTGTTAGAAGCTTAATCTAATAATTGCAATGAAACTATTATTCTACTATTAGAGAAACATCTGTCAACCGTATTTAGAGTTTTTAAAAAACCTAAGAGTGAATGAGATGCTATGCTTTGTGTTCAGACAATGCCCAGTAGATTATGTTTGTGTCCTACAAATCCTGCCATTATAAAGTACAAAGCACAGCATTTACATTTTATCACTCTTATAAAACATTCAACAAGATTTTCTTTCAAAAATAACACTTTTGGGGTATTGGAGTAATGGCAAAAAAAAAAAAAGAAAAAAAAGGACACCTTAGCTGACATCATAGCACTACCTAAATAAAACAGATACCAAGGCTCATGTTAACATGATAAACATTTGAAACACAGAATTTGATTATTTCAGGGTGTCTTAAAAGGTTTTCTGAAAAGTGAGACATAAAATAAAAGAAATGAAAATGTAAAATAACCCACTCTTCTGCTATAAATCATTGAACTCCTTTTCCCAAATCCATTAATAAAAACAGTGATTGTATTTCATGTTACAGTTATCTACAAAAGACCATTCTTAATTGCTCTTAAGGCATCATGTTTTATTTTAGCCAGGTTCACATTTTATTATAGAAGACTAATGGGGCATAGACTCCCAGTAGAACTTATTTTAAACCTTGGACCAGTCAACTATAAAAAGGGTATAAAAATAGTTATAGAGGCAAAATAAAAATTAAAAACTATAGCTAAGCTTTCAGATTTACAGGTGTAATAAAATGTGTCATAAACTTTTGCTTTCATTCCAAAGCTTTGTCGTAAGAACATGCAGAATCTTTCTCCTTTTGGAAAGCGTACGCTCGAATGTTAAATTTCCCTCTGTTTTCATTTTTAGTTTATAGCCTTGCTTCGGTACATGTAATTTCTTAAAATTTATTGCTATTTCATTGAATACCCTTGCTGATCAGAAAGCAAAAGTGATAAGACAGAACCATTACTGGATAATAATAATAAGTTAATGGCATTTCCAGTTAATGAGGTAATAACAAGAGGCCTTCAGGCTTTCTGCTTCAAAGTTTGGTTAAATAAACTACTTTTGTTATTATCTTACTAACCAGAACCCTCAGGTTGTCACTGTCCTAATAATAACTCTAAGACCTACTAGATTCATTTATCAAATTAGTTAAAGCAGTAATAAGTGAGAGCTACGAACTTATAAAACCTCTCCATATTAGACAGATGACCTCCTCCACAGGCCTACAAAATGCTAAGTTAGTGCTGACTGAAGACAAGAGGCATTGCTAGGCTGTTTGCAGCGAGACCTTTGAGAAAGAAAAGACTGAAAAATCCTTATCCTTTGAACAGTAAGAACAACCCTGGGCTTGTGGGGGCTGTCTTTCTTTATATTTCATATTTTTTAATCTACTCTTGAGGTCCGTAATTCATTCCAAAGGTGGTTTGGTTTAGTGGTAAAGCCATCTATTCAAATAGCTAGCATGGTTCGCATGCCAAAGAGCTGCAGAAATAACACCACCTCCTACCATGGCAGGAACAAATAAGGGACAAAGGAAGAGTCACCAGAGGAAGCTTCCCTACAAGATCAGCTCTACTTGAGTTTTTGGATCCACCTGGTTGCAGATGCACAGGGACTCCACTGAACGTGTCCTGCTGCCAAGGCGCATGGTCACCCACTTGTTTTTGCTGAAATCTAACAAAGTGTGGATTTAGCCAGTGGAAGCACAATCCCTTGTTCACAGAGTGGTCTAGTTCCAGACTACCCCATTTATGTACTATTTCGGCAGGTTGCATTCTGCTAACGATGACATTTTGCCAGGCTAAAGGCGCTATGCCGATCTGCGTCACGTGAACTGCCCGTAGTTTCTCTCACCTGTTCTGGTCCATTTCTGGCTGTAGCAGAATTAACAATAGCAAATTATTCACGTGGAAGTATTCTTCCTTCTTAGGTGAAGGATGACTCCTACACAGACAATATGGCTTCATTATGCACTTACGCAAAGTGACGTGTACAGAGAGAGAAATGCAACAGCTATCTACTACTGCAAGGTATCAGCAGCTAACAGGGTTGTTTCTGTTTCTCCGTCATACTCTCCTGCCACAAACACTTAAACAGAAGAATCTTGAACTGGCTCAGGTTTGTTCCCAGCAGGCATACTTGTAAAGATAAAAAGAATAAGATTTTTTCCCCCTGCGTGCTCACTGTTTTGGTGTTATTAAGGAGAGGGCTAAGGAAGGAATGGAATGCTTAGCCCGGCACCACTGTCTGATCTCGCGGAAAAAGAAAATAAGAGCAGTCAAGCAAAGTAACTATGTTCCTATTTCTGGGCCTAAATTTCCATGCCAGGTTGTCTTTTAATGTCTGGTTCTCAAAGTTTTCCTACTCTTAATCCTTCTTGCTAAAAAATTTGTTTTGTTTTCTCATCCTGCAGCTTCTGGCAGCAAGTGGTATGTAAATGCTCAGTAGCCCATCTGAACCCTGTTTCAGAACAAAACAACTTCAGTTTCTAAGTGTCTGAATTACTTTAACTAAATCTGAGGATTTACCTATTGAAGCTTGAGCTGCTCCCTTTCAACTCTGAATGAAGGAAGAATTATGAGACTGGAGTTATTCAATGAGAGCTATCTGTCCTGGCACTTAATCAAAGGGATTAGGATTTGGAAAGAAAAGCCTACAGGTGATCCTCCAGGAAGCATACCAAGCAGTTATCAAAAACATACAAGTTCAAAGCAGCTCAATTTTCATATGTTAAAAGTATTTGGATGAAGCCTCAGGCTTGTTTCTAGGTAAAGAATTGTGTTAAAGCTGTTTGTACTTGCATACTTAGTAGACAAGGGAATGAAATAGCATGTGGTGAAGCAGTACTAGGTCCATCTAACCCTGATGTAACACAATAAATCAATCTTGTTCTGTTAGTGAAACATGATCTGATACTGAGTCCAGGTTTCACTGTGCTTTCCGCACTCCGGCAGTCATAACAGACACTCTTCAGCAAAGAGAGCTGCCATAACACAAACGGAAAGATGTTACATGCTACCTCAAATGCTTTAGTAATTATTAATCAAGGCAGGCACTTTCTCCCCCTCCACACGCACTGGATTTTGAATTTAAAATATATTCAGCAGCTTCAGCTTGTACCAGAGTTTTTGCAGTATTAAAACCAGTAATAAACCGAGATCTGTCCTAGCCGTTGAGAGGCGTCAATAATCAAAGTTAATGGTGAATTCAGCTACAAAGAGTTTACTTACCACAAGCCTTCCATCAGCCTGACATGTAAGGGCAGATAAGGGACAAGGAACAGCACGTGCCATTGCCTTGCCGGGAGAGGAAAGGACACTTGAGGAGCAGGGCTGGACCAGCTGTGGATCCAAGACAAAGTCCTTAAGCACTACAAGCCTCACCAACACATCTCTGAGCTGGCTTTCTTTGCCAACCTGTTATATTTTGCATGCAATGAATGGAGATAAGGCTGTCTAGAAGGAGACAATAGAAAGCATCGACTGTACATAGTATGTTCCTACCTAAAGTCACCATAAATCATGCAGCCAGTTGCCATGGAAGGGAACACTGAATCACTCTGCAAAGCCTACCCTCACAGCCTGTGAGCAGCACACGAGGTGCAGAAAGGTGGGGAGGTATCCTTGGCACCAGCTCCTAGAAACTGAGACACTTCAAGTACAGAGCGCACGGCTTTGGGCCACACAGCAATTGCTAAAACTTTAGAGTTAAATATGTGTGTGTGTATACACATATACATACATATATACATATATATACACTCAAGAGTTTAAATATGTATATATACATCTCTCTCTGTACTTATACGTCTATACATGTCTCTATATATCATATTAGCTCAAGGGCAAGTACTCCACAGCCCAGTCCACAGCAAAAGAGAATGGCACTTATCTCCCAAAAGGAGGAAAAAAAAATATATTTCCACAGAGAAAGGAGAGGAAAAATACAGATGTTCCAAGCCTCAGCTTTCAACCTTTGCTGAATAATACTTAGAGAAAAAACTGTGTTTCTTCTTTCCCTGTTAATATTATCATCCTATATACATATCACACACATAACCATCAACCAATCTCTTCATTAATTCTGGGGAAGTGGTGGTGGGAAAATAAATAGATCTGCACCCACCAGTTTCTTTGGCAAAGTAATGAAGAAAATTGAAAGTACATTATGCAGCAAAGTTATCAGGACCAGCTCATTTAAGACAAAAGCAAAAGATAAATTCTGTGAAATGACAACCCTGGAATAAAAGCACAGTACTTGTGAAAAAGGACTTTAAGATGTTTAAAATCGTATGCTTACATAAATATTAGTAATTTGTCAATATTTGCAAACATATTTAATATCTTTTTTTAAAGTTCAAGACTGGGATTATGGATTTTAATGATTATGTCCCAGTCTTAGTTAATTTAAACAAATGTAAGACAATAAAAAGAATTATGGATTTTGACCAAATTGTTTTGAGGGGGTCATTACATTAAGGCTCCCTCAGAACAATGAAGTTACACAGTGCTAAACTACAAGCTTTATAACAAATGTAACCTGTATCAGAGCTAACAGGTGTGGCTGAGAAGCAATACTGCAATACTGATCCTCTGTGGCTTCCTACCATCTTTACATTAAAAATGACTGGCTTGAATATTACTCTGAGACAATCTTGAAGTCCTTATTTGTACCTAATTCACCCTTCAAAGCAGCAAGATTTAGCCCTAACGTATCTAATAATGAGGAACTGGAATAGATTTAAATTTATCCTCTGACTCTGGAGCTGTACAATGTCTCTGTATAGTCCCACCTGCCTGTAGAATCAGGCCCTTGAACGTCCACAGGAAAGAAACAAGAAAAAACGTGTAAATTCCTTCACAATTACTTTCTAAAAAAGTAAATGGAACTAAAATATGTATTGAAACAATCTCATTGACACAGGTTTCAAGGCATTACTTTCCATCAAAAATGTGTGCTGTGCTGCAGAATAAACACATTAATGCTCAGTATTTTTAGCTTACTGATCAACAGATTGGCTGTTACAAAAAAAAAAACGAAGTCTTAAGACACTAGTCATCTTTAGGGAGTTGCCAGGTACCCTAGCTTCTTTATACATTTCCCTTATGACTCATCTCAACAAGTATGACCAGTATCAACAGGCACTGCTCGCAACCCTGATATTGTGCTAGGCACCATATAAGCAACGAGCAGGAATCAGCCGTGAAGAGCCTACAGTCAGAGAAGTAAAGAACAAATAAGGCAGGAGAAATTCTGTTACAATTACAGTGGTACACAGACATCAAGCACCTATACGAAGACGCAGGGAGCTGGAATTGAATCCATGCCTTTTATCTCTCTTTCCAGAGCATAAAAACCTACCAAGCTCAGCGATAGCTGAGGGCACTCAGCACCTTGCAAGATCCGTCCAGCAGGAAGTTCATCTTCATAATAAAGCTATTGAAAGCCAAATATCACTTTCATTCGTAACGGTGTGAACCCACAAAGATGCTTTATTTCTATGGAGACCTTTAGAGTGGGATTTGGCTCCAAGAAGACTGAGTTACATAAATGGATGACTTTGGTAAAGAATTTTAACTAACTTCAACAGAGTGCCGTTGGATTTACACCACTGTAACAGTGTACGTGTCCTTGTACGACTAAAATAAAGGGCTGTATCAGTTAGCTTCCCATGCTGTCTCCCGTAAAAATAGAAAGGGCTGTTACCATCACAACATAAACACTGGAATACATCTTGTGTACACTATTAAATAAAAAGATGTATTGCATGATTGCTACAATTTTATTCTTATGTCTTTTTGCCAAAAAGAAAATATGGCTTTAATATAAGTTTACATCTGCGTGGTATTACATGCATGTAAAACAGATGTAACCTAATTACATTTTCATTTAAATTGCTAAATAGCTACTTAAGTAAAAAGCTAAAATAACATACAAACAACAGTTACTATAATAACAAGTGTACTTAGAATTAAATGAAAGGGATCAAAGCTACAGCATACAAAATTTGAGCTGGTCTTTGAAAAAGATACAGTGACATAACAGCGCTGTATTGATTTACTCTGTAATGTAATGTCTCTGCAAACTCAGCCAGAAGACACTTCTCAGTTTAGCAGAGACATATGGGGGAAAACCCAGAGTTTATACAAAGACTTTGGGTCTCAAGATTAGACATACCCTACTGGAGATTATGTAGCCAAATCCCAAATTGGAAATTAGAATACCCATGCAATACAATCAACTTGATTATAGTTTTAGGCAGACCTGTCTGAACTGGCTGGACTCAGAACTCATGTCATAACAGTGCAATCAGAGTCTGCCTTTTTATTTTTAGTAGAGACTGCAGTCTTAAAAAGAGATACTGTATTATTTCTATCTCTCCCTATGCAAACATGTTCACTACAGCTAAGTTTGGGGGACTAATCAAAATATAGTGAGTACAGTGGAAAGACTAGAAATCAACTCTCTTGGGTCTTCAAGAACTTAAAATATATTTAATTTTCATTCAAATGTTTTTAACAGAAAAGGCTAAAATATCAAAGCCTGGACACAAACACAAAACTATTAATTGCATTGATAAAGCATATTTAAGTGTATGCAGATAGTCAGGAACAAGACATACAAATGCAGGATTCTGTATTCCCAGTATCACCCTCAGTAACTTAAGACACCGGTTACAATGTATGAATTTATTTCCATTACATGCAAATAGTATGCACAGAACCTCTATTACAACTTTAAGGAAGCAATCGTACATTTTTATCTGCCAAGAATCCTAGCTTTTAATTACCTTATCTGTTCACTTGGTACTTGATAGAGCTCACCTTCTGCATACTTGTCTTTCCAAGCCATTTGTGCAGGCTTTTATAGGTGGGCAGAAGGCACTGAAATTTATATTTACTGCCATGAAGCAGCTAATGTATTAGGTTTCGCATGTACATTTACACTTTGCTAGACTATTCTTTGTATCCAATTACATTTCTATTCACTTGTTAGGTTGCATGCAACTGATGAAGGTTCAACAAGCTGATGAGCAGAACTTTGTACAACAATGCAAAAGCATGTCGGTATTTTATATCAAATAAACAGTTGAGGATATTATTGAATATTTTTTTCAGAATAATGCCGATATAAACATTGTATAGACTGCTGCCTTCAGTACCTGTAGGCTGCTAATTACCATTTGACTTGAGTTAAATATTGTCCTCTTTAGAAATGCACTGCAGAAGGAATGATGTGCACTTGTTGCTTTGCTGAAAAAATGAAAAGCCAATGACATTTACACATTTCACTATGAAGTGAACCCAAACAGGACTGAGGTAGCAGCTTTTTGGAACCAAGAAAATAATTGAAATGTGAATCATTTTCACATCTTCTGAGGTCTGAATTTTCTTTATTCGTCTTTTAGATAATTACTTACAAAACATACAAATTTATTATTCTTTCACCTAATCTGGCTAAAACTAACAAGTCCCCTTTACAGAGTTCAAGAGGGAAATTCACCCACCAGGTTTTTTTTTTTGCATCTTACACAGTTTGCTTTGTGTGTATGTGTGTGTATATATATGTATATATATATATAACATCTATGAAGTTACTATTTGCAACTCTGTGATAAACTGTTTCTCATCTTCTCATTGTGTGTCTTAGAATTTAAATCCTGGATTAGAGCAAAGTCTAAGGAATAGCACAGCTCAAAGCGTGTTTAATCTATCAGCAGTTCTGAAGGCAGGAGAACAAGTTGAGTGAAGAGTACAAGCTATTTATTTAACCTTCCCATTTATACAAACCCATTGTAATTTACAGCAGAAACCTGGAAGTTGGTAAAGTGATCGGAGACACATCTGAAACGTGTCCAGCTCCCAACCAGGTCACCAGAAATTCAGATGACTCAACATTTAGCTACAGGTACTCAGTATACATCAAGCCTGAGTACTGGACACAGGTGAAATTCTCATTTAGGGTCCTCAAAAATCTGTATCCCTTCTGTGTCTCATTAATGACCTGCATTCCTCTTGCTTTTTTGCATCTAGACATCACTACCAGGAAATAACTACGTACAGAAAATTAACGCATAATATACACTTTAATTCTGTATAAAAATCAATGGTCTTCTAAACAAAAGCTCAAACCAGAACATATTCTGCTCTTAAAGCACAGACCAATATGGGGGGAATATGCAAAGTCAGGAAGTAGATCGAAGTTCTCTTTGTTGCCATTACAAACAAGAAGGGAATAGGATTACCCGCAAGGGCTATCGTTCTCATCAGTCTATCTTAAAAAAGCCCTACATATATGATCACCAATATTAGGTGCATGAAGGCTTTGAAACAAGGGTTTGTTATCCTCTGGCATCCTTTATGCTACCTAGAACAAGCAGGGATCTGAGCTGATGATAGCAGGCTTCTGAGATTGCAGAAATTCCTGGCTTCCAATACATCACATTGCACACCTCTTTCTTTTGTGCACTAAGGCTAAATACATAAAGATTGAAGTATACTCTTCAACATTTTGGTATTAGACATGGATCAACTAGAAAAAAAGATACATTTATCTTGCTGAAGCACTACTGTTTCATTGCTCATTTTAAAGAAATTATCGTCATTAAAAGAAACATGAATTAACTTGCCAGGCAGATGTTATTCTGGTGTCTCTTCTGTGAGGTCCGGATAGAATAAATCATCTCTCTGAAAATTTCCATTTTCTCTTAAGACTGAAAGCCTTATATATTACTATTTATAGAAATCTTATGATCTTTTGAAATTAAAAAAACCCTTTTTTTTCCCCCATTGGAAAAAAAGCAACAGTAGCTACTTTTTCATGAAAGGTTCAGTGTATGCAGTACTATGCATTAGAACACTGACACTTCTAAAGGAAGAACCAGCCTCTGACCCTATTTTGATGTGCCAACATAATGTTAGTGCTTGCATTTTAAAATATTTATTTCCTTCATAGATATTTTATGTGTAGATCTCAGTCCCTATGCAGTAAATATTCTTATTTTCACATTAGCAGAAGCCACGACTAACATGATGCTCTAATATGAAAGACCTTCCTTCTTGGGAATCAGATTGTTTTCTGTCTTAAGCTCAGAATCAAAGGCATAAAATCATGTGTGCATTTGGAGATGGACAGACGCAAAATCTTAAACATGCAAATGCTTCACTGAGACGCTGAATAAGAACTTTTTTTTTTTAATGGGGGAAATATAATTTGTTTTGAATCCTTATAGTTTTTAAACTCTGAGATAATTTACATCACTTTCCAGCGTAACTCAATTTTTTATGTATATTAAAACAAAACTCTGTAGTTTTGTTTGCCTTTTTTTTTTTTTTTTTTTTTTTTTTTTTTTTTTAAGTATAGACAACTACTAACAGAAAGTCAAGAAACTGACCCAGTGAAGTCCTGCCCCCTGCCCCCATTATCAAGTAATCACATTTTCAGATGAGAGTCTCTCCCTCAAACCACTAAGTACATTTCTGAATGCTGCCAGCCCTGAAGCCAAGAGTTCTGCCCAAAGTCTGCTAACCACCAGCTGGTAAGTGGCATCACCGTGGAGCTGCCATTTTTTATGTAATACTTTGTGCACAATTAAAATCAATACTATCTGTCAGGATGAATCTTTACCAAGAATCTTTACACTGTCTTCTGGCAAAAATTGCTTTTCATAACACAAGTCAAGTTTACCCCCAAGAAACGTACACACTTTTGTTCCTTAATGGTCAATATATTCCAGTAGCGTGTCCTTTTGATCATACTTTGTGTCAGCTAACTACTAACCTTGTCCTTCACACCTTTTCTTTTCCTTTTTTTCTTCTCTTTCCTCTCACTCTCTGTTGGCAAAGCTCCCCCAAAACACTGATGTTTATTATCAAAATAAATAAATAAATAACTTTAGATCTCGGCTTCTTCAACCACCACTTCAACTTTTATTTTCCCTACTTCCACTGAATGCAAGTTTAAAACTACTGACTTAAGTTCCAGAAGACTACTTCAGAATACATGATGAACATACAGGAACATATAAACTGTTTAGCAATTTATTTGGGAGTGAACATATGCAATTATGAGCTGATCAGATTGTTTTCAAGAAAATTAAGAAATTTGTCTTCTTTCTCTGTGAAATTTAATACTGTAAGACATATTCTTCCTCTTGTTCATAAGTCAGTGATGTTCCTCACTTCTGTCTCTCGTCCTTGCCACATATTGTATTTTACCTTAACGTCATACAAGTCAGTATTAAGTTACTAGTTTAAGTAACTTCCTACTGAACTTTTAGGAACTTATCCTACGCATTTATATGTTATATTTATATAAAATGGCTACACCCAAGATAACACACTTCCAGAGAAATACCCAACTCAGATAAAGGAATACATAAGAGCACAATCTTTATGAATTTTCCTCTAGAGGATGCAATAAAATATCAAACTTAACTTTACCTGTTTTCATTTGGGCTTCTGGAGCCTGCAGAGATGGAAAAGTGTTCCCAGGAATTGTTTCTTTGCTTGACTTGCTTGTTCCATCAAATAGGCAGTTATTTTTTTTCCCCACGTGTGTATAATGGAGAAGATTATCAATTCCCAGCTTTGCAAAACAAATTTAGAACTCATTCACACACTTTTAGATTTCACTTTATACTTTCTACATAAATCTGTTGAAACAAACCCCTGCCTAAAAGGCTAAAAGAAATGTTATTAAGTACCACGTGGAAAAAAATCTAGCAATTTCAAAGACATAATATGGAGAGAGTAGCAGGGATAAAATGAAAGAATTAAAAAAACAGAGATCCTTCTGGGACCCTTAAAGTTTTATGAGAATAGCCTTAGTGAAAGATCTTTGAATGTGTAAATGTAAATTAATTGAAGAAATTGAATCTTTACCTGCATAAATTTGTAACATTTAACAATTAAAATCTAGTTAAACATTAATGATCCAAAATTTAAAATGTGCCCCCTATTAACAGGGATGAAACATTCTTCAGTAATCAATATTAATGAATGGAAAACGTTCAGGTAACAAAGCCTAGTGCATTACTAGCTATTGGGGAACAGGAGTTTTTGATAAAGTTTTCTATAATCACAGATGACTCCCCCTTCTGTTATGCATCTTGTGTAAAGGAAAGTTCACGAAGGATGATTTAAAGAAGGAGGACTACAAATTCTGTATGCACTCTGGAAGATCATTCATCATGAGGGATTATTACCATACACAGACTAACAGCATGGTATCAACAGATGACCAAGGAGCTCTTAAGAAGCTAAAGAATAATATTTGAAGAGAACCACTTATCACTACTTAATATGTGCCTCTTGTACACGTGTCAGTGGCAAACTCACCACAGCCAAAATTGCTAGTCAGTAATCTGAAAATGAACCTCCAAAGCAATTATAAGGTGTGTTACACTTTATTCTGTAGTTGTATCCTGTATTTGAATTCATATTTTCATACAACTGTTAGCAATATCTTCTAAAATACACAGACATCTTCAGACATCTTTCTATTGAATAATATTTTTCTGTTCATATATATATATATATATACAGACACATATACGTACTCTACATACTTTTTTTTTTTTTCCCCAGTGGCTTTTAAACTTTATGTATGGTCTCTTTTTACTTTCCATGTGCAATTGGTTTATTTCCCTCCTAGACTTTCATACCTCAGGAGGGATGTGACCTCAACATTTTTAGTTCCAGGTAAATCCACACAAAATTAAGACTTGATCTTGAAATACTCTTCATTCTGACACCTCTGAGAATCATTGCACTTATTAATAGATCCCTTTTCAAGCCTCGACTCCCGTCCTTAGCAGTAGAGGAAGAAGATGGGTACAGAAGAAAGCAAATTCAGGCAAAGAGTAATGCAAGTCTGTTACTGATGGATTTTCCATCCTGGGAGCCAGCATGTAAACTGCAAAACCACCGTAGAATATCCAAAATCAATCTCAAACCTGGGGGTCTAGTCGGGCTTCTAAACATTACCGTAGACATTACTGAACTGAAGGAAAGGTGGTTAAGATGGATATACAAACAACCCTAAATCACTCAGCATGAAGATGCTTGCCTTTTCTATCATAATTTCCATCAAGGGTATCATCAAGACTTTGAGATGACCTGAAAAAAGTGACAGGCTACCGAGCCAGAACTGTCTCAGGATTTATAGCGTTGCTGCACCACCAGAGGGCACACACACATGTAACTGAGAACACCTAACTGGAATGAATGAAATCTAAGTAGTTCTTTGTTTCTCCTTAGCCTAGAGAAGGAATAATGCAAACAATCAACTCTGAAATAAAAACATGCTGGGAGTACTATTTGGGTCTTAAAGTCATAGCAATCACGCAGAGAAATGTTAAGTCACTTCTACTAAATGGCATATACCAGACTAGCCTTAGCCTTCATGTATGGTGCCCCAAATGACTGAAGATTTGGCCTAACAAAAAAACAAAACCACACCATATCCAAAAGCCTTCAAAAATCCCATGGAACTTTCTTTTACAGACCCTGTGTCCTGTCCAACATCCAGCTTGAGTTAGGCTGCCCAGCAGCAAGTTCCTCTGTAATTTTACTACGTCAATTTTCTTCTTTCTGCCTTATCTACACAAGAAAGGTGTGGGCTGGCACGTGTGATGTGATGCATTCTTTGTCAGGTGGCACAGGGATATGGGATCATTCAACACAGTGTCTGTCTGTCACTTTCCTTTTGAATAGTGTCTCTATATGCAGCATACATTTGACCCTTACCGTGCCATTAAAGACCATGTAAAATATTTTGTCTTCATATAATCATTTTCATGAAGTGATTAACTTAAAATTTAGTAACTGACCACATAAGGCAACCACAGAATCCATTCAATGTGAAATCCTCTCACTGACGACGTATCAGGTATGCAACTGCTAATTACTGATACTACACTTGATCTTAGCCAAAAGGCCAAGAAGCAATTAGCCAAATAAAGCACCTATGAGCATTAATACACCTCCATACCTTACAAATCATTAACGTTTTTAATATTTCATCCTCCCAGAAAAGCAAAGAAATGTACCGAAAGGCAATCTGCAGTTGCTAATACTTAATACTAGCTGCTAGCTTAACAATAGGCTGGCTTGGTGACAGAAATATGTTCACAGGAGAGAAGTTTTCCAGTCATTATGGAACTATTGATTTCTGACAGTCTGGCACTAAAATGAAATTACAGTCACTGTATGCAAAGAAGCTTTCTAAGTCTTAACACAAAGGTCTATATACCTCTTCAGTGGCCTATATATAAGCAGAAGTCTTGCTGGCGCAGCTCCAAAAATTAACTTCTCCATAAGTTTTCTATGGTAGTCCAGCCAAAATACAACCTCAGTTTAGGAAAGATACTTGGAGTCCTTTGCATATGCACTGATCCCGTAACACCAGAACTCTGCCTAGCAGAGGGACCATAAATATCTTCCTTCTCTTCCCATGGCAGCTAAATAAACGCTGATCTGACTTCAGTTCTACCTTCTAGATTTAATGGTGCACACAACTGAATGAAGATAAAATTTTCTGTCTGGAGATGCTAGACATCTACTTAACTGGAAAATAATCATTACAAAAAAACACTTATGACAATTCCTACATTTCACTTCACAAAAAAACACAGGTTGTTACAACCAAAGTAGAAAGAAAAAACCATTCAACTGAGGAAGAAAACCAAACTGATTTATATGAACACAGTGATGTTTTTCTAAAGGTTAGATGCCAAAGCATGAAGAACTACACAGTTTTGGTTTCCATCCTCAAGGCTGGAATTAAGAAAGGCATAAAGGAGAGCGAACAGCGTGATCAAAGATAAGGAAAGGACGTCTTCTGAAGAATGATTAAATACAGTAAGACTGCTTAGCATAAAAAAGTTATCACAGTAAGGAGACACAATGGAACTTGATAAAATCATGACTGAATGAAAAAACTTACTAAGGGAATTACTTTTCACTATTTCCTAATATAAAAAACAAATGAGCAAAAGGAAATAGATTTTTTTTTAAATACAGAATCTTTTGCAAGTATTAAAAGCCAACACGAGTCAAAAATGATTGTGTAATTTTACTGAGAAAAATACCTGTGCAGAACCATTAAATGCAAAAATATGATCTTTGCAGCACAAATTAGCTCCCAGTCACTGAAGCTGGATCAATACCCAGAGAGAGAATCACTATATGCTTCTCTTATGCTCAGTTTCTTCTTTTGGTACCTGCTGTTGCCCAGCCCTGCCCAACCCTGAGCTGGGAAGATCTTTGGTCTGAGCTGCCATAGTGCTGCTCGCCATGGGGAAGGAGAGCAGCAGAAGGGAGTTTTATAGCTTTTTTCCCCCTTCATTGTTCTTACTGACAGACATGTTCTTCCTCACATTATTGTATTAAAACAACGAACAGAGACAGTATTGAAACCACAAGCGTGGATGCTACTTACAAATTATTCCTGACTTGCACGAACGTGGTGTTTGGAGTACAGGTACTTTGTATTCACGACGCACATGCACTGATAGTCGCTGAACAGAGGACCACTGGGAGCAACTCTGGGCACTAATGAGCTGCAGCCGAGGTGTAAAGATGCAGAATTGTTCCTAGGCAAATGTGTACGGTGGAAGGAAGTTTGTACAAGGAAATAGGCTGCTTTCCTGAAGGGGGAAGGAAGCAGAGTCCCTAACTTGCAATTTTTACAGAGGAAATAATCCCAAAACAGGTGTCTGGCTCAACAAAATCTCTCCTTCTTGACCTGCTGCCTTCCCTCCTCTCTACCACAGGAAAGACTTATTTATAATAATTTATGTGTTATTCTACAGAACATTATCAGCCTTGCTGAAGCCTTTCTGCCTTTCTTAAATTACACATGCACATGCTTAAGTTATGAAACTATTCAATATACTTGCCAATAGTTACAAAAACTTTGATATGAAAAAAAAAAAAAGTATCAGGCAAGAAAACATGGGTTTAAAGAACCTAAAATAGCTCTCAGGCTTGTAACTGTTCATAAGAATGAATTTTTATTCAGGAAAAAAAAAAGATAAATGCCGTCCTTTTAATTATCAACATTTATCTCTGGGACAAGACCATCAGGTATATAATATAGAAGATTCTTTTAATATAGAGGACAGATGGCAACTGCACTCCTGGGACTTACTTAGACTGCCCCAGAAAAAAGAAAAAAAAAAAAAAGACAACACTAAAAAATCCTATAATTTTAAAAGGCTTTGAGAATTCCCCGAGGACTGCAAGTCTGGATACAAGAAAGCTGGACTGCCTGGTTTGCAAAGCAAATGATAAAGCATTCAGGAATGTCCAGGAACTCTTCAGGACTGCAATGCACAAAATTAACTTGAAGAATACGCTTCCTTGCAATCTACAGTGGCAGCATCATACGCAGCAGACTTTCTTTTTGGAAACTAAATTATGTCAGAAGAATTTTTGATGATGTCACATGTAAATCCAGCATGGCAGATAAGAACGCTTAGGAAAGATGTAATTGGCTTGTTTGGCAAAATAAAAATATTTCAGCGAAACAAAGGTAACCCTTTAAAAATAATTCTACAAAGCACTTCAACTTGTCTTAAATCACACGCATCTCTATATGCACGTGGTATTTCATAGGCATGTTTCATACTTCACTTACAGGGTGTTAATATCATAAGCTGCGAATCAACACTTTTTTCTCGAGTGTTAATACCATTAACGTCCTGCTGGGTAAACAGCCAGAACCAAGCCGGTGTGCTCAACTGCCTCTGACAACGGTGAGCCTTCCTCCTCTTGGTCTGCAGCACAGTAAAACCATTTGCTTTTTTAAATATTAATTTTCTCATGGAAAGACCAAAAGTGTAAATAAAAGAAGAGTTTAATAGTGGTCTAGTAAAACTCGAAGAGATACTTCATGCAATAGCATTAATTAAATATTCTGCGATTGCAGAGTAATGTGATTATTACTGAGGGCTTACGTGTCTGTAAAGAAAAAAAAATAAAAACTGGAATCTAGTTGACTAAACTGTGCTCATCTCCATTATTGATGCTTTGGGCCACAAATGAAAATTTCCATCTCAGTTTTCTTTACATTGGCTTAAAAAGCACAAAACAATAAAATGTGTAATTTTTTTCTCAAGCCTTTAAACGTAAAGAATGAAATAACGCAAATATTTTTCCTCCCTCAATTTAGACCAAAGTTTCCAAACCGCAGTATTTTACATTACGCGATGCACCCTTTAAATAATTAAACCGTTCGGCTCCATCCCTAAGTTAAAAAACATATAGAGCGAGCACAGCCATCAATACAGGATTTGCCCCTCTCTGAATTAATCCAATTATTCAAATGTCAGTTATAACTGTCAGAGAGCAGTTCCTTGGGCTGGACCAAACTGTTAAAAATTAAAACTGTTTTACCTCGTTTAGTCTCTCTGCCTTTTTAATGTAAAATCCATGGTCTTGACAAAAAGTTGTGGGATTTGACACCCAATGCAACACAACCCTATTTCTGTCATACATGCATAATTCACTTTGGAAATTTGCACTTGCTTTAAAATATTACTAAAATATACATGTAACATATGCTAATTCAGCCGCACTGGCTTGTAAGCTCCAGCCACTAGGTTATATGTAAACTTTGCCAAGTGCATACACTGTACATAAAGGGATTATAAATGAAAGAAAAGATCACTGTCCCTAGCTCTCAGTTTCCAGCCTTGGCCAAACTGACAGCCCCAAATCCCAGCAACATCTAACATGCCCTTCCTGTGGAGAAGACAGCCTGTTCTCAGAGTCTTAATTACATCCCAGCTGACTGCCCAGCGTTGCCAAAATCAGGCAACAAACGATGCACCTTCACTTGCAATATGGTCTGCTAAACAGACTCCCAGTCACACAGAAAGAAACTTTCACAACAAGGAGAAATAAAGGGACAAGCTAGCGAGGGAGGGAGAGGGCAAGCAGCAATCAAGACAAGGAAAAAACCTCTTCCCGGGCTCCTTGGGGACCGGCGAGCAGCAGCATGTAACAAACAAGGCTATCCCTCGCTCAAAACAACCTCGCAGCCCAAGGTGCCTCACGCCAAGGACTGCTGTTCTCCAAGATGGGCCACTGGAACCAAGACTCGATAGATTAATGATTGTTAAGGAAGGCTAACCAACCCCACACTGCTCAGGCCATTATAATTACAGAAGAACAGCATGCCACATTCTGCAATCGCAAATGGTATCATATGTTTTCCTGGCTGCCTTGCAGGAGGAGCTTTATTTACACAGATGAAATGCGAGAAGTGCAGATTTAAAGCAACAGCATTATTTTAAAATGAGAGTTAGCAGAATTGCACGCCTTCACGGATACCCAGACCTGTCAGAGAGCTGCTCCAGCCTGCAGGCCGACCACCACCAAAGTGCCTGCGAGGGCAGAACTCCCCCGTCCTAGCCGAGGCTGAGGGCTACGCTCACAGCATTTACAGCAGCCCCTTAAGGAAACGAATTCAACTTTACCCAAGTGCTGACAAAGCACAGAATTGTCCTAGGACTGCAGGGCTTCTTTAGGGTCCGCGAAATGAAACGCCACTCTCACTAGAAGTGCTAAGGAAATCAGAGGTTATTTGCTATCGATTCACAGAACAGTAATATCAACATTATGCCAATTAGCTCCCACAAGATGGCTGCATACTTTCACTAAAGTTTATGATATGCAAACATATCATTTATGATATGCTACCTCCTAGAAATAGTAGGTATGCACTGATACTCAGGAGGTTTTAGCTAACATCATTCCCAGAACAGCTACCAACAGTTACTCTAAAATCACCCAGGTATCTTATTTCCCAATAAAGTTAGCTAGTTCTACCTAACAGTCACATGCCATTTTTAGATTTATATCCTTCTTAAATACACATTTGATATAAAAATGATACTTGTATTAAAACAGGTATCTCCCCCACCAGTTTACTACTCCTTCAATCTTATTCTTTCCCTTCCACATTTAAACTTTTACATGATGGACCATCTACAAAAGCCAGAGAATTTCATCGGGAACAAAACTGCCTGCAAAAACTGGCTGCGTACCACTGGAACAGCAAGGACATGCCACAAACAATAAATCTCAATGCTTCGTGACTGAGAGCAAAAGTATCTCCTGAAATAGCTCCAGATTAGTCAACCTTATTGACAAAAGTTTACAGGACAGAATAATTTGCACACAGCTTTGTTCTGCATTTTTTTCCCTTTCCAGCACTTTATACAAAAGAAGAATGATAGAAATCACTATAGTCAATCACATTTAAGCACAGGATTACATTTATTACCTTTTAATATAATATTCAGGAGAATTCTTAACAACGGAAGACAATTTTTATCAATACCTCAAAGACAGAAAAATTCAGCTAAATTTAGAAAACTGAACTTGATTGAAAGTAACGATCCTCCTGTTTTAGCACAAAACTAAGTCTCATTCTTACATTTTAATCTTCAGCTTTGAAGCCTATAAAGTAGGATGCAACCTGCCTACTGAGACACAGGTTAGCACCTGGTGCCTTGCAGAACTATCAAGTCACAGAATGGTTGTCAAGGCTTACGTACAAGTAGTAGAAACATTTTTTAATTCTTGCATATACTTGTTGCTAAGTATTGGCAATTTCTATACAGGCAATTATCCATATTGGCAATATGGATACATACTTTTTTTTTTCCTCTTCGTCTGTCTCTGTCTGTTGCCACTGATGTCCAAGATTTTGGTGCTGCAAGTTCTAACGTGTAGGTTATTTAATTTTATAAATAGCCCTAAGGACCCAGCTACAATGTCTGCTTAAAACAGTAAATTCTACACAAGGCAGACTTCACTGAACTACGCAAAACAAACTGAGAGTACTTCTTCAAATGAGCAGTACACATTTCTGAATACTCTCCATCCAACTTAGTGGCCTATACTTTTGCAGACCCACATCCCATTTTCATTCAACTGGAAGACCGCTGCTGCAGTGGGGACAGCGACAACACAAAAGTTGTGCTGGGGATGTAAATTCATAGACATCAGAAGGTGTGAGGAATTAATAGACTGTTTTCACAAGGTGAAAGATTCAGAAACCTTCACAAAGATGTAGGTCTCCTTCTGAATGCTGTGTAGACAGGCACGTATCTTTTTGCCGAGTCACTCTGGAGTTCAGTATTAATCTCTCTTGTAAAAATACAGCGGGCAGAAGAACCATATCCAAGCTCATTCTGGGATGAATGGAAAGATCACGAGCAATCCTATTTCACGAAATCCAATCCCGTATCACCAAAATCCTCTTTTAAGAAAACTGACGTGATTTTTGTTGGCTGTTGTTAGCTGTAAAGGAGAAACTCTAAAAACAGAGGACAGATAACACTGAACAATCAGCAGAAGTTCCCTAAAACTCTATTTATATGCTGTAGGAATAATATTTGTGAACAATGAACACTTTCCTAAAGTAACATTAGCTGCACTGATACACTACCAGTCATATAGAAAAGATGTGAATCAGGTAATTCATGGTTATCCACTACTTCCAGGATTAAACTTCTTCCTAGGATTAAACTACTTCCAGGATTAACTGCTTTACTGTTTCATCCAGCAGATACAAGAAGACTTTCAGGAAGACTAAGGAAGGTGTAAAACCACGGTTAAGAAGTATAAACAGCATTTATATTACACAAAGCTGCATCTCTGCCGGACACCTCAAAGACTACTGGCATCTGATACATCAGACCATTGCATTTTCAATGTATATTACTTCTTACGTAGAAAGAAGGCGGATTCCTGAGAAGTGTTTCACCTGTGATGAAAGGGTCAAGTGCCTGTCAGCCACAGAAGAATTGGACATAGCAGAAAAGAGAGATACTCATCAGTTAGAAACAGCAAAGTGATGTACAAGCAGTGCCATTTCAGTAACAATTCAAGTGGTCAACGTTTGGCCACTTGTGCAGAATACTTACAGGTTGCCTACTGATCCTGCCTCTTACAGGAATGCTGACTTCAGAGCTGCAAACATTCAGCATCTCTAGAAACAGCTTTGCAACACGTACACTAAGACTCAAACACCCTTCGCCCCCACCTCGCCCCCAAAGTAAAGTCAGAGACCTAGGAGGTCTAGCAGTCTGAGTTACAGTGCACCTAAAGCATCAATAGACACAAGCAATGTCTGCAGAAGACTCGAGTTTTAGTCAAGACAAACAAAAAAGACTCAACTAAATTTGTCCCTTCAAACTACCTGCATAACTTCCTTACATAACAAACTTCACAGAACTGTAGCAGTGACAGACACTAGGGGGATTGTTATTTGCTTTTAGCATAAGAAGTCAGAGTATCTCTGGGGTGGAAGAGAGAATTTAGGTACTCTACGAAACCATCTTCCTTTCCTGCTCTGCAAGAAAAATGATGCTGCAATACAGCTCCTAGGAGCAAGGACCTTTATTAGTGCACTAAACAGAAGAGTCAGAAATATTCAAAACTTACCCCTCGCTGATCTGGAAACAAGGACCAAAGCCTGGTGATGAAAATGGTGAGGAACTTTTCCAGTTCACTATGAATCAAAAGCATTATACATCATCACCTGTTAAAGACAAACTTCTCAATCAATCATACGACAAGTATCCAAGAGCTCCTGAAGAACAGATTTTTTCTGAAGAGAAAGGTCTTTTTCAGCTTGCAGTTCACTTTCAGACATTAAACACGAACATGGCACAGAAACCTCACAGCACCGCAAGTACAAGCCTAACATGCCACAGAAGGTGGTGCAGAAACTTGTGTTACCATCACATTAAGTGTACGTAACTCCTTGTACTCAAAACAACAGCTCCGTGTGTAACCTCACCATGATGCGAGGTAAGCACCCTTACAGATCTGTCTGCCGAGGTGTGCAGAAACAAGAGAGGAAAGTGAAATGACTGCTGTTTATCTGTACTTCGGTAGACAGAATATACAGGACACATTTTTCTTGTTTAGCTGAGAAAATGACAGTTAAGGACTGAAGACAGAAAAACTGTTGAAGCCAAGCATTCAAATAGAAATTAGGACTTTCCTAATATAACAATTACATTAGAGGATATATGAGTTCTTTAGAAGTTAATTCCCATTGTCCTCAAACCAATGGACACCATTCTAGAAGATGCCTTTAAAGCCAGAGACAAACCACTGGACTCATACAGGGACAGCAGTGAAATTAACGCCGTGTTACATACAGGAGGTCAGACTGGATGATGTAACGGTCCCTTCTGGCCTTAAACTCTATGAATCCATGAACCAGAGAACAAGAACATAGCAAAATACAGGAGACAGAAAAAATATTTTTTGTTTGTTTGTTTAAAATGTTTTTATCGTTTGTTCCTGCAAACAGAGCTGAATTCCACAATTTTGGCTAATTTTATCAATTGCATACAATTCTCAGAATGCATTATTTTAAAATGCATTAAATCTTTATTCAACAATATTTGTTTAAATTAACAATGAATAAAATCACAAAGGCAATTTTTTTCTTCCTTACAAAAAGGGCTTAGATTTAAAAATGCCCTTCTTCTCAGACGAGGGAAATGCATCATCCTACCACAGTATTCTATTAGCACAATGCTCGAATCCAGCCCTGAACATCCACTGAAATGTGCTTTTGAAGAATGCACAAGATGAATGTCATATTCACTCAGCATCCATAAATCAACTCGTATAATTTAATACCTGTTGAAATTTTCCTCCAATTTATTATATGAAATAATAACATGAGAAGTAATTACAATAAAGAAAAAGTTCAGGTGCAACAGCATTAGTTCAACATCTAGGATCAAGTGTCAGTGGAGATTAACAAATTTCATTCATTTTATCTCCAGCACTGGAGACACGCTGCTCCTAGCTTTAATAGTCAGGAATGTCTGTTAGTTAAATGACTTTGTAAAGGCAGTCAAGTGAGGGCAGACAGCGACAGTTTAATTAGGGAGCTTGCTATAACTCTATCTGGGAGCTGTAGGCACTGGACTAGAACAAGTGTAAGCGGCACTCAGTGCTGACTAGCAACCCCTCTCTCTACCCTCCCACCACCAACAAAAAAACCCACGCCAAAAAGGAACCAACCAAAAATGCCACCAACAAAACCCCTTCACACAAAACCCCTTCAGAAGATACTTTTCAGGGCAGGTTCCCTCATTTATTCTGGCGTCAGGTTGGCTGCAGGTGAACGGGAGCAACGTAAGCGCGGCAGCAGAAGAAAGGTGAGGTTAAGAGAGCAATCATTTATCTTGTATTGATTTCTGGACACTATGTCCTAGATACATTCCAAGATAGAATGACAGCTTTCTGGTTTGTGTCAGTAAGGGAAGAAAATGACTAGCACCAGGACCCATTGTTTTCCTATCATATTTCCTCTTAGAAACATGCCACGCTTAGATTTTTATTCAGACAAGGAAATCCAAACAAGTTTATCACAGAAAAGGAGGGTTAGGGGATGGTTAATCAGCCATTTGTCTTTGCTGCCGGGTAGCTGGGAGTCAAAGGGTCAAACCCAAGCACAATTGGACCATTTGGTTTTATCTCAGGTAACCCTACATCTCTGGTAATTGAACCCATTTCACTCGGTCAGAGTTCCTGTCACTCATATTCAATGTCTGTCATTACTGAGAAATGCTTCATGACATATTACACTGACAGAACCACCACTGCAAGACTAGAAGGAATCCCCAGGCACCAAAAGTAGAAGACAATGGAAGCTTCTTTCAGACCAGTGATGTTTAACATTTTATGTGCTGACATTGTGACTGTAACCACAATATAACGAAAGCCTAGCAAATGGAAGATCAAAAAAAAATCCAGTTTATCTGCTTCAGGGACTAGCAGGCAACATCAGAAATAAAACAAACTGGCAGCTCCAAGGTTACCTGCACATAACATTAAAACCCTTGCACAAAATTATATAGAGTATCATATGTATAAATACATACACTTAGTGATGGACCTGAATATGATACTGATTTTATTTATATTACACTTGCTTTAACTGTAGTGATCCAAATCCTTTGTTTTTTTTTCCTACAATTCCTTTACTTATTAGCTGAAAATAGAAAGTGTAATTTGCATGCCTTATGCTGACAACAAGGAAAAAAAAAACAGCTTTTTAAAACTTCCGAAATGATCCTGCAGGTCAAAATTTGATGTGCAAGGATGCCAAAGTTATCAGCACCATAGTCGACGTCATCATACACTCAAAGCTGACTTCCTTGGACCACACAAATTTTTGCCAGAATCTCAATCCAGAGGCTGAAAATTTTGCAGATGCATTAACAGCACCTTAACTTTGTCAGCATGTTCATCAGAAGAAACAGTGGGTGGAAGCCTGGGAGACTTGGACCAGAAGATGGTGGAAAAAACAACAGAAGGCATTGAAGATCTCACTGTGATCAGGATGCATTTAACTCCGTTTTACCTCTTTTACTAAATATCATGGAAGCAACGTATCTAGCACATCATTTAATTAAATCTCTTCACGTAATTGATATGAAAATTGATTTAATTTCACTACATTTGAAATTTCATTTTCAAGAGCCAGCTTCAAACTAAAGGAGTTACTAGATTCCCAGCACCCTTTGCTAGGTATCCAGTCCAAGCATTATGATAAAAGCTGTAAGCTGCTATTTGAAGCAGTTTCTTGTACTGCTTTAGCGATGTCCAGACCAACCAGAGAAGTGAAATAATTTATTTCCATCCTGAGTGCCCTGAATGATAAATAAGCAGGATTAAGTTGTGCTCCCAAAATTGATGGAGGTCCAGAATTTTAGCTGAGATTAATGATATTAAACACCAGAGCTTCAAAGCAGAGACAAATATCAAAGGAACGCCAATGGCGTGGACAGTTTACTTCCATCCGATGGTCATAATGAATTCCACACAGAATGATGGAAAAATATCCTTAAACTAGACATCTCACATTTTATGAAATCAGTTTAGATTGATTTATGGAATTAAGCCATTTTTTTCCACAGCTCTTATACAATTCATTTTAAATAAGGAGCTGCAAGAGCTGTGGGATAAATAAGGAACTTTATCTTGAGCATTATTCACTCTCAGCAAAAGAAACCTGAGCGAGGAATACAAAGTAATCTTCAACTACGAAATTGCTCCGTGATGATCTGAGAATACACTGCCTTAAGTCTATAAAAGTTCTAATATCAACTAAAATAAATTATTTCTAAAGCAACCCTTATTTCTACTCTGCGAATAATCTGTATTTCATTGTGAAGTACATTCACACACAAAAGCTTAACGAGATTTAGAAACTAAGATTTGCAGCCGTAAAAGCAGTTAAGATGTCCAATAAGAAATATATGACAAAGAATAGCCCAATAATTCAGCCATTAATAAATCTGGCACAGTAACCGTTATCTTGTCACAAAGATAATACACCTCCAATCCTTCCATGCTGGATTTTTATACTATATTTATACGCTAAAAGGCTTCTTAGAACCATATGCTTCAATTCAAAGCACCAGAACCCTACTCACACGTACCTGCTCTATTCAACCAGCTGCTTTTGCCCAGTTCCCTACGCTGAATACTTCAAGCAGGGAGTAAAACTCTGGATTTGGAGTGCCATGGCCAAAGAATCCAAATGAATGATATTCAGGTCTATAGCCTAGCAGGGAAATATGTGTTGCAACAATTTTTCTAATGCTGCAATACCATATCACCAAATGTTCCTGTCAAGGCATGGTTTAATTACCTTGGCACCCATGCCACTTATAATCACCTGTCATTAGCAACGATGCTTGCATCTGTTTACACGTCTGTCAGAAATGCCAGCCCAGATGAAGCCTAAGAATAAGACAACTTTTACTAGCGCTTGACCCCAGATGTGGAAAGGTCATCTTAAGGTTATCTAGCCCCAGAGTGAAAGGCGTACAGTAACTAAAAGGTGCTCGATTAATTCTTTAGTTTATAATCAATTTCATTAATTCTATATAGAATTAGAATGCTCTAAGCCAACAAGAAAATAGCTACATTCTTGCAAAACTATTTAGTTTGTTTTTCTTTTTTTGAGATAATTTTGTGAAAATTCCCTATTTTAGCTACCCATAATAGAGTTATTCGCTATAGTCCATTAAACTGTTTATTGATTAGTTGTTTTTCAGAGGTAACCTTAAACTGGGAACAAAGAACTAAATTCTACCTCAGAATATCTGTACGGGCGATGCTATCTTTAAATGTGGGAGCGCAGCGAGCATGCCAATGAACATTTTAAAAAGCTAAGTCTTTGGGCATGGGATATTGTGAAAATCTCAGGTTTTGCTGGACTACAAATCCCAATGTTATCTTTATCCTGATTCTAGAAATGTGCATTCTATGCTGTCTCCTTTAATAACTGGTATTATTGGTCTTCTCCAAAAATTATGTGTTTTTAAGCTATTTCAAGGCATATCTGGTCTGTGATTTCCTCCACACAAAGTATCTTTCTATTGAGGCACAGCCTCCCTTTCACTTTGCCATTTCTATGGATGACAAAGGACTTCTGTGGATTTGTAAAGTACGGGAAGTCAGCAGTACTCTGGTCTTTGAACTCCAGTCAGCTATTGGGAGTTCAAGTTCATAGCAAACATTATGAAGCAGAAGAGAAAACTAGATACTCATCTACTGCACAAAGAAATACGTACCACAATCTGACAGATAAAAATATGAAACGTGCATTTTTGTGACACGCATTTAAACTCAATGTTACTGATTGCTGTCATCTGTTTTGCTTCAGAGCTAATCACACAGCCAGCATCTCATCCTCATGTACACACACAGGTGAGGGACACATGCCATACCCACGGTTCATCACGGCGTTCTCCTATTCATAGCATGCTTCTATTTCAAAGGTATTGACCAACAGATAACAATGATCTTCAACGCTCCAGCTCTCAGCTGTAAAGAACTCTGTACTACACAGTTTTTGCCATACTGCTTCCTCAACATGTATTTTGCAAACATGAGGGTTCTCTTTCGTTGCTGCATATATTGCCTAGGAATTTCATCCTGGAATTTCAAAGTGCTACATGTATATAGCAGAATAAATTGTCCAAGCTATAATAAAAAGACCTATTTAGAAGTATGGAGCAACTAAAATCTGAGCCTCAGGTTATTTAATGTAAAAGGGCAGGACTAGATAAGACAAATTCTGACTGATGTTCTGTCAAAGTCTGCTAGCAGGACTCACTAGGTATCAATTCAGTAAGCACACGAGGAAATCATGAGTGTGCATGCATGTGCACATTGAGGAGGCTAGTCTGGAAATAACATACCAAAATGAGGGAAAGAGCTTATTTCAATAAATTTTATAATTCTAGAAATAGGACTCCTGTAATAAAATGTATTTTCAATGTTTTTTGTACTAAGCCACAGGAATACTCCCTATTAGCTATTCCTGCTATCTGGCAAATATCTCTACAACAAGTACACAAATAAATCACTAAAGTAATTTTAGGGTTTTGTCCTGCAAAATTACTGCTGCAGCACTTACTCTTTAAAACCATAGCAAGTTAGCTGTGTATTTAGAATTACATAAAGGATCAAAGCTCCTAATACGGGGCAGCACCACCAGGGCAATGCCCCGCACAGAGCAGATAAGCACCTGCCCTTTCCTTTCCCCAAGCACGTGTATGGCATCGCTGGCATCACTGCACTCCAGCTCCTGTGGACTGGACTGGAGAAAGCGTATTGCAGTGCACTGCTTCTAGAGAATTAAAGGACCTTCCACCAAGCTCTTCAGCTGCCAAATTAAGAGTTTACTGCATAAGTATTTTCACATCTTTATAACGTTGTTGGAAGTAAAAGCTTGCAGATGTTACAGAAGCATGTAGCTGCAGTGAATATTACAATTTAAATGCACTTTTTATCCTTGTAAGGATGCATGAAACAAAGCCAAGAACTCTTTGGCTTTACATTCTAGTGGAATCCAAACTGGTCTGAATGACTATAAATGCTTACTGTTTGTCTTGGCTCCCACCTATATCAGATTCAGACTGAAGAATCTTAGTGAAGAAATTATAAGGGATAAAATGGATATTTCTAAATTACAAGACTGCAATTCCAGTGGCTCAGTATATCAGTTTTCTGTTTCATCTAAGTCTGCTGTAAAGAAATTGTGGGATCTGACAACAAAGGATCAAAAACATTTACTTTCATGAGCCAAAAGCTTCTTGCCTTGATTATACTGTAGATAAATTAAAAAAAAAAAATCAAGATCAGTTACATTTTGTTAATGAGTCAAAGGGGTGTAGGTTACCAACAGCATGGTTACCAGCAGAATTTTAAAGTGCACTCAATTTAAAACGAATACAATTGCAGTTAAGTTAATCTAATGCTGAATTTTAATGCTAGAAGTCATGTGTGTGTTACTCAAGTGACTTGCAGGTTTGTAACATTAAAAATTAAGGGGAAGCAAGCACTGCCATTGTATCTTCTATTTGATGGAGAAGCACAACACTAAGGACTGCCAGTGTATTGCCACTTAAAACAGCACCCTTTGTCTGCTCGCCTTTTTTACCTGGTATTAATGACACCTGTGTGGCCTGGCTGCCAAGCCACAAAGACACGCCAGCCACCAGCACCACTCCCCAGCACCAATCCCCAATCCCAGTGCAGTGGGATTAGCAGGTAGAAAGACACAACCCATCATGCATGGGATGCACATCTGAACAAAAACTTTCCTCAAGGTTTGTACCAAAGCTATCTTGATAAGAAACACCATAAGCATAACTTGAGTTGTAACATCACGCTCACAGCAATGTTAGCAGTGATACAGAAACTGCCTACAGCCAACATGCAGCTTGCCAGCCGGCGGGCAGGATGCAGATTGGGCATTTGACAACCAGAGCTCGGTTCTCAGCATCCTGGAGAGCACGCCAGGCTGTGCTGAGGGTGCACGTGGGGTGGCAGCGCACGCAGGTCAAGGCACCCGCCCATCAGCACAGCTCTGACTGTGAGCCTTGTTCAGGAGACCAAGCAGCATTTCCTGAGTCACAGCAAAGAAACATTGACTGAACATTTGGCAATACACAAACTGAGAAGCTGGGGATGATGCACATGGAACAAACCAGACAGGAATCATTTTCTTGCCTAAAGTGGCCTAGAAATTCTACAGGGTAGGGCCCCTTCCCTGTTCTTCTAATGCTCCCACACTTGGCACACGATCAACAGCTAAAACCAGAATGTTATTCATTTATCCTAGATTATCACTCCTATACCTTCCTGTAATACATGATGAACATGACTAGAAGAGAGATGCATTAATACAATGTAATCCTTAAAATCCAAAAATTGAAAAAAGATTAAGACTAAGGATGCAAGGGTGGCGGGGCAGGGGGGGAGCAGAGAATGGACAATTTCAGGAAAAAATATATTTCCTCTTTAGGCCTTTGTTGAAAGCATTGAAATCTATGGCAAAACATATGAAGAAAAAAATGAAATATTTTTTCTTGGACTGAAAGATAAATAATTTTCTGGAACAGAAAACTACTGTTACTATTGTGATAGTCAATCAAAATATTTTCTATAGAGATTTCAAACGATACAGTAGTTGGCAATTACACTTATATAAAAAATATAATAAATAAGGAGTCTACTTTCTAAATAATGCACGCTATTATTACATAATGTGAGGCAATAATGATGTCATATTTTTATTTTCCAATTATGATAGATTTTTTCAAGTTTAGGCATTTTAACATTCAAAATCAACATAGATAAACAACTACATTCAGGTGCATTTCAGCTCCATATTGAAAACAAAATGTGTTCAAAAATTTAAGCATGATGACAATTGCCAGAGCAGCTAAGAGGCCACTCATCCCAACATTTATCAATACCGGTAGCATACACAGTTTTTCCAAAACAAAAGAGGTTTGTATCCTGAAAACACAGCACTGTAACACACAGCACGCCTAGCTCACAAAATTATTAATGAAAATCATTAATTGCTGTTTTTTTTCCCCATCATATTTCTGCAGCTGACAATCCTAAACCTGCAAAACTGCCAGGCGTTCTCCAGAAGCCACAAGCTCTAAAACCCAGTTAGCCATCATCCCATCAATACGCAGCACTCACGGAACGAGCCCCAAGAGCTGCGGCGTTCCAAGACATTTTTGCCGTAAAAAAGACGATGAAAGGACTCATGAAAGAGTAGTTAGCATATCTGCAGTAAACATATTACCACCATATAGCATAGGACAAAGCTTGCCGTTTGCACCATTAGGCTAGCTACAACAAACGAGATGCTGTACGTGATGTATAGCCCAGGAAAGAAACCACAGCTGTTTGTTTTTGTAGTACATAGGTGCTCTGCACCTGAGTCTGCAAATATTTATTAAGCCTTCAATGGTGAGGTTGCAATGTGCCGACCAGCTACTGCTGAAAACCATTATCTATGGATAATTAACTATGTCAGGACACTGAGGTCCTAACATGAGGTCCTCATAATTCCCCACTAAGGGAAAGACAGTACAACATTACTGTAATATATTAGTAACATTTAACAACAGGATCGTATTATTTTTGTTTTAATAACGAAGGCTGAATACCATAGCATAGCAGGGTTTAAATTATTAGTTTCTGATGGTACAGTTTAAGCAGTGCTCAAATGCCCAGTTTTTGTTATTACTAAGCAATGTGATAGACTGACAAGCAATGACAACATGTAATTAGAAAAGGTTTTATTTGTAAACAAATAAAAGAGCATTCGTGTCCATGTTTTGTTATTATTAATGCATTTTTTTTTCTTATCATTCCCTTGCAGAAGCCTAAACTTATTGAGAAAAAATAACAAATTCACAAAACATTCCTACTTTTTACTTGTCCAAAATAATTCAAATGAACTCTGGAAGCCCTTGCATTTTTTTTAAAAGCATTTTTAGAAACAGCTAGTAAAAAAAAATTCATCACGCAATAAAAAGGCTTTTTGACACATGAAGACAAAAGCTTCAGGCCGTTTATTAAGACTACTTCCTACTGTGTTGGGCTTTGTTTTATCTCATAATTAAAATCACACCTGAGCTGGGCCATCTGCGAGAGTGTATTAAGTTTCTTACAAAACATGAAAATCCTTTCATTTTTTTTCATACAAACGCCAATAAATCTTGTAGGGTTGTGCGTGCGTGTGCGACAAAAATAATACGCTTAAATAAAGGTCAGGCTTTGAGCAAAAAAGTGAGCAGGCAAAATTCTTTTTCCATATTCTTAACCAATTGTACCTCCATAACAATTACCACAGCTTAAAAGTAGTACATTCAAACAAAAAAGAAACCTTTTTTGCTTTTGATATCTGATAGTATGTTGCTTTCTCGCAGTTTCTTCTATAAGATAAAAATAAAAATTAGCAAAAGTAGAAGGCAGAAGGATTTTCGGATTTGTATTTTCCGTATCTGTTAGCAATTAGGGTGCGCAGAAAAGGTCCGCCTGCACTCTTCAAGATCAGCAACTCTGTTAGCGTGCTAATGCATACGCTTGTAAGTTTTAATTAGAAAAAAAATCTGCATTTCATAAAGATAGATATTGACTAGAAGTCAGGCATATACCTAAAGCAGTTTGCTTTGAACATATTCATATTTAAACACAAGTAATTCTGTTTACTTTGTTGCAATCCATATTCCTTCAAAGAAAACGACATACATTCTTGAAATTATTTTAATACTTGTGTGGAGCCAGGAGGCAAATACACAAAGATTATGTTTCTTGATCTTGTGATTTTAATTATGCAATTAAAATTGCATGGTATCGTGGTAGCCTGAGCAATCCTACTCAAAGTTTTAAACTTCTCACCCAAGGCAAATTATAAAATGGCTCCCTGGCACATAACAGCACCTCGATCGCAGGGCCTAAGACATGGATGAAGGACACTGATCTTTTCCGTCTCAGTAAGAAAAAGGCAATGTATGGGATTATTGTGAAATAAAAGAAGTCATTTATCTCACATCAAGATGTACTATAATGGAGTACAAGAGGAGAGATAATCAGTATCTTGATTTTGATCAAGAAAGTTGTTTTCATAGACAAACTGAATGAGCAAGTGGATCAACTTCATGCAGAGCCCCATTGATTTCACAGGATTCAACACGCACAGAGGTCTCCCTACATTACTGGAACTTTTAATTATCAAGCAGTAAAAAGCCTTTTTTTGTTTTCTATGATGACCCTATTTAAAATTTTGATTTCTTTATAAATTTTGAAGCACCAAGCTTCAGAACTGATCTTTGCTAGCTATCACTGACTCAAATCCTACTGATGTTTACATATATTTGAGCTAAAAAATGAATTTTATTTTTATAAATTCATTTGGCTGATAGCACACTTAAATTGGTAAACATATTTTATTTGAGTTTTAAAATTACTTCTTGCATTAAAAATGACTAAATTAAGTGTGTGTGTCATAAATAAGAATCTGCAGCCATAAAAAACTTTCCAACTGTGTTTTGGAGTCTAATGACTATCAAATACCGAGGCTATTCTGAAAGCCCATTTTCTTCTTGGCTCGAAGGTACGTAAGACTATACTGAGTCATGTTAAGCAAGAAAAACATTTTTTAAATGTTTATCATAACAACCGAGTGGTCTGGATCCAACTCCTATCCTCTCTCCTACTGTAATCTATCTTCCTAAAAAACAAGTAGGCTCACAATACTACATAGTTCAATTGCTTTCCAAACGAAGTTTTCTTTCCTACAGACGTTGGCCAAGAGCCAAGAAACAAAGGCACTGTTCTGAGAAACGTTTTCTTATTCAATTGCACAAAAATTAAATCTTACATTTAAAAGAGAATGAGTTTGGTAATGACGATTACATGTGCCAAATTACAGTTCAGAAAGACTATTTATTAGGACCTATGTCCTGATTCTCTTCAGTTACATTGACTTAAATCAAGAGTAACTCTCTTGAATTTAGTGATGTTGTAAAATCAACCCACAAAGAGATTATGATGATAACCAGGATATTTTCACATAATACTGTCTGACATAAACATACGCTACAATTTCAAATATTCAGCAGTCTTATTATCCCTTCAGAAACCAGTACGGGCCATTACATTCTTGGACAACTTCCCTTTTCCCAGCCTCCTCTACCGAGGCAAATTTATCAAAAATTTAGTGAACACTACATTACAGCAACTACAGCAAGAGCAGACATTGCAGACACCTCCCAGTTCTGATGCAGAATGGTCCCCAACGGAGGGGTGCTTTGGCATACTGATGGATAACCTTGGTAATCTGACATCCTACGACGTAGGAGATAATGACATAGATGAGCAGGTGAAGCAACACTACATTTTATGGAATATGCTAGCAACACAGGTAGCCTTTCCGCCCCCTTACCTCTTCAATAGCAGACAAGGAGAGAATGAACCCCAGAAGGAACTTGGCTTCTAAAGAGCAGTGCCTCTGGGCCTGCTCTTGAGGCAATCTGGTTTTTACACCTCACTTTGCCCAAGGCTGTGCCTAATGCACAGCTTTCCTCTGAATACGCTAAACAAATAGAAATGCGGTACTGTGGTCAGTTCAAAGTCCTGAGTTACTTCTCTGAATACACTGAAACAGTTGCCACAGGAAGAAGAACGGCCCTCTAAAAGCCATTATAATGCATATTTACTTTAAATTCCGTGGGAAAAGCAACAATGAACATGTATTAGAAGTGTACTAATATGAACTCTCTATTCAGCCTTTTCTCCTACTTTGCAAACATATAAAAGGCCCAACTTACAGAGTCAGCTTTATTTTCAAAAAATTTCATCGCTGCAGAATGAACAATAATTAAAATGAAATAATTAAAACTGAATGAAGACTGTCAAAAGAAATGAACAATATATATTTAGATGCATTATCCTTGCTGGTTTTCATTATTGCGTTGGCTCATTTTCTCCTCAATTGAATTCACAACATTTACCCATTCACAGCAGTCTGTATATTCACATCTGCACAGTGGTTGCCTATGGAAATGTGTTCAGTGTCAGCTTTCAGTGCTCCTTCTCATATGCCCTCCCAGCTGTAAATGAGGTTAGGAAACAGCACTGTAAACACAGAAGTCCTTTTGAAAGGTAAAATAGTGGAAGGAAAAAAACCTCGCAGGAAATTTGATTTGTACTGAGGTTTCATTCTTTAAAAAAAACACCCAAAGCTTGACAGCATTTGAAACTATTGAAATACAAACTATTAAAGGAAGAGACGGCAGAATAAGGCATTATATTTTATGGTAGTCTTGTATTATTGATATAAGGAGAAAAGTAAGGCATTACAGTAATAATACAAGTTCACTATAAAAATGTAAGTAGCTCTTGTTCTGAGTACTGGGTTGCATTCTGTTGTTTTATATATAAATATATATAAAGAAAATCATAATTGTTTGCAATTCTTTCAACAAAAAGCAGGACACACACACAGATGTCATAAATAATGCCAAAATAAAGCCATGCTAATTTATGTAATGTGAAACTCTTAACACAAATTACTTTGCAGCGAAATTGCGCCTCCTCATATTGTGCATGTGAAATAAAAGCGAACAGATGTGCTCTTCCAAACCAGCTATTGCTACAATTAAACCAACAGTCATTTTGCAAACCAGCGAGCTACTTCATGTGTGTCTACGGTGCTAATCATCTTTCTGCACTACCGCAGCCCGGCAGATCGGCGAGTTATTTATAGAGTTATCTATCTTGCACTTTGCAGATGATGCCTAACATTATGACAACAGTGGAAAGGTCTCCGTACCTGCCTACCTAAAGCAAGTTTCTGTAAAGTAATGAATAGAGACAGCTTGGGGACCATCCACCTGCACCGCCTGCCTTTTACTGCCTGCAAAGTGAAGCCACAAGGGATTGGCAGAAGGTACTTGTCTGACAGGGCCAGGACAGCCTTTCTCCTCGGTGACAGCCCGGGCCTAGCCTCTTAAACCTGACCCACCATAATTCCTTCACAATGCGGCAGCGAGGCAGCTGACAGTAGCAGCTGCACCTCCTAAGCGAGATGGATGGAATTTTCATAACTAGTTCCCCAAGTTACATTTTACCTTCAAGATAATTTATGAGCTGCTGTGGAGCCTTGAAGAGACAATATGCTTGCCATAAAATTAACTGTAACAGTCTTGTAGGTTGTAATTAACACTGGGAGGGTAGCACCAACTGGATGAAACACATGGCATAATTGATGGTGAAACTGGAAATTAAGGAACCTAACAATATCATTACCGCGCACATCACTTTTGTGAAACCCAGGCTTTCCAGGGGTTAATTACAATCCCCTCCTAACGTACACATTCTGACGGGGAGCGGATGAATGTCACAGCTAGAAGGAGGCAGGTTTGCTGGCAAGGCCACCTTGTACCTGGACTGATGTATATATTGTTTTTTGCCTGGAAGAGATATACATGTCAAAGCAGCAGCACCGGCACCTGAACATCTGGCAGCAGGCACACTGTAGCTTAGAGATAGATGATTGCTCAAGCCTCATAGAATATTTCATTTTCTCTGTAGCCAGCATACTTAATAGCAAAGAAGAAAAAATCCTCTCTGAGAATTCACTTAATGGCACACATTATTAATTTAAATTACTTGAGCAGAGAAAAACATTTTAACTTTATATTGCCATAACTTAGCAGCAAATTAAGATTTTTTTTTCAACAGCGTATTATCATCTTGGTTTATTACATTAGTCTTTAGAAACATGCCGAGCAATCCTTTTAGCAACTTGCCTGTCAAGGGGATACTGTACTGGAGGAGCAATACTAGGGAGCTAGTTAATCGGCAATAACATTATGAGCCGCTGCCATCGTCGCGAAGAAGAAGATGCCATTCATCTGGCTGTATCTAAGGCTCCGCTGTCTGACAAAGCCTTATGGAATCATTAGCGTACTGCATTTATCTGATTCTCTCTCAAATTATTTTAATGAAACTTTTTTTCTTTTTTTTTTTTTTTTTTTTTGTCCCTGGACAAGATATGTGAAAATATACAGATAAATGGTGCAACAGTGTCACCTACAGGCAAGCAGAACAGCTAAAAGCCTTGTCCAGCGTTACACCCTCACACCTCAAATCCCCTCCCTCCCCTCCTCCAGCCTCCTGCCTGCCCCCAGACACAGATCTGGATTTCGGGTTGATGCACACCTCCAAAGATGAGCAGAAGGAGACGCATCTCGATACTTTCAGCGTGGTCTAATATAAAATATAAAACAATTAGAGCATAAATGTGGTAAAGAATGCCTTACAGTAAACATGCTGAACATGCCGTACAGCTGGTAAGTCATCTGGAGTGGACACATCGATTACTTCTCATCTCTTGAGCACTTTTTCAAATCCACCTTTACTAGGTTGTCAGAAATAATTCTGATAAGATTCTTTCCCAGTCAAAAAGACCAAATGTTGACCTTACCAAACAGCGCCTCTACACCCCCATAGCACCTCCACCATTACTAGATAAGGGCACTTGCTAAAATTGAGTTTAAATACAATTCAGGGCTCGAAAACAAGAAAAAAAACTTCATTTATTCAGCCTAGATGAAACTTCATAATATTACTGGGAAAGCAAACTGAGCAGATTATGCAAAATAATGATTATTCACACCAACCTTATAGGAAAACATTTAATATTTTACAGAATTTGACTAAAATCATTTTATTTGCTCAACAAATTAATGCACTGGCAGGAAGATTTGCAGAAACAGCAAATCTGAAAATCTAATATTTGAAAATTCCAATCATAAATTGTAAATTTGTAATCACGGAAATTCACTCTAAATTGGTACCCAAACAATCATGTTCTGATCCAAACAAGGATCATATCCATTGCAGTGATAATATCTGGCGGATCAAAATAACTCACACTATGGGTTTGTGTGGACTGAATTCAGATTGATATTATTTCCGTAACCATCACAACCATCACAAATCACTTGGTAAGCCAAGGAATTTGTCTGATAGTTTTGAAGAGAAAATAAAAAAGAGAAAATGTTGACTTGCAAAAAAAGGAACTGGCAAAAAAGTTAAAATCATGGCCTAATAAACTTGTATTAAAATACCCCCCAGCATAATTTGGAGCTGAAGCTAACTCCAACACAGCCACAGGCATATCTGATGGGACCATTCAAGCTTGCCTTTGTAAAAAGAGTGGAACAAGCTCTTCTTAGCGGATCTGAAAATACCCAGAAATATTTCCTTTTCCTTTCTATTATTGCCTTCACTTCACCACTTAATAGTCTTCTTCAGTTTTCCCTACAAACCCCGCATTCTTAGAGTCTGTTTCTCAGTTAATCATCCTGATACAACTCATGTCCTCTTTTTGTTTTATTTATCTCAATTTCAAATTATGTATTTTATGTCCACAGATGTTACTTTTAACACACTTCTTACCCACAAGTCCTACCTGCTCCATCACCAACCCAAGCCAATCTCTTGTACATGCCAATATGGAAACACAATTAAGTATTGTGGGTTATAAACTGAGGTGTTGCATACCTCTTCAAGTATCCCTGTTGGCTTAACTACTCAAATTTTTCAGTAATCCATAGCAGCATTTTTTTGCTACTATTAAATATGCTTTCCATTTGGGGCTGCTGTCATTTAAAAACATAAAACAAAGAATATGAAACAAATGCGTGCTATGTAACAGGTCCCTAAGGTCTCGAATTTTACAGAGCATCTTAAGAAATGCCAACTTCCTTTGTTAGCTATTTTAAACATCATCGTAGTTTGTCATTTAGTAATTTCACAGTAATTATACATTTAGAAATGAAAATTCAAACAAAATAAACAGCACAAATGTTTAAAATGCCAGAAAAATCTCATTTGTAGTCAAAATAAGTAACGGATCTGATTCTATTCGTCAGTTCATCTTCATTTCTCTGATTAGTTACACCTCCAGCCCAGCCTTCAGCCTCCCAGTGGATTGCACTTTGTGCAATCATGTTGACGTTGGCCAGGAGTTTACCACGGCACTTTCTCACCACGTATCTGTGTACAGGCATCTATGTTACCATAACTTTTAGTGTAAAAAAATAAATAAAATTAATAGAGAGCAATACAGAGCAATGCAACAGACTGCCATCCTCTTTTCGCCTTCAATCAGCCTCAATACTCTCTGCCTCCCAACCATCACCTAGAGCGCTCAGAGCACTGACAGCATCTTGCGCAGCTTCTACATCCATTTAATTTTTGGCTGCTCTGAGAATGCCAGCAAGGGTACCAATTAGTATCAGCTGTAACAGTTGCTTTACGTGATATACACACCTGCCTACCAGGATTCAAGAACCAATGCATTTTGCATAGGCCATCAAACACAGATATCCAATGGGAATAATCTTTGGCACTATCTACCTGAAGCACATTTGAACTGCTGACCTGAAAACAAAAGGCTCTGTATTTCATTACCAATCCCTGGAGCCATCAAATTCTAGATATGTGGAAAAACTTTAACAACACAAGTTTGACAACATTTAAGACTTAAGTCATGAACTTACACAAGCATCTGCTCACTCATGTCTCATGCAATGACATAAGCACACCACCTGGCTAGGTGAAGCCTTTGTTATCCCGTTATTTCTGCGCTGGTAACATATACCAGGTATTGAACACAGTTCTTCCAAATCCAGTTAGCTTTGTCCATCATAAAACCAAATTTTACTGCAATGATAATGGCACTAATAACCTTAACAACCATGTCCTGTTTGGACAAGGCATCTAATGCTTTACAGAGATGATAATTGCATCTTTAGATACATTTAAAAGTTTTTTGTTTTTTGATTTTTTTTTTTGACAAAGTTTTAATTTCTACAAAATTTGCAAATTATTTTTTTGGGTATATTACATACCATGACAGCAACACACTTTGCTAAGGCAAAGGTAAGTACGGATTAATATTGCAGAAGAAAAAAACTCAGTGTCTAAGGCAAAATATACCTATGAGAATTTTGCGTTGTCTTGACCATCATTCTTGATCCCTAGTTTGTAACACCATGTCTTCAGCTGGCGTGGGCAGCTATGGAGTACGGTACAATGCTCAGGATTCTCCCAGCTTTTCTCCTTTTCCCTGCCCCTGGCAGACACCATTCTCTCTTGCAGGAATGATGACAGCTGATGCTAATGCTACTTTGTGGTTCAACTGTCTGATGATGTGGGTAACACTTTGTCTCCACAGATTATAAATTTGTCACCTCTGTCACCTCTGTGATCTATTCACTCTCCAGTCTCCTGCAGTCTGGAAACACAGTAATTTCCATCTCCAGCACTGAGATCTCCCAGTGGTAGTGAGCAAATCATTGTCAAACCCCTTGAAAAACAACACTATCTTTCTTGTACTGCAATTATGAAAGCTTAAATAAGGAAATGTCACCCCTGCTGACTTGATAAACCTGTCCAGGCAAAATAAAATCAAACCTTCAAAAAAACTTAGCCAACTATTAAAAATAAAAATAATCAAATGCACTCTGGTAGAGCGAGAAAATTATTTATCGCATAGTTTTGGAAACTTTAATTGCACTATTAAGACTAAATTGTGTCATTTGTCAGATTTGGAAGTGTCATTTTTGAAAAATCCTTCTGACACATCAGAAGGATTATATATATATTATATGTATCATATATCATATATATCATACAAGGAAGAAAAGCATTAAATCAAAAAAGGGATATGAGGAAAAATATACCCTGTAGTTATTCAGGTATGGGATGATGCATCTCGTTGGGGTTTTCAGAAACAGAGAATTAAAACTAAACTAAAATGGTAACATAACCATCAGAATAAACAATCCTCCACAAAGTGGCATAACAGAGGATGCACACAAAAGCCACACAAAGGTGATCTCCATGACTTTCCTCCTAGACTGCCATGCACCATTCGTTTAAAGTCCTTATACCAAAAGATGTCTTTTATACCATATTTGCTGTGTCTATAGTGACATCACCAGGTAAGAACCATTTCCTGTAAATATCCAAGCTTGTAAATGATTTTTTTTTCAAGGGTAAAGGGTCAAAGCTGCTTTAAAGAAAATAAGAGTGGTTGTTAAACAGCAAGATTTAATCAAGCAGTACTTCCATTGTGCAAAGTACTTGTACCTATTGATGCCAGGCCTGGCTGCTTCAAAGACTCCCCAGAACAAGAAACACAGGTGAAAGACAGGCAGAGAACAGGAAGGGTCACACGAAGCGAAAGAAGTCTGGCAATAAGGAACCGGAGAGAAGTCAAAGGTCAATCGAGGCAGCTGATGTCTAAGCATAACTACAGCAGGAGACCTGACAACTTCATTGAAGTCTCAGCATTTTCTACGTTCATTTAAAAGCTGCAAGGTTGGTTTGCAGTCTGCCTCAGAGCATCTTCCCCATTAACATGCTGTATTCAGTATCATCATCTAACTCACAACATGAGTTTACTTTCTAGAATTTTTTTTTTTAGGTTACAAAATGAGTGCTGAATAGTTTAATTTTCTTCTTTGAAAGAACACAAACACACAAGAAAATCAAACAAATCCAATCTAATCTTCTGTTTGTTTGGTTGTTTTTTCCCCCTGTGATTTCCTAAATGATGAATCAAAATTTGTTCTTGTTTGTTGCTAATTGTTATGCTTGTTGCTAACTTACTGAATATCCATTCCAGCTGACACATTTATTGCCTAGAGAGGACGACTGTTACAAAATCCCACTGGAGATCACACAGCTGTGTATACTGAGATCGTTACTAATTTCAGAAACATAGACGCTGGATTCCCACAAAAGAAAAAAAAATCTGTCATGCTAACATTACACAAAACAACTGCAAAAGTTGTAAATAACATAAATATTTTCTCCACTTTCTGTCAGACTTTACTCGATACTTCTGTCCTTTAACTGTTAAAGCTTTGGCACTGGTATAGTTCCTGTTTCTGAAGTGTTCATATTTCACATAGTTATATTCTGTGATATTTGTCAACCAGTCTTTGAACTGGCCTTACCACGTTTCTTTTAAAATCTGGCAGTTACTGACTTCTTGAGTCTGACAGAAGGAAAACTACTCCAATTTACCCAGAGCCCACGTTAACTTCTTAACCAGTTGACTTTTCTCTCGTTATAGAATAAAAGGTTTCTTCACATCAACATTTTCTGCTACCGGAGCTAAGAGCAAAATCTACCTCATTTACCTTCTTAGGCATGACTTAAAATTCCAATGTAGACAGAGGTAATGTGCAAGAATAAAAACAACTTTTCTTCAAAACAGAAAACAACAAAATATATCAAAAACTTTAAGGAATTGTAGTTAAGTTTGACGTGAAACCAGGAGCTCATACTATTTGCCATGAGTAAGAGGTTCTCTTTTGAGGGGTTATGTACAGACAGAAGAATATAACTCTAAAAAATACACAGTGATCTGATCCACAAAATGCTATGGGTTGTAGCAATGACCTCATAAAATAGATTTTTCTCACTGTAATATTTCAATGAGCCAAGGATTTAAGCTATTGATTCTTACAAGATATAATCAATTAACACTTTTCTGCTGTTTATCTCATGAACCAGAAGAATTCTGTTTACTTTGGTTTAAATTATTTATTGAATGTTTATTCTGTTTTCACTATGTCAATTTGTCATTATATGATGGTTTAGAGAGAACTCCATTAAGATTTCGGAATCCAACTAGCACAACTATGAGAATACAACTATCATGAATAATTTTGTTTTTCCTATCAAACTTTTCACATCATTAGATTTTTATCCAAAACTTCACATTTCTCCTTAGCTGACTGAATTTCCCTTAAGAGAAATGGTGCAAATTTCCCTGAGTGAAATAGCATAGTGGACGCTAGGCTGCCTCATAACAGAACCATTTCAGACTAATAAATTTTTTTGCATGAAAAAGATTGATTTTAATAATTACTTCACTAACCATCTTTTTCTATGAGTTAATATTTTCAATGTAGTTAAATTATCCTTTAAATTAATCTATTGTTGATTGCTTGATGACAGATGAGTTTGGTAGCAATGTATTTAAACAAAAAATAGAACAAAAACTACTAGCAATTAAGCAGAATATGACATCCATGCCTTAAAGGCAATATTATTATAACTTGGTACAAGTTTTATTAAGAGGAGGAATGAGAGAATTTTTATTGAGCTGTGCTGCCCAGTTCTGTTGGACATTCACCAATGTGCAAAAGTACAACATTCTCTCTTGAAATTCAAGTACTACTTTTTTTTTTTTTTTTTTCTTTTTGGCCAAACTGTTTCTTTATGATATTAACAACTTTCCTGTTTCCAGTTAAAAAGATCAAAAAATGTCAATAGCATCATTAGCGGGCTAAAAATATTAAGACCATTTTTGAAAATGAATCAGGTGCAGATATTGAACTGTACTTTTTCATCCTTTGTCTCACTTTTCAAATGATAATTTCTTCCACAGTCACCGTTAAATCTTGATCTATTCCAGCTCTCTGTATGGGTCATTGATTCTAGATGTACCATGGTTATTTTTAAATGTTTCCCTTTTGCAGAGAAAAAGAGGGCTGTCTAGAGCCAGATGGGTAACTTCACACTTCATTTATCAAACCCAATGCATTAGACTCCACCCTCTCTTTCCCACTATTGCTGTTAAACTTCCATATAATTTGGTAACAATTTTCATTATCATAGAGTGACCCCAAAAAGTCTACACAGGTTTGTGGTTAACCCAAAATTCACAGCTGTTCCCTTTACCCTCTGTTTGTTACAGTAGAGTCCGAGGTTCCCCTCACTCCATAAGCCGAAGGGTGACCTTTTCTAAGCAGAGGTTAAGAAAGGGTCAGTTCAAAGGGCTAGAGCAGCTCTTTAACAGCTATAACAACCTGTCCATCAGGCGCTATCAAGCAGTATAAACAAATCTGAGGCTTTAAGCAACTCTGGACCATTTCTGTTAACACTTAGAGGACATTCACTGAGTCCTACCTGAAGTCTTTTGGATCACTGCCACTCAACAGGGAACAACTTGAATCCTTGGAAGACCTGTACAGTAACTATGAGACCAACGACATCTTCAAGTTGATAGGATACGAGACGGTGGGCTGGAACACCTACGTGCTACCACGCAGCCTGGACCATGGTGCTGAACTAACAGCTTAGAGTGCTTTCCACTGGTTAATATGCAGAAGCACTGGTACAACTTCAAAGCAAAGGATGTGGTAAGATGCATTATCCACGTAGACATGTACACACACCAAAACGTGACAGATACCTTCTTTTTTTTTCCTCTGAGAAAGGCAAATTTGTAAAGTTTCAATCCGTTTATACTAACAACTCCCAGATTTATTTTTTTTTACTTAAGGTGACAAAGACAAATAAAACATGTGAACGAACAGAATGCCTACATAATTCTACGAAGACCAAGTGCAGAGTAAAGTTTTTGCCAGCTGCCCTCCCTTCGTTGACCTAAATTTCTTGGAGTTGTACTATTCATAATGTGCTCTCTAATGCACAATGTAAGGTAATTAGAGTCATCTGTATTTAACTTCCAGAGGAAAAAAAATTCTATTATCTAATCTAGCTGATCCCCTGATAGCCTGTTGAAAGTAAAATACTGTAACCTATTGCCTGCCCTTTGACAAGTGCTAATTATTTCCTGTCCAAGCACATTTTTCTCATGTAATTCCAAAGTACACAACAGACTGATCTCTAAAACATGGGCAGCCCTGCTCGTACCACGGCGGACATTTTATAACTTTCACCACTGTATGCTTGATGGCTACCACAGTCAGTGCTTCATTCCAGACATGGAGCTGAAGCTTTGATGAAGTGAAGTGAGGTGTATGGTAACAGTCTGTTTATGCAGATCATATGGATGAGACTCAGATAGGTCACTGGGATGGGAAACATCAAATGGAAAGAAAAAGGATTAAGGATATTTAATACTCAAAGGACACTTTCTTTCAGAACTTTCAAGGCACAATGCTCTTGAAATTTTCTTTCAGGTGTTTAGTTTTAAGGAGGCCTGCACTTTGTCTGCTTCTAAGCCTCTCCCTACCCCCACCCAAGAGCTCTGGCATTTGTGTGTCAGACAAGGCTATGTCTACAACTGCAACGTCGGCTCCAGCCTCCGATTAAATCATGAACTGTAAAAGCGGAGGCCAGAAACACTGTAACCACATTATTTTTAAATGACTCTTGATTGCTGTGATTCCTGTTGACTTAGTATATTAGGGTATTATTGTTAAGCTAAACAAACATGAAAAAGATATTCCACTCATTACAATTATTTAGCCTTGTTCTATCTCTAGGAAGCTTTCTGTTCTGGTTCACAACGAGGATGCATGTGTCCCAAGGAAAAGCTTTAAGTGATTTCCTCTGTTTCCAACGTACTCAAACTATTTGCAGTATTTATGAAGTATGGTGATGGAAAAAAAAAAAAAACACAACCAAAAAAAAACCTAAACCCAAAACACACAAACAATATAATTCTCTTAAATTTCTTAAAAAGGAAGAAACAAAACACACATACAATCTGAACAATATTACAGACCCACCTCACTGAGCTCTTTTCTACTCTGAGTTCTCAACTCATACTATACAAATAAACATCACACATGCATACAGAAACAAATTTATAAAAACACAGTTTCTAAGTTGTAATAGGTGCTCCTATGTAGCAATGCTTAATTTCTATCTAAAGCTTCTAAAATATTTCAAGTGCAATCAATACAATTACTGGGAGCAGCAAACCCAGACAAGTGTCAGATCTGATTATCTACAACTGAATTTCTAGTCAATCTAAGAAACTTCAGGACATTTCATTAAGTTATACATTAAAAACAAACAAAACAAACAAACAAACAAACAAACAGGAGAACTCTCTTAATTGGAACATATAGTGCAGGTCAAAAATCACGCCAGTTAAGTGTTAATTTTGATAAACCAAGTCTCATAAAGAAAATTTGACTAAAACCTGTATTTCATTGTAAGCGCAGGACATCTCCTGGTCTTAAAAGGAGCTATACATTTGGAAGAAAAAATTCAGAGACTAACAGGTATTATATGTAATTATTTATCATAAATAAGAAAAATAAATAAATAAATACAGATCTACAGCTTTTAGAAATGTGTAAAAAGTTGAGATGGACTCCACAGGTAAAGAGAAGAAGGCAGATGCTGGAAAGACAGTTGCATATGGCAATTTTGTTTTTTTGAATTCACATATTTCTGGAAGAACTAGAAGTATTAGGCAACTGTTTCCAAAATACATCCATCTGACTACAGTCCAGTAATATAAATTTTTGAAATACAAACATGAATAACTTCTTAAAATTGTTAATAACATCACGTGCTCGTAATAGAGCAATATGCTCAATTTAAGAACCCACGTATAATAAAACAGTCAACATGATGTGAACTCTAGAAATATGTACACGTATGCCAATCTCACCCAACACAATCTGGTTAACACAAGTAGGGCACCACAAGAAGTGTGAGCGTTGTGAAGAAAGCAGGCAAAATGGACACCTTTTAGTATGGCAAGCCTGCTGGGCATATTGCTCATATTGTTCCTAGTATAAGGAAAACCTCAGGGCATTTAAGGCAACAGCAATCCTCAAATACCTATGCTGTCTATCAAGGTATTCTCAATACATTGCACTACATAAGCACAGTAAAGGAGCATTCTACCCCACAAATTATATCTGAAATCAGAAGCAGAAACATTAAGTTATTCTTCCATTCAGAGAAAAATACCAGTTGAACTGTAAAACTTGTGAATTTTTTTAAACATCTACTTTTTTTTTGACTCCCTAGAAGTGGTTTAATAGAACTATATTTGATAGACTTATTTCTAATTTCAATAGCTCACTATCTTTCTCCAATGTCTCACCTTGCTGTCCACTCTTTACGTAGCCTTTGTCGCTCTGTAAGAACTAGCAAGAAGCAGTTGATGGTTTCATTCCTTTGTTCTTCAGTTTGTTCCTTTTTTCTAACTTCATGGAGGACCAGGCTTGACTTAAAGGGGAAAAACACATAAAAATTATAATCTAGAAATAGGAAACAATGTGTAAAATTAATAAAAAGCCCATAAGCAAATAAGGACAGTAAATCAATACCTTTTTTTATTACACTTCCACTGCTGACAAATCAATACAGTAAATGATGGTTAGAAATGGCCACCATATATTCAGTACTTAATCAATGTACATGGCACATAAGGTAAACCTTAAAATCTCATTGCCTTAAGTAACATAACAAGACATTGTGCATTCTAACATTTTTTTTAAAGATACAATTCTCTTCTCTTTTTAACATTTTCTTATATCACATTATATCAGAAGTGTTTCCCTTACTACAGCATTTGTTTGGGGGACTCCCTCCAACCCTTTTATCCTACTGAACACAATTCCTGTTTGTATTTCATCTTCTGAAAGGAATTTCTAATCATGTCCCCATGCTCTATTTGTCATGAAATATTTCAAGTAAACAAGTAGCAAAACTCTACCTTTTTTTCTTTATGGAATACACTACAAATTGCTGGAAAAAAATACATACAGCAGACTTCACTGTGGAGCAGGCTAACGCTCAGGCCCTGCAGAGCTCAAGTTGTTGGCCTTTCCAAATGTTGCATTAACAGTCAAACCAACAAAACTGCAGATCTGTCCTTCAGCCACCCAGCCAGTCAACTCCAAGTCCATCACTCCTCCTTTGCCTGCTACTACTACAAACTCATTCACAGTTTCCTCCTCTTCTTTCCCCTATGCTTTCCATGGCTGCAAACTTGGGGCAAAACCAGAATATGCTGATGCTCATTCAACTGACGTGTACACTGCTGTGCTGACTGCACAGGCAGCAGTCCAACCACACCACAGAGCTTGAGTCCATGCTGAAGTCTTCTCCTTCAGTGGGAATAATTTATTTTTCTTTCTCTCCTTAAACAGCCTCTGATTTTCACTTAATTATCTTTGATACTCTAACCTTCATTCACATATTCCACAACCAGACCAAAGTATCTAAATGCTTTTGGGAAGAATGTGACTAAGTGGACGGAATCCTTACATAAACCTAGTTTATTCCACTGAAAAGGATGCTAAAAATATGTTTCTGACTTGAGCAGTTATGGAATTGAGTTTCAAAACCCAGCTCAAATATCACCAGTAACTATAAATGCTTCCCCCAGCATGGCCTCTTTTATGGGAACAAGACGAACAGGCATGGCACACAGCCTCCTTCTCAGCATCACAGCACACTTCAGTCTGTCCTGCCCAAGTGGACACGCACAGATTCCTCTGGGGCTTCTGCGAGATAAATGGTCATTATCTTCAGGTTGTGAAAACAGGAAGATCTGTTCTTGGTCTGGCATTTTTTTCCATGTGATAGAAAAATATGCAGATTATACACTTGTTAAGCCATGCAAAGTAGCAGTGGCCTTGGTACCGTGATGATGGTTGCAAAAGGCAAGCATGATAGGATTCATATAGAAAATACTTTTATTACAACAACATCAGATAACAAAGACTACAAAGCATCCATCTTACACTCCACCTCCCGGCTCTGTCAGTTGGCCTACCAAAAGGCCTCACCCCATCATATCAAACTTACATATCAGAAAGAACAGTTTCTTTAAAAAAAAAAGAAAAAACAAACAAACAAACAAAAAACCAAACAAACAAACATTAAAAGCCACCAAATGTCCAAAACTCTGTCTAGATAGATCACATTCTTGACCCTGCTCTGACATTACAAAGGAAATGAGAAGCCAGGGAATAATTTCAGATAATGATTCTCCGACATGGGTTTCCCTTGCATTGACCTACAACATCTTTTCCACAAGCTCTCCTATCCACCAACTTCAACAGGCCTGATCTTAGGCTCGCTTCCAGGAACTGCGCAGTTAAAGCAGGATTTGATAGAGGACTTCAACACGTGAGACACACTCACATCAGATGAAGAGATGTACATCCTGCAAGAGATGAAAATGAACAGCCCTTGCCATTCAGAATAAATATGCCTCTTAAGGCTCTAACATTTGTATTTCAAGACTTTTGACACAGCACTACAGGTAAAACTTATCTCCATATAACAGCACGATCAGACTGGCCACAGCACCATGTGGCAGTACACCAGGATTTCCCTTTTGGAATTCTCGGATACCCTTATTATTCACAATGGCACCGGGAAATCCACAGGATATGGTGAAGCTGGTGATGGTGTCTAAGTCTATTTCCCTCCAAGACTGCAGAAAAGCCACAAAGTTTAATGATGTGATGCCAGACAAATCTGCTAGTATAGTTATTTGCAGGCAAAAAGCATCAAGATCCCCTAAATAAATAAGTGGTTCCCAAAGTGTAAACCATGGAGAACTGATAGTTGCTAGGGACGTTTGAGTTAAAATTTTATCAAAACAGGATGTCATTGGAGTTTTATCAGTCAGCAAAGCTGGGTGACCACTTCTCCAAATACTCACAGTCACGTAACGCTTGTGTATGAACACTGATGGCCCAGCCAAATTGTGACTTTGTTATGACATTCCACTAACTTAAGTCCCCTTCTTCTACATCATAATTCTGGAAATTGAACATAATTTAATTTTTACTGAGAGAACAACTATATTGCCCCAGACTTCTGTTAACACCTTTCATTTCTCTGGTGATGCAGACAGTTCAAGTCAAGCGCAGTTTGACACTGCCATCATAAACGCTTCTTTACTGAGCCCTGCGAGTACTGTTGCAGCTACCTTGAGGGTGAAATAGTACATTAAGCAACATACAACAACAATACATAGCAATTTAACTGATTTACTTGTTTCCTAGGAGTGCTAAGGGCAGTAAGGTTACCTGGAATACGAGTGCAGGGTTTGATATGTAGCTTTTATAGAGGCATTTCTTAATAACTCGCTATTCTTATTGTTTCAATAAAAATCCTAAATTGCAATAAATAAAGCAGCATTCTGGGTAAAATTATATTACAAAACACCCTCCTTTGAAAGATTGGGTTTTGCAAGTAACTTGTTTTGGGATTTATTTTTAACAAGGGGATTCAATATATACCTTGACTGATAAAGGTCAAGGGTTCAAGAAACTCGGTCAAAGATGTTATCAGCTGGGAAAGCCATTTCCTCACATCAACACTGATAAAAATCCATCAGAAACCCGGCCGATACCACCCCTACTCTAAAGGGCAGGAATGACCTTCTTTTGAACATCACTATAGTTGCACATCCCATCAAAGAAAATCTGACCCCGTGTCTCAATCCTTTTAATGTTCTTTAATGACAGATAATTGTCTACAGAGGCCCCCTGTGCCCAACGCTGAGTGAAGCCTTCACTTAGCTGAACTGGACTCAACACTGACTCAGTGTTGTTCAGCACACTTGGGACCAGAGGACAGTCGAATAAACAAACAATGCAGCCAGCCCTACAGCCTGTCTTATCTCATCCTTGGGCTCGCAGAGATTCTTGAGGGTGGTAATGTTTACAGATTGTTGAAACTTTCTTTCTTTTGCTTCCTGAGCTGGCAAAAACATATCCTGGACAACCCAAGCAACAAGATTACGTAAATTGCTTATCACTTGGGGGAAGCAACTTCTTGTCTCATTGGCCAGCATGTGTCTTTAATAAATAGCAATGTTAACATCTTCAAATCTTCCCCCTTTTTCCTTATAAATCTATTTAAATATTTAGGGCATTTCCTCTGTAATTCCCAAATGGCACAGTCTTAAAAATAAGGAAAACACAACAACACAGAACCCACCTCAAAAAAAACACAAAACAAAACAAAGTACATACGCATATATAAAGCAGCTGCCAATCTGGTCTTCTATGCAAGGCTGTTTAGCAAATGATATCCTTTACCTTCCTCCTGGCTCAATGGCAGAACTAAATATCTATTGCTATACTGACATATTTACTATGCAAGAAATGTATTTTAAAAGACCAATATCATATTCATCTCATTGCCACTGATGAAATATATCAGTGACATGTCTGAATAGAAGCTGTTAGAATTACATATTACTATTATTACTATTACTATATCCAGGATACACGCTTAAAATTATGTTTTTTATTAGTCTTAAAGCTATTGTAACAGGATAACTGGTATACTTTTTTTTTTCTTGCATACACAGCAGAAGAAATTACGTTCCAACATAAATAAGGGACTATTCTGCTTAACAAACAAACAAACAAAGCATCCTCAATAACACACTCAAAAAAAACCACGCTGGTACCTTTTTAGTCTTTTAAAGTTTGATTTCCCTTCCTTCAATACAGACCTCTCAGGATTAGAAACATGTATAGCTGGAGACACAAAGCCTAATACTCTGTCAAACAAACTAGCCTTCAGTCTGAGCTGAAGTGGCACTTGGGACAGTTCATCTTTTGGTCCCATGTTATTGGGTCAACAAATGAGATTTTTCATTCCGAGTTAAAGATTGAATTTACTCATCACCAGTTTAAATACGATAAGCTTCTGAATCTTTACTAATCACTTCCACTTTAATGTAGCAGTCATCTCTCAACAGTCAATAACTAGCAGAGGAAGGAAAAACAGCAAGTGTAAAATCTGTAAACAGGGCTACAATTTAAGCCTTTCTGCATCTTCCTTGTTATCTTTGTGACTATTTAGCTGTTAGTGTACCCTGATGAAAGTCTACAAAACCAGAACACTGTGCCTTTTAGAGAAAAAAAGAACCTGTAATCTATTAAGCCATATTAATTTAACATGTCATAACTTCCATGTGATAAAAAAGCTAGTAATTGCTTACAAACCACTGCTCATTTCTTCTTTGCTTTTAAATTTTTTTAACTTAAAATATGAGTAAATGCAGCCTTTTCCACTGAGATGTGGAAGTAGCCAGTATGGTTTAAGTTATCACCCAGCAATTTGGGCACATTAAACCCAATTCTCTGCCTTTTGTTTATTAATCCACTATGCCAGATATCACAGATTCACTCAGCAACCCTCATGTTTTGGATGATATTGAAAAATGGCTCATGTTTGTCAAAGAAAGTTAAAAAAAAAAAAAAAAAAAAGGTAAAGAGGAAAAAAGTGTTGTTTATAGAAGCCAGCTGCTCTGGCTTCGGCGCCAGCAGCTCTTCATCCTGCTATTTTACGCTTGCAACCCCCACTGCCCCCACTGGCACAGGTACAACTAAATGTTGACTTCAATGCTTCAGAGAGCACTCAACTGATTCTGTACATGATTAATTGCCAAAGACATGGCTGACCATATGGAACAGAGAAAGCATCAAGTAATTCATACTTCTGTATATGATCATTTGGCCCCTGTTGTTTTAATGTACAGGAAAGAGCTAGTATAGCACAGACCTGGTGTCTTGCCCTTGACAGCCCATTAAGAAATCTCAAAGCACCTAGTTGAAGTTATGCTGTTGGCTTTTCAATAGCAGCCTAATAAAACAGAAGCAAAGCTTTCCAACTAGTCTTAAATCTTTCACATACAGTACATTAACCACTGCTGCTAAAACAACTGGTTTCTTATGATAGGAAATGGGATTTGATTTCTAGCCTCTGCATACTTACTGAAAGCCTTTTTCTGACCTTTGGAGGGTTTACAAAATCATTGTTCGTTTTTCCTGCCATTTTCCCAGTTTCTTGCCATGGTGATCCTAATAGATTTGTTTAAGGTTCACTACATTCTACTCTTACTAGCTGTTATATGCAAACTGTACAACGAAGGTAGGCTCAAGGGAGCTGAAAGGAAAGAAATTATTATTAACTGTTTTCTTCCTGAGAGTCAGAGAAGTCACTGCAACATCTAAAACAATTTACTTTTAAAGAGCCTATAAAACAAAACAAAAAAATTCCTGAAAGAAAGCAATACACTAGCGTGTGCTTTCTTTTATCAGACTGGAGACAAAACATCAACTTTCATTTGAGAAGGAAGGCCAATTTATTTTAAAACCGTGGTATTCTCTGGGACGTCTGACAGAGCTCAATGAAAAGAAAAAAATGCAGACTTGGAATATATGTCACTATCATTAACTACTTTATATTAGTTTTATCTACCGTTAACATCTTTTCAGTCATATTCAGTCAAGAAAAACGTTTAATAATGTTTCCCTGTCAGATTCTTAAGATGACAGTGCTAAAAAGTTAATCCCCATCCTCACAGATCTTTTGGCAGTTTTGACATATGTTGGCAAGGATGTATTTGCTGGCACCTTCCAGTTGGAAAATATTTACATAGAGTTTTCTTGTCTGTGGATTTTCTAGTTGTCTAAATTACCTTCATACTCTGAAAGGCCTTATGTGGGAAATCCTAATAATTGGACATTCATTAGCAGTAATTGTCCAGGCTGCTGAATTCAGCTAACAATACTAATACTCCAGCAGAACACATGAATAATCCAAAAGCCAACATAACACTTTGCAACTATTTTTACTTTCACATGAAACACTGGCATATAAGATGAGAAATTCATACAAAGGTAAGATACTAAAGAGAGATAAAACATGAGCCAAAATTGATAGAATACTTTCAACATTAAAATGAGTCAAATAGTATGTCTGCATTTAAATAAAATATAAAGAAATGGAGAATGTTATGAAAGATTTCTTTTTTTTGTAGGGTAAAGGGAACAAAGTCTCATGTTTTCACAAAGATCATGGACTCTCCTCCACCATTACTTTTAGTAGCGCACAATCAGTTAAAGCACTTAAGCACATCTAAACTAAGCAAGTACATAACCCAATTATAGAGTAGAATGCTTGAAGTTAGACATATGCTTAAGCTCTAAATACAACAAGCCTACATGCATTAAAATGTAGGGAGCTCTGTCTCTCTTTGAGGTATTCACTGCTGACAACAAAGGATGAATACCTGACTTGATAGATGAGTAGTTCGACCTAGAAAATCCTACAGAGAGTAGATCACAAACATTTCTATAAAAACTTTAGGTCTCACCTACACTAAAAAGTTGTACCATTTAACTACCTCTGCAGAGCTAAAGCAATACATTTTCTAGCTGTATGAATTTAAAGGCCGTAAAGTAAAATAGGCAGAGCTTATTCCTACATGAGAAAGGAAATTACCTTTATGCCTATATAATTCTATCTATACTGGGGTCTTGAACCATATATTTAGGAAAACAGAATTGAGACAAAATTATGACCAAGTGGTTTTACATTATTCTGGCATGCCAAAACTGAATGAATTTCCAGCAGAGGGGAAAAGAAAAAAAAAAAAAAAAAAGTAATTTTTTTGCTGGATAATTCAATGTGGTTACAATGAAAAATCTGAAAAAAGTATAAAGACCAACACTTTCAAAATCTTTTTGCTGCACTAACCAGTTCAGCGGTGCTCTAAAGGCAAAGTATAACCCATCGCATCAAGAAAGAGCAACTGACCCACTCACAATGTTTGGAATAAGAGTGGCTTAGCACCTTCAGATGTATGGGTGAGTGAAAGGTTACCCTTTAGCCACATTCTCCCAGAGCATGGCCCCTCCACCTCTGAATCATCAATAGCACAAAGACAGAAGCAGGCCTACCATGCACAGTGGATTATATGAAGTGTAAAACATTGTGGGGGAAAAAGCTTTTGAAAGAAGTCAGGAAAAAGAAATCACGCTTGCAAGAAGATACAGCTGACAGGCTAGTCCCCAACAAGTGAATATGTTTGAAAACATTGTGAATTCAAGAAAAGAACGTGCCTTTTGTTTCCAAACCTACAGTGTGTCTTTACCCCAACTGTTGCCTGCATGGCTGAACATATGTTTTCTGAACAAGAATTGAAGCAGAAAGTGCTCTTTGTTATAATTCACTCCTTTGTATACACCTCCCTTTTTCCCATTTTGGTCACATGCAAACAGTAGTTATGCCGAACACTTACGATCTGAAGGACTGCTCAGCAGTATACGCTTCAGTGATTATTTACTATTGCTGAAATCAGCTAAAATGCAATACAAGACTCACTCCACTAATGTGCGCTCTGGACAGCTTACCTTTGGCAATACTGAATCACACGGAGTACAACCTGCACTACTTTGCTCAGCAAGCAGACACAACCTTCGTCATCCATTGCACACAGTTCTAAACAAGCACAGAAGAATTACACAGCAAATGGCTGAATTGGTGGAAATGAATACTATTTTGAATTAAATACTTACATAATTTTACTGATTCCAATCAAGTAATTCCCTACGTAAGCGAGGCTTTGCTTTGACTCATCTAATTTATACTGAAGCCTTTGTATGGTAAGCTATGTAGAAGCTTCCCTTAAAATATTTACAGACTTGTACCAAAATCTCCAAACCAGAGCCTTTGCAGCACTCAAAACACAAACTGGAATCGCTAAGCTTAATACTATTGGTCACATGAGAAAATATTTTTAAACGTCCCCAAACTATGAGGAAAGATGGGAACACAGCGAGCCTAGATACTGAATTCCTGATTCCATTTCTGTTTGTGATCATCCTTCAGTGTTTGCACTAGAAGTGTAATCTGCCGTACTATTGATTTCTTGAACAGCGTATCTCAGTAGCTTTTTAGTATGGAAACGCCTTGAATACCAACGTTTTTCTCTCATCACTGAAGCCACCACCTGTTGCCATCAAGCCACCACCACCTTAGCCACTACACTTTCTAGTGCGATGTCTTGTAAAAAAATGTGCAGATATTTGGGACATACTCTTGGTGTCATTAGTTTTACTGAAATAATTTGAAACATGAAGATTCAAGTTACAGAATGGGTTAAACACTGCAGAATGAAGAAGCTGCTAGCTACAATCAAATGAAATAGCAAGCCACTTATGTCCAGAAGTGCCTGTGGGCATGCTTTGTCTAAGACATGCCATAGCAGAATAGCAATTTAGTACATATGCAAGATAACCACATAGAGCTGAATCATATCTTCCAGTGACATATGGGTTTCAATGCCTTTATCATCCTCACAGTACTAAAGGCACTGGGTCTATGAATATCCCTGTGATAATGGGACACTCACCAAGTTGTTTCAGAAATGAAGTTTTGTCACATTTGGCTGAAGTAGCAGTTTCATTACCCCCAGTAGCACCATGACACACCTTTATGTAGATTTAAAATTCATATTCATGTAAGGGCAGTAGTACACACTAGCTGTCATGGCAAAAGGGAGAGAAAAAGAATTTAGAACAAGCCCCTGGGAAGACCACAGATGAAAACAAACAGAACCTGATATCTTATGCTTATTCATTTAATGCATGGGGAATATGACATTGTCAAGCAGCAAGTAGGATGACACCACTCATTGCTAGACATTGATCCTGACAATAACTTTTGGTAATCTGCTACTACCCAAGCTGTGATTTTTGTTCCTCAGCTGAAAAGTAGGTAATCTGATTTTAGTCCCCCATCCTCGTCTCATTCCACTGTTTTACATAAAAGAATGTGCTAGGCATTTAATATATAGCTAGGCACTTAATATATAGCCCTACAAATGGTGATGGCCCAGCACTGAGGATGTGCAGTCTAAGCATACAAACAAGTACAACACACACACAAACTGAAAAAAAGAAAAAAAAAAAGGAACACATACAGAAAAGTTTATCGAGCCAATTCTCATCAGTCACCCAAAATATGTATAGTCACAACCTCATGTATGATACTTATAATAAATACAGATTCCTTCTGGGAGGGCGGGCAATTACTTACTTCTCCTGCACTCAGAGCATGTGTAGGAAAAAAGTCTGACACACTTCATCCTGAGTTCAGCATGTCTCTCATGATTTTCTCACAGGCAAGCCCAGGAACTATGGGCTGGATGCACAGACAGTGAGGTGGATTGAGAACCATCTGATTAACAGGTTTCAGATGGTTGTGATCACTGGCACAGGGTCCAGTCGGAGACCTGTAGCTGGCAGTGTCCCTCACAGGTCAATACTGGGTCCAGTGTTGTTTAACTTATGACTTGGATGAAGGAATAGAAATGCCTCCTCAGCAAATTTGCTGATGATACAAAATGGGAGGAGTGGCTGATGCCCAGGAGAGCTATATTGCCATTCAGAACTGGAGCATCTCTCATATGAGAGATGGCTGAGACTGGAGCTGTTTGGCCTGGAGAAGAGAAGGCTCGGGGGGATCTGATCGACATGTGCAAGTTTCTGAAGGGAAAGGGTCCAGAGAACGGGGCCAGACTCTTCTCAGCAGAGCCCGGTGCCAGGCCGAGAGGCAATGGGCACAAACCACCGCACAGGATGTTCTGTCTGAACATGAGGAAAATCTTTACTGTGAGGGTGACAGAGCACTGAACAGGTTGCCCAGAGAGGCTGTGGGGTCTCCTTCCCCGGAGACACTCAAAATCCATCCGGGCCCAAACCTGGGCACTGTGCTCTAGGAGGCCCCTCTTGAGCAGGGACTTTGGGAGTTGATGATCTCCAGAAGCTCCCTTACAACCTCACCCATCCTGTGATTCAAAGTAAACGCTGCCTGATTCTGCACGTGAACCTTGGTATACTCTTCTCACAGACGGCACACGTGCAGTCCCCATTCTGTCAGAGCTGACCGCAGTGGGCGACGCTGCCAGGCTGGAGCACCCGTGTGTGGTGCTCGCGGGGCTCTGCTCCTCCCGAGGACAGCCCGCCTGCCACAGCCACCAGCCCAGGGATTCAGGAACTTTCTCACTGCTTAGTGTTCCTCTGAGTGTGATACAGCTGTAAAACCTGCATTTTAAAAACTGGTTAATGCAAACTATAGCCAATTATTATGTTATTTTGATAAATTTATGTTCCAGTAAAAAAAGAGTGCTATGCGCTGCACAACCTGGACTTTATACGGGTATTTTGCCCATGTTTCCCTTTCATTGGAACGATCTAATGTCACGGTTATATGAACGTGACAGGTACCAACAAGCTAACAGTCCACTCTATCAAAATACTGTTTGTCTTCCATTAATATTCCCTGGTCTCCCTCTCATATGGGTCTATTTTCATTTCATTGTGATTTTGGGGAAGGATTTTTGCTCTCTCTCACTCTTTGGAAGGGAGCAATAAAGCTCTCAGTAATTAATTTATCTCCTCAGGAGAAAGAAAATAAAAGGTTCATTTTTTCATCCTTAAAAAGGAAGATTATCAACTAATTAACCAACAATTAAAAGTACACACACAGAAAGAACAAGTAGCTCAGGGGAAAAATAAATCAGTTCAGAAAATTTTCAGATTTCCTTTGTCAACTACTAGTGCTTTAAAAAAAAACACAAAACAAAACAACAAAAAAAAACTTTTTCAGGAAATATTTTCAGTTATAGTCTACTCCGGTTCTAAATGTTGTGATTTTATCATATTCATTTTCCATGAACATTCGACTATTTATAGATGAATACTAGAGAAATATTTTAAAGCTTGAATGGCCAACTATTTGATAACTTCACTACATAGCAAAAATTATTATTCAGATAATTTTCATTAGTGACATATCATGCTATCAGGAAAAATAAACTTTACCCTAAGATTCATATGCCTAACAAAGAAAACAAACAGTGCAATCAACAGATCTCTGCGAACATATGCATATCAATTACATTCTGAATAAAAAGTCATTTGCTGAAGACTTTGGTAATTCAGCAAATATGACATTTGCATGATGTGCTCACAAACTACGACAGTACAATTTGGAAAAAAAAAGAAGGCACAGTTACTCTGCTACACTCTGCACCAACACGTTCAGCACAGCGCGCTGTTGCATTTGCAGTTCTGGTGTTACCATTCACTCGTGTTTGCTTCTATTGGTGCATGAAATAAGAGAGGGGTTCTCAAGTTCAGCTGCAAAGTCCAGCTTAAGAGAGAGGTCAAAGGTGGCTGACTAATCACCTCTGCACCCTTTGGGAAGGATCACTTAATCCACAAGTAGAAGTTACAGCAATGTCAAGGATGTAATAACATGTATGGGCCAAGCATCTTTAACAAACATGTAGAGAAGACATGGCACAATGGAGATGTTCTCCATTAAGCTAAAAGAGAAAGCTTTCTGATCTGCCAACTACAGAAATGGAAGTTAACAGTATGTGGAAGAAGGTTTGACCTGTGTTCTTCACATATCACAACTTCTACCTTGAAGATGCATCATACCACGTATGATACCATAGCTATAAGTCTCCATTTAATATTATTGTCTATCCACTTCACAATCTGCTTTAGCACAACAGCAGAGGGCAAATCACATTTCACAGTGTTTGGAGTCCACAAATAAGAGATATAGACTACACGAACAATAATCTAACCTATTCATATGGTACATAGAAGTATTTCTCTTTTTAGAAGCAAAAAGATTTAATTGGATCATAAATGGGTCTTTCTTCAATATTTAGACTTCAGATTTTACTACCATCACCCTCTACCCCTTTTGTATTTTTATTTAAGTTGTTATCATGCAATTTTTGATATATATATATATATATATATATATATATATATATATATATATATATATCTCTAATCAAATTTCACGGCTTATGTGTTTTAAAACACAGCAACCAAATTCTGTGAACTTAATCTCATACTGAAGAGTTTTCGTCTCGGAAAAACACCTATTTTTGTCTCAACAGCAAGATCGTAAGCAAAAAATTTTCTGTCTGGGTAACACAATTTGAGAGCCCACAAAGTACTATTCCAAGTAAGCTACAATTTGCAGCATTCACAACAGTGCTGTTTTGATAAGGATTTGTCATTGCTTCATCTTCTAGAGAGAGTAGTTCCCCATGCCTTGTTCATTCAGTGCTTACATATTCAGTACATAGAAACCATTGCATACAACCTTCAAATTCCTCACACTGGGAGGATCACACTCACATGTATATACTCTTCATGCGCTAGTATAAATCTACGCAACTTAAAAGTAGATATGAATCAAATTAAATTCATGGTCCGAAATTATAAACAAATAAAAATGATATGACCTAGAACTGAGATATCTTTAAAAAAAAAAAAAAAAAAAAGCACGACTGCAACTTTTTTGGCCTACTAAACCATCTGCATATGCCAGCCAGAGATTATAATTAGAATTTGTTTTGAAATGTCCTAACATCTCGGGATTCATGGCAAATTCTAGATAATCAAAGCCAAAACAACCCAGAAGATTTCAACTGTACCTTTCCTCCATACCTGTGACTACAAATAGAAATGCACCAAAGAGACTGAAATCTCCCCAAACTATTTTGGATATACTTCATTCATTTTTCAACTGATTAAAAACACTGAGCATACTAACTTATTTTGACATTTTTTACATAGTCAATGTTAAAACCTCTACAGCAACACATAAATAGCAACTGGTAAATTGTCGTGTAAAGGAAAAACAGTGTGAGCTTTGTTTACTACTGCTAGGATGTTAGGAAAGAGGAAAACCTTTGTTTTGTTATTTGAGGTGAATTCATTGGCTCAGTTAAAAAAAAAGAGAAAAAGAATCACAGGTCAAAAGAACAAAATGACACACAAAATCCATTGCCATACTGGCTGTCGGTTGGATGCACAAGAGTAATGCTAAACAACTGTGGTATGGAGACAAAATATGCTTTCTTTAAGACACTTTTACAATAAGTTATTTAAGCCTTGTGAACAGCCTTGCCTTGCATCCACCCCTCACACATTAATGAAAACAAAGGGGGCCCATTTACATTGTAACCCTGCAGTGGGGTTAAGCATGCGACCTTAAAGTATGGTGCGCTTGTGCTCAGTGGAAAGGTTCTTGACAATATAAACAAGAATTACTGCTGTTAGAGAAAGGGAAGACAATTAAAAACAATCTAGGATGCATGTTGTACAGCTGTTCAAGTTTCAGCTACATCTGACCTCTAAAGATGCTACGTATTTTACTTGAGAAACTTAAGCCATTCTGGTTTTATTGAAATAATCCTTCAGCAAAACCTAAATTTGTATGAAAAACATGAGGTTTTGTACAAGCAACACAATGAAAATTGTGTATTGCTAGCAAAACACACCATCATTGCAGTTAAAAAGATGTTGTGGTCTGCACATCTCTTTCCAATGCTTATGTTTGCTAACAGCTAAGCAAAATGGAAATATTTATGAAGAAAGCTAAAAAAAAACTGTAAAGAAAAAAAGAAACTGCTCTTGAAACAAAAGAGTCTTCAATAGGTCAAATCCTATAATCAAATCTGTTTGACAGACCTTTGTGCCCAGGCAAAACCTGTATGATTTCAGCAAAAAAACTGCAGGCACAGTGTCCCGATATAGATCAGATTGCAGGACCAAGAAGCCACAACATTTTTTTAAACTTAATTCTGGATACCATTGATTCCAACTGCAATAAAGAAAGACTGCAATTATGGTTAGTATTTTCATTATATATGCCTACAAATTTTCTAATAAGTAAGAAAATACTTAAACGTTAAACAGAAAATGATGCAACAAGCTGTTTTCCACCAGTCACTACAACCAATTGTCCTAATATTGTCCTTAAAAAATAGGGTTAGAGAAGAAAAACTTCTGAGAAAATAACAAAGATCTTGGCTAAGTTTCTCAAAACCACAATTTTCCTGCCTGTTTGATCTTTGCATAGTCAGCATAAGCCACTGAAACTCCTCCACAAATGAAAGGCATTCATGGGAAGCCATCAGAAAGCATTGCTCTTCCTCTGGGACCCAGGACAATAAAAGAAAAGTTTGTGTCTGCCACGTGGGCCTACGATTCGGTTTAAATGAACAAACCATTGCAATATCCTTTGGCTTTGTGAAAGCGATACTTCCTACTTCTTTGGAAGAAAGGAAGTCATATATAAACAGAACAAAGGGAAGAGGCAACAAGTAGAGCCTCTCATAATAAATATTATGTTGAAAGTTTTGCTCATCAAACCAAGATTAAAAACATATTTTAATCTCCCAAGCTTTATGCCTTTGATGTATGTCGAAGAGGAAAGCTTATATATTTTGTAAGATTTACAACATTTCTAGTGGGAATAGTTTCATATTTCAGTTTTTTCCCTGTATCTGAAATTGAGAATGTATTGGGTTGGTTCTATGCCCTAATGCTTTGTATGTCATATTGAGCACTTCTTTAGAAAACAGAAGTTAGGATGTCCTTTGGACATTATTCCCCACAAACAGGCTTGTGCTCTACTGAGCAAAGCATTGCAAAAACATTACACTGGTGCAACGGTGATCCTTGCAACTATGAAATGCCTACTTAAGTGCCAGCTTTCCTAGATCACTGGAAATGTCAAGTATTTGCACTAAACTCTACAACAGAGAACCAATTAATTGCACTTCTTTGTGTGGCTAAAATTAAGAGAAGGCTATAGAGCTTCATGTGTGAGCTTACGAGTGATATCACCACAATATGCCCACTATATAGCCTGATGTAACATATGAAGTGTTAATCCTCAGAATTACAACACACAAAGGATAAACCTTATGCTTCAAGAGCTCCCTTTATAACATCTTCTGCTAAATTCTGCTAAATTCTAAATTTTCTTGCCCTCCCCATTCACCTTTTTTAGTGAAGCTTCTTGTTCTCTCTTCATATAGCAACCACTGCAATGACAAAAGGACCTTCCCTTATAATCATGTTATCTTACTTGACTCCATCAAAGAGCTGCTTATTTGCAGCACCTTAGATAAGTGCAAAACCAAATACAGAAACGGGCCCCTCAGATGAGAGTTCTGATGTTACATAATGGTTAAAGAGCAGCTAAGTGTGCTCTCTCCATCCAGTTCTGCATGCTGTACACCATTCTGTTTTGGTCACAACAAACCATTAACTTTGGAGGATGTCATCAGAAGAGGAAATTTGAGTATATTTGGCAAACGCTGAACTCTTAGAAGACCAAAAGAGAGAGATTCTAGAATTACATTTAAAAAAACTATTAAAACTAAGATGATTGTATTTAACATTGGTAGACTTAAGCCTAACAAATTTTAAGGAAGACTTTTTTTTTTTTTCCAGAGAAATATGAAATTAATACAAAATAATTACAAGTTAAGGAAACTCCAGCAAGTAGATTGGTGTAATTTAGAAGTGGGAAGGAAGAAACAGCTGAGAGGTGACAAAAATCTTTTCACAGCTGAAGGAGTCCCTAGAGAGCTGATAAAGGCTGCTCTCTCCTATGCCTCCTTCCAAAGATGCAGAGAGCACATAGCTGTCCTTCCAGGAGCTTTCAATATATTGCATTAAAGTCCCCTCAATCAATCCATCTGATTCCAAAGTCATGTATAAGAGTCATGGAAAGCGGTCCAGAGAAAGACAAAGGAAAAAAAGAGAAGGCCAAAAAGAGATTTTAGGGATCACAATAACACCATCATAGCAGGTTGCCTTTTCTGAGGAAAATAAGGAAAAAAGTGAAATGCTGTACAAGAACACAGGGTTATAGCATGTGAAAACAAATATAGATTTCAACCTCAGAACAGTTACAAAAATAATGATTCTAGAACAAGAACAATAAAAATTATAATCAGAAGTGCCAAAGCTGGAATAACACCAAAGAAACTTCAAGGAGCCTGACCGGGAAGACAGGTGTCTTGTCAATAAATACCGTAACAGAGGAAGGTTCATGCACAACTTCTTAAGTCATTTGCCCAAAGCAAATAGCAAGCAAATGAAAGTGTGAGAAATAATAGGATTCTTGTCTCCTACTCCCCACTTCCCTTAATGTTGCCATATGGTATCCATATCTGTGAGGATAAGCGGTACTTTGTACCCTGGTGTTTCAGTTTTCATGACACTTTACAAGTCTCATTGCTCATTTCACCACTTTCCACTAGCTACTCCTTAATGACACCCAGCCATTGCTTCCTTCGCTTGCCCATAAAAACAACATACTCAGGAAATAATGAATGTATATTTGTCTCTTTCAAGTAACTGCTGCTCAGTTTTAACCATTTACTTTGCAATAAACTTTTTTTTTTTTTCTTTTAAAGAGAGCTTTTTCCACACACACAAAAAAAAAAAGTCTCCATAACGGTCAGAATAAAATGTCTTTTTAAAAAATATACAAATAACAACCCATAGACTCATTTCTGAGCTACAACCTCCATGATTTCCCCTAAGTTGGCAAAAAAAAAACAACAACCCACAAACACAGTAAATGCGACAACGAAGTACTCCATAGCTCATTCTGAGTCTTTGGCTCAAACAGAAACAGCCAGTGACTGGTGTAGTTCACAAAAAGACTATCAAATTACTTCTAACAGCAAATTGCTAGAGAAAATTCTCTGTTAGATGGAGTTACTTAAGAAGTTGCCGTGGAAACAAGAAAGAGTTGGGCCAGAGAGGAGCAGGGTAAGCTCACTGACAACAGCGTGCTCAAGTGCTCCAAGCCTGAACGGAACGAGCCACCCGAAGAGGCAGAGGCATCCGGGCTCCTCTCAAGTGTGCAGACGGTGGGCTCGAACCACTTGTCAGGAGTGAGCACGCTTGGCGAAGATGCAGGTAGACACTGAGGAGAAGCTAGAAGGGAAAATGAATCCTCCTGGGAGTACAGAAACCAGGAAAGTACCTCAGGATGGGAAAAAAGAAATAATGCAATAAACATGTCTCAAAGATTTACCTTCCGGCAGGGGAGCCTCTCTGCTTATTCTCTTTCAGCCCAGAACTCCTGTATAGTCTGTATGAGAAAATTCAGCATTCTCTGCATTAACATAACCTCTGAAGCAGGTATCAAGATTTGTGTTTAAAAACAGAATCTCTGTGTAAGACTCAACATTTTGAGGTGTTTTAAAATAAGATAAGGTAAAGCTTAATATTGCTGCAGCCTCGGGAAACAGAACCCTGTTCATAATAAGTTACGAGAAACAAGATTTTGGGGAAAGTAGAAATCCTCCTCCTTCCAGATCTTCATAGAGTTATGAAGCCTCTTCCATTCTCAGGTCATTGCAACTGCTCTGGAAACCATCCTACAGGGCTCTTTTTCTCTGTATTTACGGTTTGCACTGTGTTCTACAATATGGCCTAGGAATCATATTCAAGTTTTTCACCATTAAATGGTGAACTTTCACGTGAATAACATCTAAAGAAACCCAAGCTGGACTTACATTTTGCAGAATACTATATAATTAATATAGCAAAAGGAAAGGATTCACCACTGCTCATAAGAATTCATTTGTCCAGGGAATTTTTTTCATCCATCCTTTCCTTTACTTGACAAGACAGAAAATAGATTTTGCTGGCTATGTTTAATTTCCACAGCTGTCATTGTGATCTAAAACATTTATATTGGAGCAATCACATATATCCTCAGGAAACCAAGAACTGGAGGACCAGTTGAAACTCCATACCTACCTACTATCTTCTGACCCAAGTGGTGTCTTCTATTCAGAAGTTGTACTGTACAAACAGATGGTAAAATGTTTTTTGATTAAATTATATTTGAAAAAATGCAAGTAATTCTTTAAATAGCAAACGCTGACATGGCTCATATAGGCATACTGACTTATTGCAAGTATAAAACAAAGGAGATAAGATGGTTAAATTAATAGAGATACTTGGTTTTCTGATGTACATGTTTCCACTTATTTCAAGTAGCATGCAGTGACTGGGTAGTAACTAATTTAATTGTATGAATTTTGCTTATGGAAGGAGTCAGAAGAAGAGCATCACAGATTCACAGTAACAGATTCATAGCCCTAGAGACTAGAGTCCTGTTATTTGCTGAAGTACTATGAAGTACTATGCCAGCTTTTGAAACAGTTGTTTTGCAAAGAGATTACAGCACTTCTGCAAATAATTATGGTTCAATCCATATAAAGAAATAGTTGTTTGTGACATGCAAGAAGGAGTCAAGTAGATTTCAGCAGACTTTGAAACAGGACCATCAAAATTACAATATAATATGTATTTACACATAATATAACCATCAATATAAAGCTGCTACGTAAGTTTCTATAGTTGTACCAGCCAAGTCAGAAAACAACTTGCTCCATCCTTCCTGATAGTTACCAAGCTGGATCTTATTATTCAGATTTAAAGTGCTGATATTTATATTAGTTTAAGTTGCACCTTCAGCTGTATGTTCCCTGTCTTTTCTTGCTACCTGCTAATTCCTTCTCTCCCCTTTTGGAGTAATAAAAATGGATTTACACCAAACTAGTAACAAGTTTTACAAAAACACTTTCTGGCTTTAATCAGGCAGCTCATCACTTAAAATTTCACACAGGCACACTGTTGTACATGTTCTATCCATAGACCCTCAGGCTGAACTTTATGCTATAGTAAGGTCATAAAAGAACAACTTTTTTCAAGAAAGGTGATTTGTTAGTGTGTCAGCAGACAAAACCATTTTTGACATATAAAGAGAAAAAAATACATTTACACAGCACTATCTGCACAGCTTGTTATTTTAGTTTACATGTTGTTTTTCCAGAGCGAGACTATCAAATGCTACAGTCAACAAGGTAAAGTTTAATAGACAAAAATTCAGATATTCCTATTAATACCTTCTTATTCAGACAAAATACCAACCCTGGTATTTTGCTCAAGATTCCCATGAATACAGACTAAAATTAGACCTGCAATTTGAGAATCCTTTGATCCAGGAAAGCAAGCATTCTCCTTCCTGTTCTATCACTTACAGTAGCTCTTCTAACTTCAAGGAGCAGAGAGAAGGAAGAATAACTTTGAAAGATGAGACACTTGCACATTAACTTCATTATGCTGACTACAAATAAAGTTTAAAAAGTGTACTGACAGGTTCTAATTTATTAGTCTTCTCTTTCGTGTTATCTCTTGCACTTCCATGATTCTTTACAGTTCCATGATCTTTATTCTCATTTCTCTGTACTTTTTACTCTTCTTTCACCTTGTTATACTGTCTTTTTTTTCACACAATTGTTTTCCTTCCCTGTTCCTCTCTCTTTCCTGCTACTTATTTCCTCTCTTTTCCTCTTGCTCAGGTCCCAAAACCACTTCAGACTTGACTTCTGCCTCCCACTGAACCCTCCTTCAAGTCCTTATGCTTTCCAAACATTTTGTAGTACCAGACTACTCTCTCTGCAGAAGTAGAGAAAAAACATTTCTAAGCTAAAATGCAACTACTGAAATGCGAGTGAAACACTAAAGGAACAAATGGGAAAAAAAAAAAAAAAAAGGAATGAGGCCAGCGTAGTGCTTTGTATTTGTACAAGAGAAATAAAGCTAACCACAGGCCAGCAATTGAATGGCAGACAGCACTTAAAAAATCTTAAACAGAAAAGTCATGTAGGAAGCCACAGTGCTATATGCAAAGTTCTCCCTGGAGCATGTACAGGAAAAAAGTCCCCCTAAAATTTCTGCATGTCTGCTTTTCATCCCACAACATAGGACTAATTGTCCTCAGTGTCTGAGCCCTATTCTTTGCATTCTGGAGCAGAACAAATACTACATTTTCACCTATCTGTCACAGCAAACATGAAACATTTTGACAAAAGCAAAGCAGCACTAATCTTAGCACCTCACCAAGCTCTGAGCAAAACACCAGAGAGAAAAGCAGAGAGAAAGCTAACACCGACAGTAAAACAAAATCATCAAATGAATGGCTGGACAGGAGCACCTTGCCTCTGCGCTTCCACGTGCCTAATAGCCATCCTTTTTGTTGTAGAGCAATATTGAACACTCACAATTTTGGTACATAGATTAAACAGACTGTTATAATCTGTTTCACCTTTCTGACAGACTGAATGACTTCATCCAGCAGTTCGGGCATTAAGGCTATAGCTGGCAACTGAGCTAAAACAGCGCTTTTAGACACGAGTGAACCTAGGTTCCAGCTCTGCAAAATATACGTTGTTAACACTTGATCAGCCTAGTCTGATGCTGAGTTTTCTTAAAACACCAAGTCAAGATCAGTTATGCCTGTATTGGAAAATGCAGAGGCAGCCTATCAGATCCCCTTACCATTTCCAAGATTAGCATCATCTGAGCTGCGAACATACACTGAAGTTTGCAGCTTGAAATACAGACCCCACCGGGTGATCCGCTCTCCTTTCATTCTTGGCTTCCTAACATCATCGTTTCCCTCCTTGCTCTTGGACTGACTCCTTTGTTTGTATACTATATTCAAGTCCTAGTTGTTTCAGAGTTAGCAGTTATCAACACAGCATTCCTGTAACTGACTTCTAGCAGCTCCAGGCACTAGCAGAAAGGTTTTAGAGTAGAAAAGTACCAAGGAAGGAACTTTTGAAGGTTTTCCTAAATCCTCATACTCTTCCAATTGGCATTAGATGTAACTCCCACAGCACGAAGAAACCTCCAGGTGGAACGTCTACCTCAGCATCCGCAGTGGAGGAATATGCTATGGACATATTCATAATAATGAGTAAAGCCAGCGGCACAGCATACTTCGGTCAACCCTGATAATTGCTGTACATCACTGGAAAGTCTTTGAAGTTGGAGACAACAACTCAAAACCCCTGTAAAAAAGTGAGTTATCTTGGAGCTGCTTTCATGTTTACACAAGCCCAGGACTGTGTGCAAACAAAACCAACAAAAAGCCCTCACTGCTTCCCACTTACCAGCTTCAGCCCTGGAAGCAGCACAGCTCAGCAGAACACAAGAAAGACCAGAGCTTTTAGAGCAAGGCTAGAAATATTTGGATAAGGGCAACTTCTGCCCAGCCGCAAGCTTTGAAGAGTTCTGGCCCCTAAATTAGCTGTTTAATTCTGAAAAGTCAGTAACTGGGAGATCAGTTGACAGTGGGACAAAAACATACACAGTATCTCCAAACCACCTGAAACATCAGCCATACATATTTATACATAAGGAGTGTGTATATGCATAAGCACGTGTATATCCTCACATATATATACATACATATACACACACACTGACTTGTGGGTATATCAACATATATGTGCATGTGTGTATTAAATAAAGCCTTTTATGTAATAAATCAGCTCTCCAAAATGGAGAAGAATGAGACTCTTGGAGGACCTATTCATTGCAAAGAGATTTTACCTTCTAATGACTTCAGCTTGAACAGACTTGGGCCCCAAAGGAAGAAGGATGCTCCACTGTTCCCCGCCACCTTGAATTATCTCAAAGTAGCTTTCAGATAAAAATAGAAAACACAAACCCTTTAGGAGAAAAAATATCAAAGGCAGAAACCCTGCAAAAAGCCCAAATAAAAGAATGCACCTTTGACCTCTGGTAATTCAAATAGAGTGTTAATCACCAAAGGATTAACACCCTCTGCATTATAAATAACATAACCAGTCATCAGGAAATTATAACACCCCATATAATCAAGAAACACTGAAGTCTACCAGAGAATTATGCACAAGCAGTGGGAGGTACTAAGATGAGAAACTAACTTGTATCAGTTCAGTAAAGTTCTGTAACTTCAAGAATTGTGGAGAACAGCACACTTCTTAAACAAATAAACCTCCTTCCTTCTGTGTGTGTGCATCTCCATGTGTTTATGGATTCGCCAATCTTTTCAAAGTTTTGAATTGCTCAAGCTCCCTGTTCAGCTCCACAAGCACTTCCCCTATTACAAGACTTCCCCTGCCCCATTTCTCCCAAACCACACCACTCTGTTTTGCCTGAGACACTGCTTCCCTTTTTTTAAACTTTTGTTCCATCTCTAAAGCTTTTCCTGACAAGCCCATTTTCTATTCCCACTGTACCCAGACGTCCATTCCACCTATGCCTCCAGCTTCGTCTTCCAACTACTACAGCCCTTTGATATTGCTGTCCCAGGAGTTCTCACTTATATTGCCTTTAGTGCTATATTCCTGTTAATAGGACCGCCACCACCTTCCCTAACCCCCCAGGCAGGTGGCTTCCTCCTCACGAAGAACAGCAAGAACAACTCAGCTCAAATCACTAAATTGTAAACCTGTTTTCTGCCGAGACCCAAAGACCACAGGAGAGGAGATCCATAGCCATCCTCACAATCACACCACACCAGGCACCTTCTTCCAAAGAATGGTGAAGAAGGAAGGGTTACAGCATCTGGTGACACATCTGCAAGCAGGCAAAGTGAGTTGGGATGAACATGGACAGCTCTTTTCATGTATACAAATGTTAACTGGATAGGGGGGAGTAAACTTTTTCAGTATGAGAAGCCTTTCCAGACTAAACTGCATTACAATTTCTCCTTTAGATCTTCAGTAGAAAAGACACGCTCCTTGGATTCGCTTCTTGACATTACAGAACAACTAGGAAGTTTCACCTTTTTCAAACCCACTCTAAAACCCCACCAGATTTCTCCAGCCTTGCATCATTTCACAACTATGAAACAGTTTTCAACTGAAATATACTTAAAGGCTGCTCCACAAGAAAAAGCACAGCTTAATTAAGTTAACTAAGCTGATTAAGCCATGCTCTTTCACCCATTACAGGAAGTATTTAGCCCTGGAGCCATCCTCACAGGCACCTCACAGAGTGTATGACATGTTTTCTAGAGATACTGTATGTATTTAGTCACTGTGGAAGGGGAAAAAAAAAAAAGGCAAACACCCCATATGTCAGCATGCCAACAAAATAATAGGAGAAGTATCAGCAGATAAAGCAGCTGTTTACATCCCATTCTTGTCTGGAAGGTAGGTATTGCATTACAAGGGAATGAAGGAAGGAAGAGAACATTACCCAACACCTCAGACTTGGCTGTTGTAAAATAATGGCAGCAGGAACACTCTCCAAAGTCCTCAGTCTCCTATATTAGTATTGAGATTTTTGTATGTTTACAAAGAACTCTGACAAATGGATTTAAAATTGAATAGATTATAGCAGCCTTGTTTTTAAACAATTAAGATTAATCTCTCTCCTTTATTGTATCTAAATGAGTTTATATCATGAAAAGAATTCTTTAAAATTTTCAACCCTTTCAAAATGTCTAAAAGCAATGTCTAAAATAAAGACATAGCTAACTAGCATTATGCTTATCTTGGCTGTTGCTGGTATAAGGGTGCTGCTCTGTGTCTCAGAAAGATTTCTGGCAGGGTGAGAAAACCTGGTCCGTTTCAGAGACTTTCCTGGGACCTGTCTGAAGTGTCGACAAGCAACGAAGCTGAATATTAATACACTCTCCATCATCAAAAGCTGTTGCATACCCAAAGGATGAGAAATATTTTAATCAGCTTTCAGCTTGTCTAGTACAAGTCAGTTTATTCCTTCGGGATTATACATCTATGTGCTCAATTTTTGTCTTCGCATGCTCTCTCTCTGTGACTTTTGAAACTAGCAGTAAAGAGCCTAAATCGGCTGTTTGGTTGGAAAAAGCCAGCTAATGCTATGATTCAATTACAGCATTTTACATTCAACAAGAAAATCTAGCAGATGAAAAGCAAAGAAAAGAATTGAGAAGTCAGTCCCGTATAGTGTTTTTTTAACAGCAGTGTTTTGTTCAATATTTTTGTCAATCTTATGAGTTTTCAGGACTGATGTGTCTGATGTCTTGGCCATCATCCCCGCCCCCACACTTCCTAAGGTCTGGCACTGTAAACTCGCAATTCCTCCGTGAAATGACCACTGCTGGAACTGACCATGACCACATGCATGTTTTATGAACACGCACACCACCTATGTCTTCCATGAAAGCTAAGATCAGTAATGAAATAATGGTCCAAAAAACCTTGAATATAAAACTGTCATTGCATAATGTCACTGAGAGACAAAGTCAGTCAGACTTGAGGTTGCACTGTCAAAGACACCACCTACATGAGAAGGCTTTTAATTTTTTTATTCCTTCCAAAAGCATCGTAACATTTCAGACTAACAGAGCCAGGACCTCTATTGGCCTTCGCGTTGAGCATCGACAGAAACGCAACACAGAATTTCATGTCACTTCATCCCTGCTTCTCTGGGAATAGATATATTACCCACTGCACATGTAGTATCGCAGTACTCTCATCCTTCCCAAAACAGAAGAGAAAATAGAAATATAAAGCTTAGCTGCTGAAAGATTTTCAACTTCTGGTGCGCATTAAGGAATTATGGGAAGTACGACCTCTGTGTACTTTGGCACCAGACAGCATCAGCATAAATTGGTTTGTACAGGCTAATCTTAATTTCTATCCAAATCCTCCACCAGAAATATAACCAACCATTAGTTTTGAGAAGAGTAGTGAGTTCTGAGGTTGCAAATAATTTCAGCACAGGAACTCATATTTCATGAAATGGAAGCAGGAAATTGGACAGAATATGAGAACAAGTAGTCGAGGAGGACAACGAGTAAGTTTACTCTGCCATAGGTCTGAGTTACAGGAAAACACCTTCCAGTTCCACACCGAGTCCCACCACATCCTTGTCAAACAACTGGGCTTCTAGCTAGCTAACAAATCCTTTGAGGCTTTAATCCATTAGCATGTAGCAAAAAAGCTTGGAGACTGAGCTAAAACATAATTAGTAGAGTACATACACATACATATATATACACATATATATCAAATAAACAGTTTATTACACATCAATCCCTAGGCAGATAGACAATATGAACTGATCCAGACATGATTAGTGCACTTTCCAAAATCCAGCATGGTAAACATCCAGACAGGTTCATCTTGAGCAGACCTGTGAGAATTATATAGAGTTCAGATTCGCTAGCAGACCAAGAAGATCTTCCAAAACTTGATGGTGACTAGGGACATTTGACAAAAGCCAGTAATTATTTTCCAGCTGCTGAATAGTAAACATTTTTTATGTGTACAGCTTCAGGATTATTGAGCAGAATTATGTGCTATCCCTGGAAGTGTTCAAGACCAGGTTGGATGAGGCCCTGGGCAACCTGGCGAAGTGGGTGGCATCCCTGCCCACGGCAGGGGGTTGGAACCAGTTGGTCTCTAAGGTCCCTCCCAAGCCGTTCTATGATTGTATGTGTAGTAAGAAATGAAAAGTACAAGGAAGGGTTTACCCCAAAACTGCTGAGAGCTACAATTGGAGGCAATCAGGGTAAGCCAGAACAAAGTAAGCTCCAGCGATCATACTTCTGTGGACAGAACTTGTCCACCTGAAAATAAAAACAAAATACTTTACATGCTGCCCTAGTTAGACAGCTTCCAGTCATGGCAGGGGGAAGGCAGAAATTTGTGGGGTTCCTCCAACTGCACAACATTCTCTCCCTGGGACACAGCAACTCTTTCAGTTATAATGAAAAAATCACAACCTCCTTTAGTTGAGGAGGAACTTAAGATCACAAAATTCCTGCCACCTAAAACCAAAGTAAGACCTCAACGTTTTGATCTCCATGCTGATTTTGAAAACCATACTTAAGTTACTTGCACAAGTTAAACAGGTCAGTGAAAGAATTAGCACCTAATCCAACAGACCATAATGCTTTCCATGGCCTATATCGAAGCCAAGTTTATTTCTTTATACATAAAATAAGAGCTGTAATTTTGATAAAAATGATGTAACTTTAAAACTACATTGCAAAACCACTTTTTACCCATGATCGTTAGGAATTAGAGGCACTGATGATCAGATAAGAAAGAAAAGGTATCAGCGCAGCAATGGCAACTTCTTGGAAAATACTACCTCCTTCACACAGAACAGCCATGTGAAAAGTATAACAGCTGTATTCCATTTTATAAAATGGACTCAGTCACTAAATATGACAGCAATAAGGCCACGTTTTGAAATGTTCACTGTACTCAAAAACTCCCAGTAACATAGATGGTGACATTTTGGTCATACTGCCATTTGCTTTCACTTTCATTAGAAATAATTTTCCCTAGTCTATAAGGATCACATTAAAATTATTCCTGCCAAACCAATGCAATTTAGTTTCAACACCAACCCAAACCTTCCTTCCTACCTATGTGATATGTTCAAAAACACACAGAACTTATAGACACAAACGTACAAATTTGCATCTGATCACTTCTATGATGGCCTCAGTGAGAACTAGAAATCATTTTCAATACAGTTGATAATTAATTTTATATGACTTACAGATATACAGGCATTTCAAAAATACAGAGTATTTTGCATTTCCAAAAACTGTTATTCTCCATGTGCAAACACTGTCTTTTATTGAGGTTTTGTACTAGGAAATGACTTTCAAAAACCATAAAAGGCATTGCAATGAATAGCTGGACAAGTAAAACAATAGCAGAACACAATATTACTGCTAATTGGTTTCCACTGCACACAATAAGCCTTATAAATAAATAAGCAAACTGTTGACAAAAAGATCCTTTGTTATTCCAGTACATGTTCATCCAAGGTTCTGAGGAAAAATGGTGAAAACAGCACAATTTTTTAATATAATTGACTTGGCCCCATCATACTGACTTCACTTTCGCTTAAATCATCCCAGTTCCCACTACCAATAAAAGGGCAGCATCAGGTTCTAAACAAATCCTTCCAGCACTGACACGTATTCACAGGGATGCAGCAGGATCTATGATCTGGGCTTTTCTCTCTGCAACACACGCCGGGTGACTTGCAGCACTTCCAAGTGTAGTCTTATGCTCTGAACTCTTCCTCTGCTGTTCCTGCTGCTGAGAACTGCAAGCTATTGCCCCTGGTGCTATCCCCTATAAGCCACTTTGTTCTAAATGAAAATTCAGATGATCCAGGAGTTACATGAAGGAGTTAGATCATCACCGATTAGAAACCACACACCTGTGCATGTGTTTATGTGCACAAGCATGTACAGACACGTGTTCCTTGGACCAGCTCTGGCGAGCTATCCAGTCGGAGACCACTCCTACGTGATGCAGAACCCTGCTTGTCACTGGGCTCAGCTCAGACAGATCCTTTTATACAGCTCAAACACAAAACTGGGACATAACCTATATGCATGGCTTTGATTTCTGCTGATTGCGTTGCATGCACTTACGTTTTTAAATGCTAACACAGAGCTCATCATACCTACACGTATTTGCATGTACAACATGACGCACAACCATATAGGTCTGATTGTACACAACCACAGTGAAGACAGAAAGAAGCTTTGCTACAGGAAGGGTTTAGCGCAAGACAATAGAATTTAGTCATTCACAACAGGCTCACCAAAGAACAGCAGTGTGCACGAGAACACGGACAAACAACCTCCCAACCCAGGTGTGAACACACCTAGACGGGGACACAGCGGGGCAGCGTGCGCACCTCCGGCACCAACCAGGCAGCACAGCAGCACCCCCCAGCAGCCCCACAGCTGGGCCAGCCACCCACGGCCCTCCTGCCTGTGCTGTCAGAAACCCACCTTGCCTCCCCGTGGCACATACATCGAGGTAGCCTGCCTGAAACTTTCCCTGGCTCATGCCACTCGGCGTTACAACCTGAGATGTTTTCAGAGTCATTTTCGCAGGATGCTGTGCGAGCTGGAAGGCTGCCCTCTTAGCAATTCCAGTTTATAATAGAAATGTTATAGTGCTTCATATCAACTCAGCTTAGATCTCAAGCAGCTCACAGAAGGGTTAAAAATAGAAAGTGCTATCCACTGGTTTGCTCTGATGTTCCTGTAGATATTGTCACTGGATGTATCCTCAGTAGAATTCTATTCAACACCTCTGTCTTTAAGTACAAAGCTGTAGGCTGTAGCAGCTTTAGGAAACATAAGTATCCTTTTTTCTGCTGCACAGTATCTGTGTGTGAAATTCTCTAAAGGGGTTTAAGTATTTACCCTGAACACTATCAGACAGTTTCTAAAATTTTCCTTATCCTGTTGCAAAAACACTTCAAAGAGAATCATAAACACAGTCCTTTGTGCTTTCAGCACACACTTTGTTTTGGAAGCTTAAGTCTGAATTCCCTCAGAATTGTAAATATTTTTTTTTCTGAAAGATGTGCAATACAACTTTAAAAAAAAAAAAAAAGATTGTCAGTGATTCTGCTGTATGCCACGCAGTATCCTTTCTCCCATTTCTGATGGCTAAAAATATTGGGGTCAATGAAATCAGTGTCAAAAAATATTTTTTAAAAAGAACAAACTCCCCAGGATCAGGGTTTTCCTCTCGTTGTTGAGATAAAAGATACATTTCCAGGAATATCTGACTCCTGGTGTACATAAAATATAACCTGCCAAAAACACATTTATTTAAAGGGTCTGGCCTAAACAGATAAGAAGAGCCCCAAAAGACCAGAGATATGGCTAAAATTTAGGTCTTTGAGCTGCCATGTTGTGCCGACATTTCACAGCTCATTAGGCAAATACGATCACCCATCACCGCACGGCCCTCCAAGAAAAGAGTGTGACACTGCAATATCCCAAAGCACAGGGAGGAAGCTAAAAAAAGAAATTAAAATTATACCTCAGAATTTCTTGAATTTTGGCTGCCAAGATGACACTAATACAAATATAAGTTGCATTTTCTGTAAATGCTACCAGCCACCCAGCTTGTTTGTGAACCCCAAACCTTTTCATGCCCTCCACCCGCAGAGAATTAGCGAGCTGTTTGAAGTGCCAAAGTCTACAAAAAGCCAGCAAGATTCCTTTTAAAAGCATATTTTGTCTTACAGCTTATGGTGGTTATTCTGGAACCAAAATACCCTGATTTAAACACATATTTAAACGCTTGTTTTAATTTGGAAAAAAAAAAAAAAAAGAAAAAAAGAAAAAAAGAAAAAAAAAAAAAAGAAAAAAGAAAGAAAAAAGAAAAAGAAAAAGAAATATATTATGGCCCTGGGCTGAGATTTCATAGCTCAAGTTTCAGCCCAGACTCAATTCTAACTGTCAGGCTCTAAGCCCCTGACAATAGTGGCTTACAGCAGAAACTATGGCATACTTCATACGCAGCAAGAGAACCAAATAATGAAACAGACCTCAAAAAGGAAAGAAAAATAATTTTACTTGGAAATATCTTCACTCTCTGATTTCAATTCAGTTGTATAAACTGATAAAAATGTACCATAGAGAATAACTATAAAAAATAATATGATGAGTTAATGTTTTTTGTTTTTTGTTTTTTAATGTACAAATCAAGATGAAACAGTTGTGCAGAGACATCAGTTTGTTGAATGCCACTTTGCTCATTGTAACTACACAGAAAGCACATGCTGATGTTTATAGATTGCATTTGGAAATTAAAAGGTATGCTGCATATCAGTATCATTAGCTATAATTTAGGATTCCAAAAAGTGAAACAAAAGGTTTAACAATCACTTTTGTATTTCACTTATACCATTAAAAAGGTTTTTAAGATCTATGTTTCGTTCCTTTAAATAAATCCTTTAGAGTAGGCAAACGGTTATGCTGCTAAATACACTAAATCACTCATTTTTCTTTATGTTTTAGAACTACAATTTTCATCATCTTGCCAAATTCCTGCATAAATAGGTAGGATTAAATGGAGCCTAGCCTACCTAACATAATTATATATGTTGTGATTTTATACTGCAATGAAACTGATACATTTTAATAATCCCAGTCTTGGCTCTTACCCACCAAAGTCAATAGAGGTTATTAAGGCCAACTGCCATATAAATACATTGCTACATTGCTAAATGGACTGTCAAAGCAGGAAATACAATTCATACCATATAGCACTACCAGGAGCATCTTTTTTTTTTTTTTTTTAAAAAAAAAAGGAACACTGGATATGTAAAAAAAAAAAAATCTTTAAAGATTTGGCATTTGAGTACAATCATATATGTTTACTTTTCATTCCAGAGATTTACATTTTACTTTTTCAAATGTGAATCAACCTAAAACAAAATAAACAAAAAAAGACTGTAGGACTTCTACAGCTCTTACTGATTTGGCATGGCGTTAAAACATTTTCATAGCTAAAATAAATGTCAGATTGCAAGGTTTGCATGATATCAGACCCTGAGAGACAAATTGTCTCTCCACTGAATCTCAGAACAGCTTCAGCAAGACTTCCTCATATCACATGAGATTTCAGCTTTTCAGACTTCTCTTTACCCAGAAAGCAAAGCTTGTACAGTCTTTTTTTCAAATGGTAACTCTCCCTTTGAATTCAGCAAGCATTTATCCTGATGTTGCACATGATAACGTGTTAATCTTGGATGACTTTTAAAAAAAAACTCAAGGATTTGAATAGCCTTCGTATTTCCAAGGGAGGGGGGGAAAAGAGAAGAAGATTGGTTAAACTGCTTTAGATTTAGTGGTTCATAAATTCATGAGGTAATATTGTGGGAAATGTGATGTTTTATCAGAATGTCATTCAAATGAAAGGTTTAACATTTACATCACAAGAGCAAGCTCTAAGTAAAACTATCCACAGGGAAAGAAATGCCAGGACTAAACATTATTATAAGACTGTGTGCTTGCCACAAAGTACAAAAATATTAAATAGAGCCTGAAGGTTTGAAGACCCTGGGCTTAACTTCCTGAGGTATCATACTTTGCTGCGATATTGGAACAATTACAATTAACAGAAGCAGAAATTTTGGAAAATGTTTTTTTTTTTTTTTCTTCTTTAAAACTCTATTGCTAAACAAAGGAAAAAAAAAAAAAAGGCACACATCGAACCCCAGACTGACTTTTGTATCACTCTAAACACACACATAAAATTTAAGTCAAGAGTTGTTCAGCTCACACACAAGTGTAGGAAAAAATACATTATTTTCCTTTACAAAACAGTTCCTTTTAAGCACTAATACTCTACTGAGACAAGATCAACAACCACTAAGGCATTTATAATTTAACCATTTTTCCACATTATATAGGTGAAGTTTTTATTTTATTATTTTTGCTTTTTAAAGAATCATGCAGTTAAAGTTATAAATTTGGAGGAAAAACACTGACTGTAGACTACTGGGTACCTTCAGAAATACCTTTTTGATTTAACTTAATGCTGTGGAAGCTAAGCATGCACCAAAACACTGCACTTTTTATGTTAAATTGCTGTTGAATTTGTTAACCCACAATTGATTTCCTGTGTTATGGAATCTTAGAGATTACAGCTAACTTGAAGCAACAGGGATAATTCTTGATGTTAATGCTACATTTCTATGTATTTTTATTAAGTCGGTGCTCGCTCTTGCATTAAAACTGCAGCTCAACATTGCCCCCTACTGTCCCTTTGTGAAACTAAGGACAAAACGTAGGTTGAAACCCAAAAATCCCACCCCACCTCCAAGTCCAAAATACAGTAAGCAGCTCATTTACCTAAGAGACTCAACAATACAGACATTCCCAATTAACATTCTCTTCTGTCTCCTTCAATAGCTGAAATTAATTGTGATTAATGCATTATAAGTCATAAAACTTTAAAGCAAATTTTAAAATTTAAATTAGAAGCAGCTTCTGTCTTGGCCCGACCGTCAGTTTGCTGATAAATATCATTGTGAGGCCTGTTGAAAGGAGATACACTGACGCCACCATGTTTCTAATTAGAGACACATGGCAATGTCACACCAATTGCAGAAAACCTAACCCTTGAGAATTCCTGAGTTTGCTGTTTTTCCATGTTCTCAACACACAATGGATATAAAATAACAATCAAACATTCTTGTCTCTACTTCATCTAAGCCTCTGTTACAAGAGGGTAAGTTGTCATTTGAAAGAAAAACAAACCAAATCATTTTTTTTAAATGATAAAGGTCATTCAAGATTAGTTGAGTTTCAGCACATGAGAACACAAAAAATGAGGCAAAAACAAAAATAAACAGATCATAAATCTTTTTCCCTTTTTTTGGAAGAAAGTCTAACGTTCACCGATTCCTTGCAGCAACTGATTTCACATATAAAAATTCCACTTTTCCTCACTCATTTTCCAGGCCTGAATCCAGCTGTTGCCAGAAAAGCTTCCAAATTCTTGTGAACAGGTTAGAGAACAACAAGATTTCCCCCAAAACTCAGTAACAGAATATTGTGTCGTCATACCTCTGGGATTTCAAAAACACCTCTAATACAAATTATATTCAGTGTGCTCAGCCACATTACAAACTTTTCCAAGACATGTACGGACGAGTTGAAGCTTACGCTGTAAGCAGCAATGGCAGTTTCTGATGGAAATGGAAGGATACCAGCACGACACATTTCTGATGTAGTTCCTCCTGCATGCAGACCTAGAAGCAGGCATGCTGGCAAGTGTGTCATGCACTTAGCAAAGTCCCTCAAGCTGAGTCTCTACTTGGACAGCAACAGCAAGTGGGCTAACAGTGGTCACTGAGTCACTCTCACTATCAAGGAAGGCACAGATATACTTTCAAATATAGAGCAATTACCACAACTGTAAGGATTCAAGAAACTAATCACCTCTAGCTAGTTGTAGCCATCATGTAATTGTGCATGTGCACTACCAACAGCCAGCTGTACCTTCAGCTCATCGGGTTTTACTTTCACCTTCAGCCAGATACATTCACAATTGTTGTGATGGCAAAGGGTGCACCGTCTATCTTGCTGTTTCATGACCAGGTGGCATTGCACAGTTTCAGGTACTAATGTGTGATGCAATATCTGCCTGTCACCTTCTGGCATTGTCAAACTTTAAAAACAAGTAAAGTCAGGAAACAACTGAAATCTCCTCTTGGTTTTTGGTTCTCATTTTGCTCATATTTCTTTTATTTCTCTCCCCCAGTAGCAAAGAGGTTGCAGGATTATACTGATTCTATTTTTCAGATGTTCTGAATAAAGCAAAAATTCTGCTGCTACAGAACAGTTAAAAACCTAACTGTTAGTGCTCTCAGAATTAAGCTCTAAAAGCTTCAGACTATAAAACCAGTACTTACCATAGTCTCCATTTTTCTCCAATATTCTTCCAATTTAGCCATTGGCTTAAGCCACCAATCAGTGCACTTCAAATACCGCTTGCCTTGAAACCAAAACTGCCTGAGCCACTCAAATTCAACCTGCAAGAGAAAAACACATGGTTGCATGAATCATCTGTTTTTATTATCTGTTTTTATTATTATTATTATTATTATTATTATTATTATCTGGGCAGGAATGGGGTAGTACATGAATCCAGATATACCTAAACAGCCCCAGCAAAGGAGAAAGTTACTAGAGTATTTATTTCTAAACATACCTTTACACCCCATTGTTATTTTTATTTAGTCATATGAAGGATGGAAGAAACTTTCAGTAAATAAACTGTGCTAGAACACAGCCTAGCCAATTGCTATGGAACAAGCACATAGCTTTATAATGACATAATCGTTTCTCATAGTTAACCAAATAATCTAGTTACCAAACAAACTACCAAAAACTTTAGGATTAACTGAGTCTCAGTGCTCAGCTGTGGCCAGGCTCGTGCTCCCTCTACTGGAACTGCACTTAAAGCAAAAACTTGCCAATGATATGTATGTGGGGTTCTGCGGGGAAAGTAAGGCTAAAAAGCAAGTTTTGGCTTTTCAGGGTGTCAGTAGTAACATGTCCCAATTGTTTTTCTAGCACTAGGCTTGTGTGGCAACTGTGCTTAACAAAGAAAACATTATCCCAACGAAGCAATAAAAATTTAATCAGGAACACTGTTATACTTTTATTTAGAATATGAAGCAGAAAATACTGTAGTACTTTGCTAGTTTGGGGTGTTGTTTTTTTTCCAAATCATATATGGGTGGCCCTTCAGGTTTAAACACATGAGAAATATTAGCTTTTAATATACGATAAATATATATAACTCATCAAATATTCATTAAGCAAAATAATTTCATTTATCCTAATTCCTGCTGAGCCTTTTTCTTTAATGGCAATCCATGGTTCTGGTCTTTAGAATTATGTATTTATTTTTGTTGCGGTAGTTACGTTTCACACCAAGTTCAAAGCTACTTTAATCATTATTTGCTACCTCAAAGATTTTGTTTATCCCTACTTGACACTGATGTTGGAAATAAAGAGAACCTGCCAAGGTGAAAGAATAAAGAAAACTGCCCAAAGCTGTCATCTAACTCTTTCTTTCCTGCAAGGCTATGGAAATCTGAAAGCGTTTCAGCTAACATTAAATGTTTGGTCAATACACATTAACGACTGCAGTAAAAGATACTTAAATGTGAAATGTATAAAAAGAACATTAGATCAACTCTTAGTAAAATATAACAACAAAATTAATTGGCAGACATAAATCTTAAAGATATTTTCAAAAAATTACTGCAAGTATAGTGGTTTCTTAGCACACAAGTTCAGTGACATACATCCTCCCTAGCAGAGTTTGCTTCTTCTGCTGTATAAACAAGGTATGAAGTATCAAGTTCTGCTTCCCTAAAAATCGTTATGCACCATTTGAGGATGGCTGAGCACATCAACAGTTCAACTAGAGTTTGGAGTACTCGCTGCTTTTTTCTTCTTTCTATTTTCTGGTCTCTTCCAATGAAAGGATGATAACACTTAATATCTTACAAATATGTTTCAGGAAATAGATCACATGAGGTCATTAACTAATAAAAAATTATTTTTAAAAAAATTAAAATGAAAGTTACAATATCATTCATCATGATAACAATCTATTTCAGTCAGTCTGATTTTTAACTAATCATACTGATTTGTTACATTAATCTACATAATTTCAGTCTAAGTCAAGTCTGTAATCCTGGCCAAATTTTAAACATATCTTGATCCCTTTCAGCGTACACAAGAGATAAGGGTTAGCAGTAGGACAGTTAATTTTCTGAAGGATTGTAACTGATCTCATCAGAGGTCAGGGTACTAAATGGCAACGTGTGGCTGTTCAATGTTAGCGACAACAGTATAGGTAAAAATTCAGTCAGGGCTCTCAAAATCAGGTCCATATTCATCTGACAATGCGTAAGTTTAGCTCTAAACTGAGTTAATAGAAGAAGGGAAAAAATAGCATTTCACCCACAAACTCAGCCATCAAGCGCCTTGACAAAGGACTGCTCTGAATTGGTACCTCTGGCCAGGTAAGGGTTGATTCTGAAAACAAGTCATCTTGATGCATGGTTGACAATTTCTCTGTCACTATCCTTGCTTTAGACACTAGTAAGCACAAATACTTCTGTTAAAAAATCTCCAGATATTCCAATTACGCTGTTTGATATTTTAAAATTAACATGAACACTAAATTAACATTAATTTTTAAATTCTTTCATTGAACTCTAGTCACTAATCTTCTCCTGCAGGAAGAAGGCATCCCCTATTGGTTTGCCTCCTTCCATCTCCTTACACGAATTAGAGCTATACCAGGAAAAAAACCACAACAGTACACGCGGAAGAGAGAAAAGCTCAATTCTAGCCTTACTGGGACTCAAGATACACGACATTCATCTTCCATGACAGGAGTCTCAGGTCAACTGTTCTTGACACGGATTTTGTCAAAGAGTTTTAGTTTGGTGACTCCCATATATTAGAGCTAACTTGAGTTCAGATCAGCAAGTAGTTTACATGACTGAACAGGACAAACCCTAAACATATTAACACGTAAATAAAATACACACACTGCACATTTTAAGAAAACTTCTGTCTCCTGAGTCATTTTACATTTGTGACTTACATCTGTGCAAGAAAGTTCAGAATCAGGCCTTATATGTCTAACCTCAACAGATTATTTTTTTTTCAAGTTGTCCTTTAGCAATGATTAAAAGCCAATTTTAGGTTATAGTCAATACCGGGTAGTAAAAGGCCAACAGCAGCATTTGACATTTTGTGACGCAGTGCTCCTCGGTCAATTATTTAAAAGTATTGGTTATTAAATGCCACAGATGTAGGTGATCTATATTTTTGCTCTTCTGTCCTAGCCAGCCACCAACCATGCTGTCAGCTCACTGTGATGTGCCTTCACACGTCAGCCTTCCTTGGGCCGCAGACACCACCACCCTTCCTCAGCCCTGACCTCAGCACCTACCACCACATACCTTCCACACCTACCACCTTCAACTTAGCTAGCCTCGGCTTTTCTGCATCCCTGTAGACGTAGAAATGTTAAATCATTATAAATTTAACTGCTGTTACCATAAAAATAGATTCGCTGTAGGCAAGAGTGACTACTTCACAAGCAACAGAGCAACCAATTCAGTCTCAAATTTTAATTGTAGTCATCAGGATTTGTTAGCGCTGAGCCAAAACCCTAATAAGAACAAAATCCTACTTTTTCAAACTTTACTTTGAAGCCTGCTACATTTTAAACACAAACCCCAGATCCTAAGGAAGTTGCTCTGAAGCTTTACTTCACAGAGAACTTGTGACTGTTCATTTGGTGGTGGCGAATAAGGAGGCCTCGGAGCTTCCTCACGTAGGGGAACTCCTGTCAGATCTTGCACTCCTCTGAGCAAGGTAAACAACTGTTCTCGGACACCCAAAGAATAGGCCGTCTTCTCTGTAGATTTATTTTTATGCATGCAAGCATTTACATCATCTAGTCAGCAGTGTTCTATTATTTTAAAAATGTTTGTTTGCCAGTGGGCTTTCCCAGGTCCCTGCAGGTCTGCTTGAGGCCTAGCCAGTAGCTGTATAAATTTTGGAAAGCGAAGTGTGACTCAGCAGGGGCAGAGGTTCACATACAATGAGCTATACAAGGTCATTTATTTCAGGAGGAATGATTCTGGCCAAACAGCAATCTGATTGCTTAAAGGGAAAATTTCATTTAATCTAACACCATGTGAGCATTGTTGTTAGGACGCTGTACTTCACAGCTGTCCAGGACATCACTTCTGTTCACCTTGCCACAGTGCTCCTAGGATACCCTGCCACTGAAACAGTGTTCAGACTTCAAGCCTGAAGCTTGTAACTACAAAGTACGTACTGGGGTGAAATGACTTGCACATCTAACAAACAGCATGTATCTCATAATTCAGGTACGTGATGAATTATGTACCTGAATTCAGATATTACTCTGAAGGCTGTTTTAATGAGGGAGACCACAACAAGGTTAAGTCGAAGTGATGCTGAAAACCTCCTCACTAAAATCTTGCTTCTTCCATGGGAAGGCCTCTGTCATGCCATCCAAGAGAGGTCTCCGACAAATGAACTCTGGGAAAGCTAGCAATTGGAAAAGAGAGCCCCCAGATGCTCACCAAATTCTTTTATGGATTTCTCTGCCCACGACAAAAGTGGAGAAAGTCTCTACCAATGCTACAGGTCTTCAGTTCTAAACCACTTAATCAACACAGCAAGTCAATTTTCCTGCCCAGGAATACAAAAGTGAAGGCACAGAATCATACCTCATTCTTTCAGACTTGCTCTTAGGCTTTTTCCCTCAAGGAGACACAGATAACTCATCCAGACCTCATTTGGCAGAGCAGTTAATTTCAGCACAGACTGTGAATCTGCACTCAATCTGATCTGTGGATCAGATGATGGCACTGTGATGGTTCTGCTCCAGTTAATGATCTCTGATGCTACTTTGGAGGTGTCAGCAAAAGGGGAAGAACACCCATAGCATTTCAGGAAGATGAAGCAGCTACTGAGGATGCATTTAGTTATCTGAGCTAAAACATGCAAAGAGAGATAAAAAAAAATATGACTTTTGGAAGTGGAATACAACCATACCACCTCCTCTTCTGATAGAAATGCTCAATTTCAAGCCCATAATCTCTGGTCCAGAGGTATATAAGCTGTATACCAAAACAGAAATACACAGGCAAAATTGGGTGACAGTTCATCTTATTTAAAATAATAACAAAGGAGAGAAAAAAAAAAAAAAAAAGAGATGGAATCCTGACCACAGTTATTGAATGGAACACTTATTTTCATCAGTACTTGAACAGTTTAATTCTTTAAAGAAAGAAAACATGTTCTTGTTCTTCATATGCCTGAGAAAATTTGAAATCTAGAACCCGTATTATGTGCCTGAAAATATGAAGATTTATCGTAGAGTGAGTAAAAGAAAGCGGGAAGCTTTCACAGGCAAAACAATAACAACAACAATAACCTGCATCAGCCTCACAGATCTATGTGTTTTTACACTTCAGTGATGTTTGAAAAAGAAATGTGTATTTACCACAGTGGTAAACAAATGGTAACTTTGTCTACTTGTGCACTAAAAAAGGGAAATTTAAATAGCACTTGAACATACGGAATTTATCTTTTAAGTGAGGAGGTGACTGGGTATTCTCTTTTCAAATGAAATATAGATTCAATGTGTCTACTAAGACTAAGTGCACAATATGTACAAGTTAAACAATGATTTCTGTTACAGTATATCCCATATGCGTAACAGGAAACATCCCTGTATGTCACATAGCAAAATTATTCAGGTGACTGCAAACACCAGGGGCTAGTCTCTCACCTGATGTAAATGGCACAGGTCTTTGATGTTGAAGGACCCGTGCAAATTTACACCAGCTGTGCATGTGGCCCTAGCTGTGCAAACCACATATGTGTATAGTTTTATGGACTGAGCCTGATTAATGTTTTGTAAAGCCCTGCATGCATCCGACTTCTTTAAATTGCTCTAGGAGCTGTTTTGCTGGAAGTCAAGGGGTAAAGCTTTTGCCATCGCTATACTAATTTTTACTAACTTTGAGCACAATACAAATAAAAATGTGTTCTATGAAGTTTTCTAGCAACACACAATATTATATTCCTCAGCAGATAGCAATTTAAAACACTTAGAAAAATTCTAATATGAGTGTGAATTAGTTTGGTACTACAGATGTTCCAATATAATGCTGATTGTACTTATCTTAGTAGCAATACAGATTAGTTCCTTCAAAATGTGTGAGTATACAAATGTTGTGACTGATATTTAAGCAAAACATGGTTCAGAAATTTGTATTAGCTGCTTACTATAGTTGTTTTTACAGAGAGATGGTAATCATCACTTTTGTTAGGAACAGCTGAAAGCTTTTTTTTTCAGGTAGGAAGGCAACTTTCCAGAGCAGCTAAACAATGTCACTTTATACTCCTAATACACAGCCTTGACTTGCATTTTCTTTAACTCTTATAAAAAATAAAAATAAAAAAGCAATTAACTAACCATTTTTGGAAATGTCACCACTGTAAGACCACCCATTCCACTGTATCATTTCCTTGACTATCCACTAACAGTAAAAGCAAAGTTACATTCTTCAAGATGCTGCTTATTGTTATACCACAAAAAAAATTACCATTTCCACAATAGCCCAAAACAGACATTTTTAAATCTGTGTTTCCTAAAACTCCAGATCTCTATGTCAAACCACAAAGCACTGTGCCAGCTTCAGTGAAATTCTATGGAAGTGCATTGTTACAACTGCATATTTTATAGTGCAGAACAATCTGCCGAATGAAGTATGTGTTTCACGATTATTTGCACTACATTTTCTTCAGAATATGCTTTTAAGAACATATTCACAATTGTCTCACACCTGGCATTCTGGAAAAAGACTGGCAACTATCTTAACACCTGACAAACAACTGAAAAACTTTGTGTGTGCTTTCCTTCCATTTTCGCCCCTCTTGTTTCAGAAGGACTAGAGTAGTTTGGTTTGTCCGCCACCCTGTGATTTGGCACAATGAAACCGATGTTACTGAAACTACTCTGCCTCTCCCAGCAGAGGGATCTTGGGAAAGAAAAAATGAAAACTTCATGGGAATGCAATGATCAGATCTAAGTTTATCCCTATCACTGTAAACAAGTAAATAGGGAATAAAAAACAGATAATGAACTTATACAGTGCAATGCCTTGTGAGCTGCTCAACACACGCCACCAGACTGCACCTGTCAGAATCCAGCTGCAGCATTTTCAGTGCAGATGATCTCACCTCATTATGTATTTCTTCCACTTGCTTTACAACTGCAGTTTCCAGTGATTTCAAAGATAAAGCCCCTGAATTAGAGTCAGTTTGTAAATTCTGGAGCGCCAGTTCACATTGTCCAAATATGTATTCCAATGTTCCTCTTGAACACTATAAAGATATAATAAAAACGAATACTTAGTCACATCAAAGCATACATATTTCTCAAATACACCACTTGCTTCTGAAATAATCAAAGGAGCAGAAAGGATGTATTTCTGTAACTTTATTTTATGATCTTTTACACAAAATCTTAATGTCTTCTGGTTTATGTAGCTGTTTGTGTAGATGATGCAAAAGTCTAATCCACCAACACAAAATAGTAAACCACAATTTGAAAGGAGAAAGAACGGGATTACTTTTAAATTTACATTACAATTACAGCCATACTTTCCATTGCTTTCTGGCAGTTTTTGAGGATATTTAATAATCAGCTTTATACGCATAGTTTTATAGGCTCCCAGTAACACTCAAATGGAATCCCATATCCACTCAGGAGTGCTGATTGCTTAGAAGGTGTAGATAATATGAACAAACCAGATCTGCACTTCTGTTGCTTTTGTTTTGTTTTCAAAGTTTCTTTCAAAAATCACAAGGAAACACGTAAAATAAATATATATATATATTTGAAAAAAAAAAGTAAGATAACTACATCTTCTTATTATTTTCAATTAATTATCTGTACCTTCAGTTAGATTCCCGGGAATCATCTTCAATATGGACCTCACCGGTCTCATATGCTTTTTAAACAAATATTTCCATACTATACAGGTTGAGGTCACAACAGTTTACCAAAACAAAGCATAATCACTTAATAGAGAAGTTTTTCACAGTGAAAATAAATGTGTATTTTCCTGCAAGAGTAACACAGAGACAGGAGCAGTAGGTCAGAGGACTCTTAAAGTAAAAGAGGTAAAACACAGAACCACTGTTTTTTAAAATGCACAGTGTAATATTGCTTTATGCCAAAGTCTAGTTCGAGTGAGCAGAGTATAGTTTTGTTTGGCAAATAATGGATTTTTTTTATTATTTTTTTTTTACTACAACTACAGTGTATGTCTGTGTCCATGTTTGGTGCTATCGCTTCATTTCCGTTATTGCACCAACTAGTAGGACAGGAAAAAAAAAAAGTATGAATTTACAAGTATTTCTCTTGCTTCAGTAGTGGTACTTTTTGCCTTGCTGAAAAAAGAAAGCCATAATTTTTTTTAAATATCTTCTTATGCTACAGTCTATTTTATGTTCCTATATGCTTTCCCATTCAAATACTACATAAAACTAATACTAAAGCCATGGACAAGAATAAAGAATAGAAGTCGAGTAAATAAAAGCATTTTAACACTTGAGTGTGTCAGGCTGAAGTCTGGTTATCCCAGAATGACTCAGTGAAGGAGCTCTGTATCAGTTTTCTAGTTCTTCCGTCCTTGGATGCACAGAAGGATCCCATTTAAAGCATACTCATGACTCAGTTTTTCTGACCTCCTAAAGGCTGTTTTAGCCAGTGAGCACTTCTGACATGTGCTTTGAGTATTTTTCTCTCATCATTAATACTGCCTTTTCATCTAGGACCGGGAGATGAACATATCAAAAATAAAAAATAATTAAAAAAATAATTTCAATTAAAAATGCAGCTGTCCCTACACTTCAGCAATTCATGTGCTGTGGTAGAGCATATTCCTAAACTGTATCTTAAACGTGTGACTGTGAGTTCAGGGAAATTACTGATGTAGAAGCAACCATATATCAGTCCAATAGTAAACAAATAGCCTGACACATGAGCGTAACTGCAAACACAGTTTGCAAAACAGTTTTGGGTAAGACAACATGATGCTACATTTACGGTATCAGAATATTAGCTTTACAAACGACTAAAGAATTACCTGCATTTATACTTACGTCTGCCACTCTGTGAGTGGAGCTGAATCGAGGTGAAAAGCCAGCCAGAACACAGTGCTGATGTGTCATATTGAGATCATCTAGAGAAAAATTAGGAAACCTTAAGTAAGGCAAAAAAATTTATATATTCCTCTGGAAAAGCTGAGATTACATTTAGTAGCAACATTCTGTGTTACACTGAATACTGTTCACAAAGCACTTTAAATTCAAACGATTTTAGTGTGAAAATTATGCTGTCCTCTCAAACTCAACGAGACATTCAGGAAAATATGTCAAGATGTGCTGTAAGGTAATTTCGGGGTTGTTCTTACATAAGTTAGCAGAAACTAAGTAAAACCATATAGAAAACTAGATGACCTAAAGAGTTGGCAAGCAAAGCCAAATACAGACATTATCAGAAAAGAACTAGAATAGAAAGCTGCAGGATCCTAGTTAACTTGGAGTCTATACCCTCATCAGTATTTACTCTTTCAGGGAGTTTAGCTTTGGCCATTTTAATACAGCATGATGAGAAGTTAACAAGCTTCATCCTTCCATCATACAAATATAACTTCTCTTTAAAACATCAATATTTGCATACCTGAAACCTGACCCCTGAATTCCTGCTCATTTTTGAAAAGGCTCTTCTGACCATAATGACAGTCCACCAGACTGAAAAGAACAGTGTGTAAGGCTTAATGATATTCTCTTTATTACTGAAAACCGATATGCTCTGAAACTTTTTCTTTACCTTCTAACAAGCCTGAAAATTCAAAATGATAAAAGCCTAAAGAATTCAGAAGAATGACTCAATTCACCCCAGTTGTAAGAACAACGTCTTCTTTCTATGAATGTTATAAGCAATTATTAACAAAGTGCACACCCAAGGCAGCAGATAACATCACTTTGGAAAAAAACACCCGAGAAGTTTATATGAAGAACAGGCACACAAGCGTTACGAACAATGACTGAATTGCCACTAAGAACATTTAGATGGGAGGCATATTTTCTTTTCACATGACGTCTGCAGATATGTGAAATTGAAAAGCTTGAAAAGGACTCCAAAACAAGCAAAAACCCACCAAAAGCCAAATAGGAAAGAGCAATTTCTTACGTAGGCATTTAAGACTGAAATTACATAGAGCCAAATTTTGCAAAGGCCACAGAACAGTATTATCTCCAGACAGGGCAACATTTAAATATCGCTATCACTTTCAAAAAGAACTATGACATAAAATTAACTTAAACACTTCCACCACTTCATTCAGTGCCCATTCATTTTGGTGTGTTTTATGTATCAAATAGCATCAAAAATGTTATGTTTTGATTTGCGCCTTCATTCAAACCCTTGGCAAATCTTTCACTGTAGAGCCCCCCCCCCAAAAAAAAAAAATTGCTTCCAGTTGTCCCTAATCGATTATGACTTTTAAAAACAAGCCTGCCATTTTAATTTAAAAGCTTATAATTCATTTAAGACTAATTGCACAAAAATAGTTGAAGTTTCACAGCCTATGCGTCTCAAAGGATATTTGAAAAAATAAATGTCCTAGATCTTAACCAATTACGGTAAAGATGTACCTTTTTATTTATTTATTTATTTTAAATATATGAATTGAGTAGAAAAAGCACTTCTTGTTATACTGGCCATTGCCTGTTCAGCAGCAAAAACTTTTATTCAGATTTGAGAGCCAAACCAAAACTGTTTCCTTGGACACCCATGTCAGAAGTAGCACAACTCCCTCACAGTTTTAAGTAAAATACAGCACACGGAGCTAACGTGAGTTTTACATGATGAGGTGCTGACTGGTGAGGCTCAGAAAAAACAAAATGCAGCCTCGCCAGTTCCATACATTTAGGTCCTGCTCTGAAAAACTTCATGCAGGCAACTTATTTGTCATACAGTTCTCCTGAATTTGTGGTCCTGAATAAGAGCCAGCACGGCATTGTTGTGCCTTAAAACACTGGGCTCTTACCTGCTACAAATTCAGGTGGAGACATGGAGATCTCATTTCAATACTTGTCAGAAAAACAGAACTTCTATGAACTGTACGTAGCACACAAGAAGTGACTTTTTAATTTGAAATCACGATCAACACCAACAATGTATTTGGTAGAGTTTCAAGAACTATCAACACAATCCCTTCTCCTTCAACCATTTTTAGGACTATTACAACAATATTTTTAAATCTGGACTACAGTTTTCTGCTAAAATGACTGCTTTCCTGCCAAAACTTTCCCGCATCTATGGAAAATGCTGTCATCAGCACAGTTGTTCTAAAGTGTATCACAGGCTTTTCAGATGTTTACAAATTTTAAAACATCGCGAATTACCCAACTCTAAAATAGTAATTGTAGAAGACAATCATTCTAACATGCTCAAGTGCTGTGATGACCAAAGAGAATTTTCTAAATCAAAGCAGAGGCAATGCACCCATTGCTATTACCTGCACCAACAGGATGCCATGGTGCCACTAGTCACTAGGCTAACATGGGTCAGTACTTGCACTTCAGCCAGTATAACGTCTACTTCACTTTCCCCAACCTGCTGATAATATTCTAAAAGCCTTGTTGGCATTCAAGGGAACAGAACTTGGTAACAAACTTGGCGTTCAAGCGCCAGAAAAAATAACTTCAGTTTTCTGTCTGAGTTGGAGTATTTAAGAAACAGAGCAATGACTTCCAGCATACATGTACAAGGCAAAACTTGTATTTATTTTAAATGGATTTTGTTCTTTTTTTGTAGTACTTTCTGCCTGCCACTTCCCAATGAATCATCTGCCACTCTAGGGCCAGATCCCATTATAGGACTACTAGCTGAGCCCGGTCTGGGCAAGATTTATTAAAAGAAATTAATCACATATATGATTGTGCACAGGTGGCCAAAGCTACCTTAAAAAAAAAAACAAAGTTATCAACCTGAAGTCTGGTTAAATAATTTGGAGGTCATAAGCAAAAGGATTTTGCCTTTACAGATGAAGTACTAAGAAGCTGTAAGACCGTTCAGCAGATGATCTGATTACTTGCAAATGCACACAATTCCTTTTCACAGAATCACCAGCGACAGAAATTTCAGGTAACACACCTTGTGCAAAACAAAGAAAACTGAATTTTTATTTATTACAAATCCTTATTATTCGCATCTGCAGAAAAAAATATTATCTAAAATACTTGGGGTTTGAATATATTTACCCGTGCAAGACTTCTATGAAGTTGGTAACTGGCACAGAAAGGGCAGGTGAGGATAAAGGACTTGCTAAAGTTTGCATAGAAATTCTATGTGAGAAGTAGCCTGAAGGCTCCTGAAAGTAACAGTGATGTTTTAACACCTGACCATCCCTCTTCCATCAGATGCAGACTATTTTTCTTTGAGTGGGTCCCCCTATCAGACAAGAGGCCTGGTGATTTTCTGTTTAGAAACAGCAGACACATTTTGGAATTTGGGTGCTGCAGGTCCCATTTTAGATTGTGGGGGCAAGCTCATGCCATAGATCTTTGTCCTTCCCCTGTACTGCCTTCTGCCCTCCTGTTCTTTTCACAAAGACACCCCTCGCTACGCCAGAAGCTCAGCATGGTCCCCTCCACTGCTTGAAGCTACTGCCAGTCCTCCTGACCATGCTCTTCTCAGCCCCTGCCCCATCCACATCTCCTGGTATGCTTTCTGCTCAGCCAAAGTTTCCCTCAGACAGGGTTTTTTAGGTTTTCTAGGCTTTTTCTTTCTTAAAGCTTTCTAGGTTTCAAGTTCGTAAGACAGTGTTTTCACTATGATTTTTCAGGTTAAGAAGTTGCTATTAATCTCCTGTTGCATAACAGCGACACGCTACACCAGTACACTGTCATCCAGCATGATGATCCAGTCAAACACCACAATGTTTTAATTTTTCTTCTGCTGCCTCGTGATAGACGTGGTGGGTTCCTTTTCCAAATCAGAATCGTAGTTCAGTAATCTGCAGGCAATATGAACAGAGCCCTCTGCTTGTAGAACCTCTGTCAAAAGAGCTGATTACTGGATATATGCATTATGTATGGACATAAATTCTCTGTATCTATGGACATAGCACAGATGTATGCGTACTCAACTAATTCTACTGAACTGGAAGAGCATCAGTGTGGTGATGAGCCAATGTAGTCCAAGAAACAATGACTATATACCACATCACTGTGTTAAGATGTAACAAATGCAAGGTAGAAAGAAAGGAAGTTAATCCTTCCCTAATCCTTACTGAAGCAAGAATGGACTAAAGGCTACAATTGTGGTTACTTCCAGGTGAAGTACTTCCCAGGAAGACAAACCACAATTTCCAAAAATGCTCCAGGACTAGCAACATGGGGTTATGTTGTCTTTTCTATCTTCTTAGAAGCGTTCTTCCTGAACTTTATATTTAGACAGTTAACTTGTATTGAAGCAGGTAAAATGTACAATGGGGCTTACAGCACTGGCAAAAGCTTTGATATTCTACATACCAAATACCTACAAGTAAAAAGGGCTTGTGCAATTTATTTTAATGACCATAAACAGACTTTAAACCATATTACAGTCCGATTTCCAAAAGCACTACAATATTTTTATTTTATTTCCAATTCTGTTCAATTGCATTTATGCCTACCTACATACAACATCGCTGAAGGTTGGCTGAGGGCTTGCACGTCTATGCTAAAATGCTTAAGAATAGCAGTAACTACCAGGAGGGGAAGGTTACATGTGTGCCATTTTATCAAACTTATCTGACCGTTTTACAAGGAACATTAATTATTTAAATGGTTTTAATACATGCAGAACTGCATATGCTTCACAAATCATGTGGTACACTCCAACATAATGCGATGGTTATAGAGATTGACAGGAGGTGATAGAAACCAGCTCTTCTTTCACCCATCTCCGAGTAATGCTTCAACAACAGAAAATCAAGTCAAACTAATTTTACTGTGAGAATGGCAGCTGAAAGCACGAGGAAGGTTATGTCTCCTTCCCCAAGAAATTACAGGTCAATGGAGTGTGTCTTGTACAGCTTTCATATCAGAAAGCTAGAGAGATGATCTGGCCCTGATTAAAAAATTATTTTTAGTTTTTAAACAAGAAAAGTGTGCACAAACAAAACACCACGTGAATTAAAAGACCCAAGTAAATAAAGATGTCTGAAATTTGCCCAACTTTGTGATCAAAGTTTGGTAACAACAAGTAAGTTTCTGGGGTTCGAAGTCTTATTAATCAAGGAATATAGCATTTGGATTAAATGTGGACTCAAGAAAAACATGGAGTTAAAAAACTACAACACATTCAAGATGCTAGAGAGCAAAAAGGGTTCAAAAGTTAGTTTGTGGAAATAGAAGCAGATTAAATATCTAGAAATAGTTTAATGAGCCACTATATACATGTGGAAGTGTTTCCATTAAATACTTATCTTTAACCACAAGCCAACCTCTGCAATGTGTGCACCCAACTTCTGGATGGTTATGAAAATAATTTTTTGATGCTACTTCAACTATAATTTGCTAGGGGGGGAGAAGGGTATAAGATTCCAAGTTCATCTTCATGCTGTTTTAAAACCCTAACCTTCAAGCAAGAGCTTGATCTATGGGAAACAGCTGCAGAAAAGTAAATCATCTTCCTTTGAAAAAGTCCAGAGTGTATTTTTGTTGAGCATGTTTTGAAGTCATGGTAGGAAAATTAGTGAAAATTGTAAATCTGCTTGCAAATCTGGTCATGTCTAACTCAAAGATTAGGGGAAAGATTCCAATTTAATAGTAAGACCATGACAACCCTAGTTAAGCATGCTCTAGGGCAGAGCAGATGGGGCCCTTTGCTCACCTCCACGCGTTTTGGATTTATTGCATGCACCCAACACGTTTCATATTAGACACCCCTTGACTGTGTACTTGAGACAGCAGGGTTCAGTATGCACTTCCTCTGCAGACCAATATATTATTCTAAATTGGGCTAAAGTGTTTCCGTTTCATGAGTGATATAAAGTTCAGATTTGAGGTTTTTAGGCAGCAGATCTACAGTCTTCCAACAAATCTTTCTTCTTCAAGTTAGGAAAAGCAAGCCTCGAAAAAGTCAATTTTACTGAATAATTACATATTTTGTTTCATTTAGTTGAAACAAAATCCATTAGTGTTCTTGTAATAACTCATCTTGAAATGGATGGTTTGATCACATCATGTTTAGTACCAACATACAAACAAATTACGGCTTATTTTATCTGAAGAGGAGTGCTGAGAATGAAGGTGTAAATCTTAAAAAGACTGCATTTTACTAAAATTCCACCTATACAAACAAAAACATTTTACAGAGTCAATGAAGAAAGGAACATGAGCAGTACTAAATATCTAACAGAAATACTAAAAACAAATTTAAATTTCTTTTTTGGTACTTTGCTATACTCAGATCAGGATTTACAAGTTTATGTGCTCACACACCTCTCAGAGAAATAGCAAGTTACCAAGTTTTCATACATTTGATTTGTGAATTTATTATTTACAGGAATTATTAGGAGTGGACTTTAATTACAAACAGCATACCAAATTTGCCACTTCAGTATTTCACAATATTTACATAAAACAGTAAGCACTATACCATTTCTGAAACTGAAAAATTTGAAAATTGAAAATTGCAGTGTTTGCATGTTAGTTGCTCCAGCTGGATGAGTCAGAAGATAGTCAGAGAAAGAGTCCTACCAAGCATCCCATCTACTTCAACAGCTACTACCAGCTAATAGTCAGTTGTGCAATACAATTGTTCTAATATTGCATTTTCTAGATACTTGGCATACTGCGTCCACTGTTTTTAATGTAATGCTAGCAAAACGATTAGGCTTACTGAAATGAGATTCTGGATTACATGAATGTTTAAAGGGACAAACTAAATTAATCTAGAATTATGTTCCGTATTGTCAAATTACATCTTATAAAAAGTTCTTATATTTTATTTGTTAGAGGGAATCCTCAAAACGTCTCCCATTAAAGTCAGTTTACAAAACCTGAACAGTAAAAAAAAATACGCTACAACTGTATATGTCCATATATAATTGTCCTTCGTTTCCAGTAATAGAAAATGATAAAGACAGTTCAAATGTACACTGTTGCTAGTTTTAGAATAGTCTCAGACTGCTGCAAATTAAAAACACTTTTTTTTTTTTTTTTTTTAAATAATTGAGAAAAAATAAAGGTTATGGAAATGCAAGAGATTATCAACCACCTGGTCTACAGAGCTCAAACTATAGCTCTCCACGAAGTATTAATAAGGAAGTGATTTACACATCATCTTCAAAAGAATGTTTAATATATCCTTGTTTCCATCTAAACATGACCATGTTTTCTGTTAAATAAACTTACTTTTTGACCCTCCCTTCATATAGCATTCCCAATACTTTAGTTACAGTATATAAATTTCACTGGAGAATAAGAAATGTCCTTATGATTTGGTAACTACTATAATTTACAGTATTTTGCAATAAAAATAGTGGTCAGTCCCCTTATTTTATTACTTGCCTTCTGAATCTGCTGCCCAGCAAAGCTGATTATGCACAAACTTTCCAGTCAGTAAGGATGAGATGAAAGCCATACTTGATCCTTCAACCAGTATTACACAGAAATGGATTAATAATTGCCTTTCTAGGAATGTTTAGTTGCCACCTCAGCTTCACTTCTATCTAAGAAATGTCTGTCTCCCCTTCAGGCTGCTACCCTATGTAATCCCACATACAAAAAAAGGGAGGCCCATGTACACAACCATGCCATACGATCTCATATCTAACACACTTGGTTCGAGTCTGAACATACTTAAGAGCACAGGCAGGCTACCTACACACACTTTTTTAATTGCCCAAACATATTGCATATATTAACTAAAACGTGTTCATATTTACTGGAAGGCCAGAAGATAGGTGAAAGACTGTTCAGCCCAATTAGCTGGCAGTGGGACAGGTCAACCTAAGGAAGTGTCGTAGTATCTACCTTCTAAGGCACAACAGGCAACACTGAAAGTACTCTCACCCTTCAGAGGTGTCTAGTGATTTGGCTTGACAGGCAAACACAACAATGTCAGAAAGGTTGTTTTTATTTTTAGATTGTGCAATTTTTAGTTAGATTTGCTAAAACACAAATAGGTCAGAAAAACACAAGCCAAAAGAAAAAAAGTCTGTGTCAACAAGCCTTATGCACCATCCTTGCCTCAACTTTTTGGATTGAAAACCTGTGTGTGAGCTCAGCTTCAAGTAAACGAGCTCTGTTTAATTTTTTATTTTTTTTAAATCCACTGCACATGAGACAGACTTACTCTTAGAGTATGACAGCTTTGTTCATTACAATCTTAGTATAATCCCACTACTGGGAAATGGTATGTTTGAATATACACATTGAGAAGTGTAGAGGAATGAGAAAAGTGTCGTGTCTTCTTGTCTAAAACTCGTGACCAATAAAACATCCACAGATTAGTGTAACGGCCACCTCAAGAATCATGGAGCCAAACAATTTAGAGGCTGCTATAGTCATAGTTTACATCATATGTAGCCAATCCATAATCCAATTCAAAACAGGAAGTTGTGTTTTTTTCAACATAGTTCCAATTTGTTCAATACAGATATAGAAGTTCACAGTAACTTAGTAAGACTGCATTAATAAAGGAATCGTCATCTACAAATAAAAGGATCGGAGAGAGCTCCATTTCTCACAAGATTTGAGAAAACTTTACTTATGTTCTGCAGTCTGGCCTGTACAGTTGGAATTGCTCGTTCAACAATTTTTTTTCCTCTCTGAAGCAAAATAAATATTGTAAGAAAAAAATTCCCCAAATTACAATGGAATTGGGCAGGGTAGGAAGAATTTACTATGTTCTCAAGCCAGATCCTCTGTCTTGCTAAAACAGGAGAGTCTTAACTAGAAGTGTGAAAGTTTACATTCAGGTATCAGTTTCTGTGTTTTCAACAGAACATTCAATTTCCTAGCCCCTTGAAAATTACCAAGCATCAAGTAGAAGTCTCCTTGGCGAAGTGGTATTGCTAATCCAGGTGTCTCTATGTCCCATGCTACCTTCAAGCCTACGTGCCAAACAGCTGGGTCTCTTCCCTGCAGTTTCTGATCATAAGTTTCTTCAGCAGGTGAACCTTTAACGATAAAAGGAAAAACACCATGAAGAAATAAGACAAGTACCATAAAATACATTATCTGGTCTTCTAACAATACAAACTTAATTACATCCCATATTGGTACAGTCTTAACTTTTCTCAAATATCCACCTTGCATAATCAACAACTCCAAAGTCAAAAGTACACCACAGATATAAAAATGCCATACAAAATCAAGAATTTCTTGCAATTACTAAGATGAAAACTCATGTTAACTACAAAGTAAAGGTAAATCAAAGTTTGTAACACACCAAGTTATTCTGACATTCTCAAGTACCCATAATGAGAGTTGTAGTTTGTGCCCACTTCTACAACATGAAGAGAAGTGCAAGCAAGGAAAAAAAAATAAAAAGCCAGAACACTGATGTAAAAATAGATAACTTCTAAAAATAAGTTCAAGTCAAACTGCAAAAACATCTTAAACAATTGAATTTGTTAACAGTTGCAATTTCACTGAATCAAACTGAGGCAAAGTAAGGTGAAAAATGCGCACAAAACCCTATCTAGGCAACCAGCTACAGGAGAGAATCTGGGAATCATATCTATCATTCCTCTCTCAAAATTATTAGTCAAACATGATAGATAACATGTGGGAGAGCCAATGAAGCTTCAATGCATTTGTCACAACACTTTCCTTATCATTAAGCAACACGAATGTGTAGAGCTTGGGGAAAAAGTAATCCACTGCATAAAAATAGTATTTAGAGCTTAATCCCTCTGAACTATTTTCATAAGCTTACTTCACCGCAGTATAAATTGAAAGATACAGTCAGCATTTATAACAAGGTATTTGGGAGCTATGGCATAACAGTTTTATGGCTCATGTAACAGAGCATTTTGACAGAGAAAGGATGAAGTTTTAATAAGCAATTGGCACAGAACAGCAGTCAACTGTTAGAAATCATCAACAAAGTAGCACGCATAGTAATTGCGTGTATGTTAGTAATAGCCTGTGTCCCAAAGCAGCATGCATAATAATTGCATATACATTAGGAATAGTCTGTGTCCCCATGTTGTTGTCCATTCCCAGCATGCTTTTATGTAATAATTCTTGTTTTTGCTTAATCTAGAACAAACACCAAAATAAAGATGCGTATTCCTCCTGTAATAATACACGCACATAAAATTGACCTTGAACTCAACTCCAAAATATTCAAGTCATTCATCTCATGTGGTCACTGCAACGTTTGTTGGGGACAGCCTTTAATAATGAATAAAGTGTCTTAACTTCCTATGTTGATTAAGTATTGCCTGCAATCAGGAAGCAGATAGCCAATCTGCTCTAGTTTAAAAAGCTAATCTACAGTCCTTAGCTAAAGGTCCTACTGTACATTCATCGCCCGGATCCCCCCTGCTGCTGCTGCTCTCATCCCGCTGAAGCTCTGGCTGAGGAGCAGCTCTAGGCCTTTCTGTCAAGGAACACACAAATGAGAAAACAAGAGTGAGCAACCACTCCAAAAAATCAATACTAAAGTCTTCGAGGGGCTTTCATATTTTCTGCCCCGCTCAGATAAATCGTAACTTAATTTAAGAAAAAATGCTTTCTGAAAACTGCAAATAGGATGGCTTTCAAGGCATTTTTAATGCAATATATCATGGATATTATAAAAAGAGGTAACCTTTCTGGGTTAACTCTCTCTGTTATGCTGCTTTCCCATTCACTTTGGCAGCAGCACTGTTCACAATATGGCACCAATAAAATATAGAACTACAATCAGAGACAGCAATTTCAATCAAAGTTTCCTGGGGTCTCCTCATAAATCCAGCACCTTTGGAATGTGCTCGTTAAAATGACTTATTTTTTGCAGTTTGATAAATTTTTTATTGCTCAAGTACAGAGTTCAAATGTAGCTCAGACTCCTTTTCTCTATATTCTCAATTATGGCACCTTATAATTATCAGCAGCAATTGGAACCGATTGCTCCTACCATGCTATTTTGGTAACAAATGGAAGCAAGCTGACACTAGCTTTTAAATACAAGCTCTTCCAGAAGCAAGAGGGGGGAAAAACACCTTAGCATTTGTGGTATATCTCTGGATGGCACTGACAAAATTTACCCAACAAGAAGGTATTCTAAAATTCTGTATGTCACACCAAGTATGACTGGATGTTGTATGTGTTAAGATAATAACAGCTCACATTTAAGTGAGAACATTTCAGAGCATCTAAACCTTAGGCGCTTGAGAGTAAATCATGTGGACTTTACACACAGCACCTTAAGAACATGTATTTATTTTGGAGCAGACTATATAGAAATGATCCAATGTAGCAGCACTTAATGGGAATACGATAAAACTATCTGCAAATTTGAACTCTGTTCAGTAAAGTTATAGAATTTGGCCTGCAAGAAACCCTTGTGCCTGCATCCCAAATGGAATAGCATAACTAGGTAACAAGCTTGCCATAATGTAATAGCTCAAACCTGTAATTAAGGATAGAGCCATGAAGGAGGACGTAGCTGTAGAGAATTGGCCACAATGCCGTGCCTTAACTAGACAGCTCATATTCCAGAGATGCTGCAGCTCTCAGACCTGATCTTATCAGGTTCACATCGTGGATAGGTACAGAACAACATGAAACTTTCTTTTTTTCCTGGATCTAGTTTGGCTATTGTTGCACAGCAAAGAAAGTAGAAGTAGCCTCGAAAGGCTTCTTTGCTATTTGGCACAAAAACCTAGAGGTTTTTGGCATTCTGAAACCTAAATGGTCTCTATTTAACTGAAACTGTACTGCCAAGCTATATCCTAAATGTAATTTTAAATCAGACATCATTTCTTACAGGATGGAATCAATGCCAATGCATTGCTGCAAACAAGGACTGTAAACATCCAGTTTTGTTATTAACTTCAACACTTTACAGATTGATTTAAATTTTTCCAGAATGTAAAAGCATTTGGGAAATTTTCTACACTGGAATTTGTACAGTCTTCCATGACAATTTCTACCTGTTAAATACAAGGTAAGTGAAAAAAGCCGACCATCCTTTGCTTTTCAGTAGCTGGCGGGAAAGAATGAGTTTCTATCCAGAGTAATTCCATCTGCCTTATTACTGAAAAGCCATAGCACAAGCAATCAGACTGTACTAACATTTTAACTCTCACTTGCAATTAACGTTCACAAAAACAAAAAAGGAAATATTTGCTGACATTGCTCTTACCTATTTCCATCTAGAATACTATGTCCAAATATATCAAGACTAAAAGCACTAAAACAAGAACAAAGAATATTCTGTCATCTTTGCTGAAGGAGAGGTGATTTGATGAAAATCAGTGATAGTCAAAAACTTCAAGAAATCAACAGGTAATACGAATGATATATTCTCGGTAAATGGGGGAGATCAAATCTACTCCTATATGAGTAATTTGATCAATAAAAATGTGATTCACTGAAAAAATAAATTCAAACTGACCAAAATCTACAAGTTACAGACCCGATAATTCTATAATTCTACTCGCATATTCATTTTAGGTAATATATATTATTAAATTAATTGCAAATAATGCTAGTGACAGCATAATTGAACACATTCTAGATTGTAATCAGGTATGCCTTATGCACCATGACTACCACTCAGGCACTTTCACACAGTATACACACATATCGGGAATATTTAATTTCCACGAGAGCCTATTTTTAACAATTGATAATCTTCTTTTAACCTAGTGCTGTTATGTATTTTACTCTAAGTAAAAAATCATTACTATTCAGATGAGCACTGAGCAAAATGTCTATCCCATCTTGCTGTTCTAAATGCATTTCATTTCAAGTTGCTATGAAACAGCTTGACACTTGAAACATGAAAATAAACTGTGATAGTAATTAGAATATCAGCTTGTTCCAGTATCTTTTTGTTGGCTCTCAAATTTCTTCTCTGGCATATTAAAAACAGTTTCTACTTCAATTAATACTGATCAAAGTTTCAAACATTAAACTTTCACTATGGCATCAAACAGTGAACAAATGAACAAGCAAATGAAGTTGTTTCAATTAGTCGTAACTGCTTTAATGCCATCTAATGAAGTGAGTACATAACAAATGACACAAAACTGCAAACTGAAGTAAAAAAAAAAAAAAAAGGCATATAAACTGAGTTGTGCATCTCTAAACCATCACACAGCTACCTCGGTGTAGTACGAATGTTCGACTCCCAGGGCTCCTGCTGTTCCAGATGTGAAGAGCTGGGGATTCTGCCTCCATGGCAGGAGAGGTGAGCACTGCCATGAAGCTTTGCAAGCCCCATGTACCCCAGACAAGGAGACGCCACTCACTCAGGGTGGTCTTGAGTGACCACAGAGAACCAGGGGAAGAGCAGGCTGACAAAATGTGCACAACTTAGCTAAGAAGAGAATCAAGCCAGCTGTAACAAAATCTACATGCCTGATGTAGGAGTTCCCTACAGAATCCATATTTTATCCCAAAAAATTAAAAATCCATCTAATCAACATTTTCTGAGGAAGACCTGCTCCATCAAAAAATTTCCAACCATCTCTACTCTTTTTATTATATATACTATAATGACTCTGTCATCGTGTATACACTTAAGAGAGAATTCAATGCTAACTCAATACTGAGTCAGTGGACAAAATACCAATAAAAGATACTGGCATAAAAAGCAAACTTATTTATGGAAAATAGGAACAAGAGTCAAGATACACTTCTCCAAAGGTTTAACAACAATCTTCAATAAGCTGTGGCACTAACTCCTCCAAAGTTCATGGAACCGATTTGAGCCATGCTCAAGAGTTACCAAGTGAAGCTCAGCTTCCTTCAGATTTAGATCTGACTTCATAAATTATTTTCCTCCTAAAAAGGGGTCATCTCCAGCTATACTGAGCTGTTAATATTGCCAGCTCCTGCCAAAGATTTTTTTTATGATTTTATTTATTCATATAACATAATAAAAAATGATCAAAACTTTTAGAATCACTGCAAAATTAGTCACAATAATTAGGGTAATTCTGTGTTTTGCTTTGTGTTTTTTTTTTTTTTTAAGTGACAAATAACTGTTAGAAAATTGTTGGAAAGCTCTTCTGTAAGCTTTCCCATTATTTTAAAATTCTTCAGGTAAAATAAACTTTTATTTTATGTTTTTTTGGTTTTTTTTTTTGGAAAACGTCTTGTACTTCTTGGCAAAAGCACACTCATTACACATAGATGCCTACATAATTTTTGGTGTAAATACGTCAAAGACATTTCTACCCTTGTCATTCAAGTCTTGCATAAAATTTGCAGTGGTTTTAAAACAGTGTAATTACTTGTCTAACCAGCTGAACTCCAAGAAACAAACTCAAATGACACAGTAACGACTAAACATAGCAACTTCTTTGTTAATTTATAGCTCTCTCAACTATTTTTTCTCCTCCGCAAGTTTTATGTTGAAGTAAAAAAGTTTAAGCATGCTACCATAAATCTTCACAAATACTATTATTATTGTCATGTTTATGGTTCTCTAATTTACATGTTTCTAGAAATTTCTGTATCTACAGTACTTCTGAAAAATACACTTACTGGACATAAGACAGCAACATCTTTGCTAGAGAAAACAAACTTACAAAAGAATGTGACACTGCTACTGGTTAGGGAATCCTTTTTCATTCAGTTTGCTAAGCAAGCTGATGTTTTATGTCCAGGAAAATGTACACACGGTGATTTCCACTGAATGTTAAGTAACAAAGCAACCCTTCATTTCAAAACTAACAATAGAAAGCACATTAAAGCATAAGCTATTATTTGTACATAATGGTCTACAGCCAAAGCCTACCCAAAGCCAATGTGAATTTTTCCCATGTGTTGAAGAAAAGAAAGGATTTTTTGGAAGTACTAGAAGTCACTTGTAAGCTATGATACATAAAGGATCATTTTCAAATTCATATCAAGTGTCTAAATTCTAATCTTATGTTTGCAAAACTGGAAGCTATTAAAAAACATCCAAGGCTTTGTTCAGAATTGCTAGGAAAAAAAATCCTCATTTCTGTTTTTAAATAAAGATTAAAATAGAAAACGTACTTTAAAAAATATTTAATGACTCTTCAAGCACATTTTTCCCCCTTAATACTGCATTTAAATTGTTTTTTAAGTAAGAGCCTGCAAACCCTGTCAGACGTGTCTTTCTAATGGAAAATTTGCACTCTTCTAAACTACAGAAGTGTTGGCAGGTCCTTCACAAGACATGAATTGGCACTACAGCACGTAGATACAAAATGTATATACTTTCCAAGTAAATATAGTAGTAGTTTTACACAAGAATAACCCAAAATGATCTTGCCAAGGAAAGGACAGGAGTAAAATCATTATAAAGCAGAAACACATCTGTATATGATTAATAACACAAAGTGATCTCAACTGTAATAAACTATTTTTAAAGGACAGCAGACACGTTCCTGTTTTAGCCTAAAATAGATATTTGACAGATTTTGATTTCTTGGCTCTTAATCGGGAAGTCAATTACAGCAGTTTTTAAATCTACTCAGAGAACTACTGCTAGAGCCAGCTGCAGTAAACACAGGTATATTTTGCAAAGGTGTAAGGGGAAACAAAGATAGGTCTTAAAAATAGGAATCCTAAGGACCACAATGTATTCAGATGCAAGTGACAAACCAACTCTAGCATGCAGATGTGGTTTTGTATGTACACACAACGAAGCATAAAAGAGCTTCAGGGATTTTAGACATTTATTTCACTAGTCAAGTCATACTAAACTACCTCCCATTACTCACCTTCACAGCTGTAACTGTACACAGCAACTGTTGACCTTTCAACCAGATTCTCATCATGGTGCCAACTCACTGCCATGTTCCCCATTCCAAAATAAGGCTCTTGTTTCAAGTACAGCATTTGTAGAGGATCCATATAATTTAATAAAGTCACGTTATAAGATGTTCTGCTATTTAGACTCGTGAAGTCATCCTCTGGTACACAAAAACTGCTTTGATCTTTTGAGACAGTCCCTTTCTCCCTAAGAGAAGTAGCAAAGTTTTGCTCCCTATCTATTACAGGGGTATCTTCAGTTTCTTTGGACTCAAGCAAATTTTGTCCTTGTAATGCCTTGACTGCTTCAATATGCAAGTAGTCATTAAGTTTGATTAATGCTTTACAAGCATCATGTATTTGAGGACTGCAATATTTTATTTCATAACCCTCGGTAGGCCAAGGAACTGTAAATAATCTTGTGTTCAAGTACTTGTAAGTGCATCCTGGGTTTCCAATTAATATACGAGACACTGGGGTAAAAAAATCTTTTCCTTTGATCCTAACAAGATCTTGAAAGAAACAATCATGCTTTCGCAAGGTCAAAAAGCTCTCTTGTACCATCTGATGGAGCTCTTCAGGTACTGTATCAGATTTTCTGAAAACTAGCTTGGAATACTTGGTCTTCCACTGAAAGAGAAAACGAAAAAACAAAAATTATTTTTCCACATGAGCCAAAGTATTTCATATATTCAAGAAAGGACAGGGATAAGTTCACAGACCATCAAGCATGAGTCTAAAACACAGTAAAGAAATAGATGCTAGTATTTGCTATTTGGTATTCATACTCCAACATATTGCACAGCAGCCTATAACCGGAGTATCACCAGGGCGAATATCTAATGCCACAACACAACATTGAGAAAGTGTCATCTAAAAGCAACTCCACTCTCTTAAAACTGCAAAACGTATCAAAGGACATCTACAGCTTTATGATCAACTTTATAAGGCAGTATAGATAGCTTTGTGTCTTTTCATAGCCATATGACACTTCCATAGCTTTTCTGCTGACATCATTTTGGAATGTCAGAGATTACGAAAGCCATCAAAATTCTTTGCTTGCAGTTGAATTTGTTTGTACTTGGAGGGAAGTTACAGCACAAGACCGACACCCTGGTCTGCTCCCATACTTTCATTATTCAGGTATTCAGGTATTATTCAAGTATTCCGGAAATACTTGGTCAGCCTCACTCCTACTCTAAACCCACTTTGCTGGTACCTATTCGATAAATTGCTGATGCACCATCTTGGATAAAAGCATATGAAACAGACATAAAATCAGACAAAACCATATGAATTACTTTCTTCCTCAATAAATATTTTAATAGCCCCTTGCTAGATGGCAACATCGTCACTGCATTCTGCCATCTCTTAAATCACCGCAATGCTGAAGAGTCTCAACCTCAAATGGTTGGGTTACACTGCTCTTAATTCCATTATGTTACTGGAACCTTCTTAAGTCTGGCATTTTCCATCTCTCTACTCTTAAGCCTTACGTTGCTAGTGTTTACTGCTGGATCACAGCAACTGAACATCAGCCAATATGAATCAAGTCCAAAGCAGTAAAGGACGCATGTATTCAGTAGCCTAAACAAGCAGATTTAATAAATCTGAGAGCAGTACTATGTACAATCACTGGGGCTAAAATCTTACAAACCAAATGCCTGTAATAGTTCTGAACTACTCAATCTCGCAAAATCAAGAAGGAAGACCTGTGACAAGGTATTTTACAGGGAAGATAAAAGCACCTTAAAAACAAAGGGGAAAAAATGAGGCCAAGAGAATTAAACATAAACCAAAAGCTAGGAACTGCAGAAAATCGACCAAGGAAGTGAAAGGTAGGAGAAGTAATCTGTGACCAGCAGACAAGAAAGTAATTTAGGAAGAAATTCTTAGAATACTACAGATCCATTACTATTGTAGTTGGTAAGTTATAATGTTTAATCAACAGCCCTAAACAGTTTGGATGAAGAAGTTTTAAAAGGCCTGGTCAGAGTACTTCATTAATGGTTAACTCTGATTTCCCTTAATTCGCAAACCTCAGAAAGTTCCAAAACAGTAAAAGATTAATACTGCAGTAATATTTGTAAAGGGTAACCAAGATGCTGGAGGTATTTATAGGTCTGTTGATTTAGTGTAGATTATTTGTCAACTAATGGGAGAACAAACAAGACTGATTTAAAAAATAAAACTGATGCAATTAATAAAAAGTAAATAAAATATAATAGAATGTAGCATGTCAAAAAAGCCACCATTCTGCTGCACTGCATTCTGTTATCTTCAAAATATTCCCTGACGTTCTGGTCCTTCCTATTTACACGTTCCTCAACATATACCAATTAGCTTCCTTTTTTTAATTATAAAAGTTTCCAAACTTATTTTACCCCCCACCTCCCCACCTGTAACATCCTCTTCCCTCCCACCCTCTTCTGACCACGCCATCTCTGCTATCAGCTGGAGCTCAGAGTTCTGCAGGTTGGGCACGCAGCAGCTCCCAGCCAAGCCCGGCGCTGCTCAGCAGCAGCATCTTGCTTTGAATGCGAAATACTGCTGCCCACTCCAAGAAGTCTTGGATAATTTTATTAATATGGCTTTCTAAGAAAGTGAGTATTACATCATCATAACTTTTACTGGCTGCCTGTAAATCATCTGGAACAACTGCTGAGACCATTTGTCAAGCCAGATGAAGACTAGAGAGTAAGTTATTAAATAGACTACATTCCTACTTATTTCATTAACACTAACAGATGAAAGAAACACACAGACTAATACCCTTAGTAAGGGAAAGGCTGTAACGTGTCAATTATCAGGTGTCAATTAGTACGTTGGAAGCTCAGAACCGCTCACAACACGTTTCCTTTTGTCAGAAAGTCGGTCACTGCCCTGAGGAAAGGAAGATACCGCTGGTGTTGTGGGAAAAGAAATAAGGTGAGGTGAAACCTGCAAGCTCTGGGCAACAGGGCAAGAGCTCACAGATGCACAACACTGATCCCAAAATTTTGCAAATGTAGTTGCAGCCTTCCATACTTAAAGGGAGCTTATAAGAAAGATGAAATGCTTTTAAACAGCACTAAACCCACGACCACAAAAGCATCACATTAGCTTACATCTGCAGGGTCCTGCTGGTACAACTCAAAACCACTTTATCTAGTACTCCCACTTCCAAGTTAGACTTATACCTGCCTTTCAGGAAAATAATTTTAAAAGGTGCCTTTAAAAAATACAAATTAGGCAGTCAGTATGCACATTTCCTTCTGCATGAAAACACATCACAACATGTTGTTAACCAACAACACTTGAGAAGGTTTTATAGGATTGTGGTTCTACTGAGAAGGTGACTCTAAAAGGAAGCCCATTTTAGCAATAGTGATCAAACATAATAAATCTTAGTTTATCTATAAATGCTACCACCACTGCTTGTGAATTCTTAAAGTGAAGCTCCCTTTTGTTACACATTTTTAAGGCTTCCAAAAACTAGCTTCCTGAAGAAGGTAAAGAAATTGATATAAAAGTATCTACAGATAATAATTTCTGACAACAGTATTTACATGCTTAACTTTGAACACCAAAGACTGAAAATCATTGAAGGTATCTACTCTGAAGGTCCCTCTACAATCCAGAGCACAAAATACTGGATCCCAGCTTTCATTAAAAGAACTGAACATCAACTGGAGAAAGAATTGCCAAAAGCCTGAAACAATTCCTTCAGAGGTCACGAACTGTCTCATTTGTTTCAATCAGTGCTTTGTTTTTGCAGCCTTTGAACAACACAGTGAAAAATATCCATACAAAATAACCACTGAAAGTAGTAATGGCAAGTCTGAAGTATTTACAGCTACAAGCAACAGTCAGATGTGGGGGTAGAGGTTGACAGAGACCATACATACTTCACAATCACACTGAACAACATTATATGCTGTGGTGTATAAAGATTATTGCTGCACGAGTTGTTTCATTATGCAAATGTGTATTAAAAGAGCACTGGCACTTCTATAGGAGCATCCCAGTAGTTCTTTAAATAATTCTGTATGTAGGATGTGCTCAGGTCAGATTAGAATATGTAATGTGGTAGCTGGTTGTTATGGCATATTTAAGAAGTCATTATTACTACACATTTTTACATTATTAAATACACTGAGTTTCTGACATGAATCACATGTGAAATTCCAAACAATTATTACAAACAGAAGGAGGGAAATAACACTGTGATGTAAAGCAACTAAATGCCTGAACACACGTACTAGAAAGGAAGCACACAGATTTGATAAAGGTAGCAACATTGCATTTCCCTCCCCAAGTGCAGAGGTAATGCCTTCCACATTTTACTGCCAGCCAGTCAGGTCAGAGGCCTGTTACCTTTAGGTTCTGTTTGAAGATTACACGCTTCAGAACTACATTATCATTAAGTTTTACACGTTGTACTGAAGATTCTACCTTAAATAAACACCACGCTGATATCTCAGAAGTCAGGGAGTGGAAACATATTTCCGACACATTACATGAAAACACTTTGGACTTCTTTAACTCTCCAACCAGTCATTGTGCTACGTCTAACATAAGGAAAGCATTAAGAGATCAGAGCACGGGGTGAGCACCGGGTTCACACTGGACACCTCGTTGTTTTTGGGGGATGGGGAAGGGGGAAGAATCATGTACTGTATGTTGTAACTCTGACAGCAAGTATTAAAGGTCAGTTCACTGTTCGCTGAACAAAGTGGTTATGTGACTGGCAACTAAGGGCAAAAAAGGCACATTTGACGCTGAATTCCCCATATGAACGTTACACACACACTATTTCAAGCAGAGCCATGCTTGTACTTGCAACAGTGGTACTCAATGCAGAGAATCAACCTACCGGGTAACTCAAGTGATGATAAAGCTGGAAACCAGCAATAAGAACCCTTGATAAGCAAACTGACACATCATGAAATGACAGTATCTACTTCACATATTTGCAATTGGCTTTTTTTTTTTTTTTAAACAGGCTTTCTTGCTCATACTCAGCGTTAAACATTACATTGTTTCAGCTGGTGGTGTGGGGGCCATTACTAAAATCCTTCATCACGCAAGACATGCACTGAAAGAGGATGTCAGTGAAGTTTTGCTTGTGACAGAACTTAGTTTCGTCCAGATTGTACATTTCCATGCCTGTTAGTACACAGTAGTTTTGAATTACATCCCACATAACTGTTCCAACACACTCAAAGCATACTGCTTTATAAAGGGCAGGCTCTTAAAGAAGTTCTCTCCTGGAAGGACAGACTATAAAACTGAACTTCATCCTACCACCGTGTAGTACATTTAAGCATCACAGAAATTGTGATATCTATAGCTGTGATTAAAGTAATATTTCACAATTACCATAAGAATGCAGAAGTTGTGATGTTTATCACATATACTTAAAGTACCTAGCATACACACAAACACTACACAGAAAGTATAAGTCTACATAATGCAGACACAATGAATCTGAACTCTATTAAGGCTTGAACATGTCCAATTTCTCTGCTTATCTTCTTCCGATTGTGTTCTGTATTTATATATTCCTGATACCAAGCAAATGAGATGCCACTTGAGCAGCCTTAGCTCTGTCTTCTCTTTTCCTGTCAGCTCCACAAGAACAGAGATGTAAAAGGTGGAAAAAAGTAAAAGATGCTGGGCGTAGCATCTCTTGACAAAAGCAGATAAAAAATAAACAGAAGGGCATATAGTACAGGACTATGAAGGAGAGAACAATAATCTGCTTGAGTGCTTAAAGCAGAAAGGGAACATGGTTTTAGGATTGAAAAGAATGTCTTTTTTAAAAAGAGAACAAAAAAGTATAATTCCATTAGGCTCTTGTACACTTTTGCTTGCCCTCTTCTCACAGAAGTGCTTTTCTGGTTAACAGCAAGTAATGCGTTCTCATCATTCTGACAGCTGGTAAGGATCCCAATCAAGATCTTACTGCCACCTGGGTCAGCACTGCAGGAATACAGAGAACCATGCTTTCACTAACCACCTCACAACCCAAATAAAGTGGAAAGGCAAGGGAAGTATACAGATTGCTCAATATCACAGGTGTAATCCTGTGACAACACCACAGTCTGATTTTATCCTTCTTAGTTGCAATCCAGTCCCCAACTAAAAAAAAAAAAATAAATCACATCTTCCTTTTTCTGTAGTGTCAGATACGCTAAACATTTCTTGGCCTTGGTATCCTGCAGAAAGAGAAATGCATCCTTGCAAGGGAAAAGTCAGACCCATTTTTATGCTACCATACACATCTTTGGGCCATATGTCAATACAAGACAGGTGACACGTCTGTCATGTAAACACATTTGCTGTATCTGTTCAAACTAACAGTTTCTTTCTTAGGCTTTTTATCTTTCTGTGCTCCCATTTGATCTGATTGAATTTGCAGTCCTTGCCATATGGTTTCTAGCTGACCTGAGAAGATCCAACACAGATACAGAATATTCTTTGACTCATTTCATGGTACTCGTCAATGCACTCATTTGGCTTACTTCTCATGGGGCTACCAGGCTTATTTTCACTTGTTTTTGGTTTCATTTGAGGCATTAATTCCAGTTCCACAGTTCATTTTTTCTGCAAAACCTCAAAGGTTAATTATTGTATAAAGGTAGAACTATGTAAAAAAAATAATAATTTCTATGTACATATTTTTCTTATTTTGCCATCATCTAACCATAAATGCATTCTCTTTACAAGTCACAGAAACATTAAAAGAATGGTGATGTGTACTACATTTTAACAAAGCATAAGAAACAGTGATTCACTGTTGCATGAGTTACGTTTCAGGAAAATAGAAAATAAGACATTTATTCCTGTAATGCAGATTTTCACTTCAGTATCTTCCAATACATATTGCTATAGCTTCCAGCATGGAAGAAAGCTAAAGACTGAGTTTGAAAGCTGGTCAGGCCAATATCCTAAAAATAAAGTAAGTTCACAAAGTTTTGATTCCCGAATATCCTGATGCTACAGGTCTTACTTCACACCATCTGAAAGTATGTTATCTTCACCAGCCATAAGCAAGAACTGTAAGAGTTGGTACTTTTTTCACATCAGTGTTCAGTGTCTCCTAGAAGAAAGCTGTATTTGTTGTTCTGTCCAAACAGACAATTTAGTTCAAAACAAGTACAGTTAAAAAGTAATACGTTACCAACTGATGGAAGTCAGCATTGGCTGGTGTCATATATGGCAGTCTACTCTCTCCAAGTTCTTCAAGAAGCTTTTTCTTCTGTTTTGAGGAATAACATTAAAACATGAAGTTAGACTAAAAAGCAAGATAAAAAACACAGTTAAGTATGAAAACAGTTGTATTAAAAAGATAAACATGCAGTAACTGCTCTTATTACCTTCAATTCTGGAAATGTAAATAAATAAAAACGGATGTGAGATCAGTGAAGCTTTTTCACTTAACAGTAATTCAGGTGAAGTAGTTTCAGAGCACATCAGTATTTTTCCTCTTATATACTCTAGGTAATCAGTCCTTATAACACAGATGAAAATTCATCTTCAGAACTATTCCTACTTTGACTCTTGATTTTCCTTTCTTTTTTTAGCTTTTTTTTTTTTCTGTTTAAGTTTGTGGGTCCAGTAGGTACAAAGCTCATATTCCACTGAATGGAATAATAGCATACTTTATTAAAAATAATGAGCCTAAATATTGGCCACATTTTGAAGTGATTCCTGAAATGGCTGTACGAATGGGGAAAAAAAGACAAACTAAACACCTACGGCAAACTTTTGCCTCCACAACCTGACATATTCTAAATGCCATATTCAAGAACTGCTGTCCCAGTAGATTAACCAAAACTCTGGTTTGATGCTGTAGGTGAGCTAAGAACCAGCTGACTGAAGAGGTTCTCTCTGCCCCTTTTTCTCTTAACTCCCTTTTCACCTGTTTAGGAAGGAGTGTCTCCACCAATCTTTAGTTAATACTACTGCAAAGAAATTGCTAAGAAAAAGCCTGGTTTTCCAAAAACTGTTCTTCCATGTTTTACTAATAAAATTTAAATGTTTGTATGCACTACAGAGTTAAGTATGCAGCTAAGGACTTTGAAAGTGCAAGAGAAGCTTGAAACGAGCTGTCAGATTTTTGTAGTGGAGCAATCCCAATCCATGACAAGTCCATCCACATTTATCCATCTAGGGTCAGACACTACACTGACATGGTACAAACTGACGTTAACAAAAGTGTTAAATTGTTACAGTGGAAGTACTGCCCTACAAAAATTACATGATTTTCCCCTTATTTCTTCCTCTATTTTTAGCCTTCAAAGACAGTTTCTTTACAAGTTTCCATCATTACCAAAAACTTGCTAATAAAAATACAACTCCAAGATCATAAAACTATGTTTGCCATAGTGTTTGAATATTTCAGACACCAAAAGGATTCCAATTCTCATTTTTATTGAAATATTTTCAACTACAGAAACATCACCAGGAGAAAAAACTGACGTTGCAGCTCGCTCAAAACTTATATTGTATGAGGAAGACCAGACAGAAATGGAATACAGTTTTCAAAAGAACAATAAAGTGGTGACACAAAGGAAAAAAACAAGATAGGTTAAAAACAGGGGTATAACAAACACTTTTCTAGAACTAAATTATACAGGAACAGCTACTTATTTCATCAACTGGATGTCGCTGCAGTATTTTGTACTTATCACCATAAATCTCCCTCATCATAATCAATCTTTTGGGGTTACACCTGTTTAATACGTCCTATATACAGGTGTAAATAGAATTTGTCAGTATTGGAAAAACCTATCTTTAAAAAAGGGAGAAAGTAGTATTTATACATTATGTGCTTCTGACCTATAGCAAACCTATGAAGCGCATTAATAAACAGTCTATTCTGTAGCAGAAATTTCACAATTCCTTCAAATTTAAGCATCAAGGCAAATAACAGACTTAAATCCAGCAAGAAGTGTAGAAATGTTGAGGTTTACAACTATCAGTTCAGCCAAACTAAAATTAGAGCAGGCAGTTCTCATATACTCATCTCCACATTCACAATCTGCCATTCACCAACTCTTCCAGCACTGACAATAGCAGCACTGAAATTTGAAAACTATAAATGTGATTTCTCTAGGTCTCTAGTCTCCGCTGGGGACACATGACATATTGACACGAAGTCATCGGTGAAACCAAGCATAATGCAAATTTAGATTAAGCTGGCAGAAAATGATGTGCTAATACACTGCATGTTCCAAAAAAGATTGCTACAATTTTATTGCATGAAATCACCAAACACATTAAACCACCTTTGTTATACGCAAAGTAAAACAAACTGCAGAAGGAAATCTACATTTCAACATGGACTCAACTGGGGGAAAAAGAGAGGTGGGAAGAAGAGAGATTCTGACAATTTCTTTGTCAAGTACCAGGCTGTTGGCAAAATGCACACCACATTAAAATGCACCCTTGTGTATAGGCAGTACTAGTTCCCATCTGATTGTCAGATCTGGCTAAGTGCTGCTCCTCAGCTTGATGCACAGACTAATATACGCAGCTGGGTGGTATAACACGCTGCTCATCTCTTATGCAAGAAGCTGTCACACAGATGTCAAAAATATCAAGCTATTCTCAAATACCTCCAAAAAAAACCCTGAAGATCTAGCTATACTGGCTGCCTGATGCCAAGTCTAACTGTTACACCAGCATTGCTTATAGGCACTTCTAACAGGTAAACCCCTAAGCACAAAAATGCCTTCACTTGCAGGTATCTAGTATCTTAAAAATATATTTTTTAAATTGTATCCTTAACATTTGAAAAATTATTAACAGCCTAACAGTTTATTCAGATATCAATATTGTTTCTCATGCTTTAAATGCCAGTAAGATTTTTTATGCGTGGCTTAGCAATGCCAACATGTGAAAAGACAATTTTGTGTGCATCACCCCTGTGATGTCCTCACACACCATGCACTGTTCAAGAAACCTCTGAAGAGTCACACTTGGGCTTTCAGAGAATGAAGTGAGTACCAGAAGCACTGATACCCAATTTTAGAGTATGCAATGAACTTATATTGTTAATATCTTTCAGATATTAACAATATGTGCCGTTTATTACTAGAAGTGGATATACTAATGAGATGGTTGGTTGTAAAATTCAGCAAGTGGAAGAGTAATAGGTAGAATCTCTCAAGCCCAATCTGGACGTTTTTTTTCCTGCACAAGTAACTTCATGGTAATAGAAGTAATGCACTGTATGTTACAGAGCAGGAAAAGTAATAGAAACACAGCTAATACATACCAAAGTCAGGCCAAAATGCAGTTATATGCACATGGTTCATTATTTTCAAATTAAGCAATATTAAGGAAAAGATAGACTTAATGGCATTTTCTGGTGAAGGAACGTGACTGTAAAAATTTTTGCAGCTGACATATTTCCCTGCAGGGTGTCAATACTGTTCTCAAAAGGTTTCATTTCTCTCTTAATTGTAAGGCAAAGAGTTCAATATCTAGGCTACAAAGGCTTGTGCTTCAAACGTACAATTCCCACTTAGTTTCATCACCAAGCAAGTCAGAAGACAACAGTCACTTTCCAATTTATAGATCATTGTTTTGGCTGGAACAACACATCGAGAAAGAACTGTATTGGAAGTGTATTGCCATATTACCTGAATTAGTACAGAAAACAAGCTTAAGGCCATAGCATCTCAACAATTCCTAACGCCTAACAAAACTGAAAGCATTAAGCAAAGTTTGTTTTTCCAGTACTTCACATAAAATGCACTCAAGAAGTTATTGAGGAAGTTGGGTTTATGCACACAGGCAGACTTAAGTCAAGGCAAGTAGGATGTGCCTCCAAGATAACCCCCAGGGCTATCCGCTGTCCTGCATTTCTCACAAATTCAGGGGAAAACATCAGCTTCTCTACACCAAGTAATCTCCCTGGGCCTGGAGCAGCATCCCATGCAGATGTAAGACGTCAGTCACAAGTCTAAGACACAGACAGACACAATGTCTATGAAATATTTAGAGATGTTAGCTTTTAGTTACACAACAAGCACTCATTCTTATGAACAGTTAAAATTTATTCAAACTACCAGATCCCCTAAAACATGCCTGTTACTCATTGTTCTAGAAAGGCTCATCTTATTATTTCCCCAAAAAAAGATTTTACAGAGAGGAGAGGATTTCAAAATCGACATGTGCACTCCCAACCTATGAGGGAATGCGAACAACCCTGCATTCAGGCTTAGGGTATTTACTTTCCCCTTACAATCAGCATCGTGCAGAGCAAAGCGAGAGAGGAACCACACTATAGAAAAGATGCATGAAAGAAGATAATTCAAACAAAATGAGTGTCTCACTGTTGCATTTATCTACCTCTTTTCTTTTTATTCTTACGATTACTTATTTTGACTCATTTAGACATTCCTTATTTGCAATGCTTTCGTGTACACATCATAGTGGGGAACAGCCATCTTCTGTACTCTGTCTCATGCCAATTTTACACTGTTGAGAAAACTGATGCAGGATGACAATGAGTAAAGTCCAGACACTTAAGTCTTGTTGTCTTCAGTGCAATCCAAAAGGTTATCGGGGACTGCAAGGCAGGCCTTACTCGGAACGCAGTCTCACGACAGAGAACTCTGAACCACAAGCTCAGATGCAAACTTCTCGGTTTCCATAAACCCCTCCTTGTTCCTCACAGGAGGACACGCAGTAAGGTCTGCCTGGGTTAGCAGTCGTTGTTGCTGTTTTTACATTAGATATGTGGATTTACCTCAAGCTGTTCTTGAAGAAAAGTGTTAGTGCTCTGAAGTGAGAGCTCAATGGCTTTATAAGGGAAGAAGATTATAAATATTTTATATGGTCAGAATTGTGATAATACTAAGGCCCCATCTAGGAAAAAAAGCCACTGCTTTACAGGAACTTGCACAACCTTATCCCCTAACATACTTTCACATCTTTAAATTAAAAAAAAAGATCAAATTCAGGATAGTTACTCAAGACAGGAATGTGATTTTTGAAGTTGACATTTCTTTAAACTATGAGGCTTTCCAAGTGTTAGCTATTAAAACTTCATAGCAACCAAGATCATTCAAGTGGCTCACTAAAACCAGTTATGTCAGAAACGAACCTAGAGTAATAAAAAATACATTTTAAGTGCACTATTACAGCTTTTATTTCTCCATTATCACATATATTAGATTTCAGAACTTTTTTCCTTCAAATTATTTCTGCAAATGCCACTCATTAAAAGATCTTAAGGGACCGGCCAATTTTACAGCACCATTTATTCACATGAAAAAGTTATATTTCCAGATTATCCTTCATTATACTCAAGACTTACCAACAGCCTTGTCCATGCTACATTCTTTCTATAATCCAGCCCATCAAAGCCACTGGCAGGCAACGTGACCATATTACACTGCACTTTGCATCCTACAGCTCTTCTGCCTGCCCCATGGTGCTATATGCCAGAAACGTTTCCATATTAATGACAAGAACTCATTAGTATTTCATTATTTATGACTAAAGACACCAGCCCATACCAACCCCCACCTCAGGGCGCCGTTATTTAACGCAGCCGCCACACGCCTCAGCCGCGCGGCCCAGTTACCGAAGCAGCAGGCCGCAGTTTAAGTGAGCTGATCAGGAGAAAAGCCACGTAACGGGCTGTAATGCACACAGAGACCAATTTCTAAGTGAGCAGCTGTCTAAAAGACTGCTCGATATCTTTCCTGTGAAGGTACTGTTTGCCTTTGCTTACTAATTTCAACCTCTCCTGCCCGTCCTTCTCTCATAAATCTGCAGGCCCAGTTTTGGGACACACAGGGACCGACCATGCGTATGCACAGCAGACCCGACTGATGTAACTGAACCAAAAGGTAATTTATGCACTGAAGCAGCTTGGCAATGCGTGAAAAGCATCTCTGCTAATCGTAACCCCTCTCTCCCCACCTTGATGTGTTACGTGCCCCTTAATTGTTGTTTTAACCTACAGGAACACTGTTCTTTAGGCCCATGGCAGCTAATGGAACAGAACTGGCAATTTTCTTACCCAGTTGAGCATAGATTAGTCACACGTTGTTTATCGTAAGTAATTATAATAGAAATTTGAAGTGATAAATCATTCAAACACAGCCTCTTTTTGCTGACTAGATGTCCTCAAGTCTCCTCAGTGTAACTATCAAACTTACACCAATATTGCAAGCATCTGGCCACCATTAGCCAGTCCTTGTTCCTGCCACCAGGCGTGCGTCCTCCAGCAAGTACCATTTGGTAAGCGGATCAGCTGTATTAGGCGAGGAGCAAGAACATTCAAACTTTGGGTGAAAACAATGATCAGGTTTCAATCAAATCTCCAATCCTTTTTTCTTCATACACATACAGGGAACAAGAGCACACATGCACCTAAGAAAATGTTTAAAAGAGTAGATACTTCTAGATCAGTATGTTGTTTGTGGATCACAAGGAACAAATGAGGATCCTGGGACATCTTCCATGTCATTCTTTGCATGTTTTTTTTGAAAAATTGTTACAGTTTCTGAGAAATTAAGTTTCATAACAAAGCAGCTCTTAATCAATTCACCTCTAGTAAATCAGAAGGCAAGACCTTCCTGGTGACTATCGTCAGGAATTGCTTCTGCACGACGTAGCAAAAGTACCCCTATCCACCCAGTCCCAAGAAACCAAATACAAGGGAGGTTGACCAGGTGTGGAACAATGAACAATCCTTCAACACAGAAGAGATTCAATAAACTTTTAGATCAGGTAAAATAAAAACAAATAACCCGGGCTAATATTGACATTGGAATTCATTCGGCACTGCTGTCTGCAGTCTTGTCAGGTTTTAGGGATGCTCAGAACCATTAAGACTCGCCACAGCAGTTTGGGAAGCATTACACACCTGGGATGAAAAACCGCATGAGCTTGCTTGGGGCATACCACGGAGTAGGCACAAGCTCTTGAAGGAACAAGAAATAACCTGACCAACACCCAGAGAACAAACCTAGGACTTCCAGAATTAAATTAAAGGGCTGAGAACTTCAAATGCAGATTCTGAATCTTTGCAATATGTTTACAGCTTCCATGGAAGTAGACAGACATCTTTCAAACATGAACATTTTATTGAGTCTTGACCCAACTACATGGCCCCTTTAACTCCGAGACAGAATAAAAAGGAGGGAAACTCCTTAAAAGCAGGGAACACTTCTGAGGAAAAAAGAACCCAAAAACATTGAGAACAAAGCATTTTCCTCTCAGAACAAACTCCTCAGAAAAGCTCCGCTTCCCCACTCCCCAACCCCTTTGCACCTCTCTTAAGATGGGACCTTCAGTTTCTATGGAAATAGTTAAAGATCTAAACTTACACGGTACTAGTAGATGTGTGCATGAAGGCATGCACCGTAAGAAGCAGACATCTGGCTTTGTGTTGTGAAAGAACAACTGCATGGAAGTCACTACAAGGAACGCAATCAGCTATGACTTTCACAGACCCTTACAAAGGTTTGGGTTAGCAGGGACCTTAAAGATCATCCAGTCCAACCCCTAACTTTGACAACTTCTCTTTGGAGATGGCCTTCACCAACCAGCTCAAGAAAAAAGTGGCCATAGGAAAAAGGCAATGGCGGTATTCCTGAGGGAAATTTAGGCTTGTTGATCAAGGTAAAACCCTTTGAACTTGCAACTTCTGCTGTGGGTACAGCTATTTTAGCCTCTTATCCCACTGCATGCTTCCCATTCAAATTACTGAAGCTGATTCTTAAGATTCCTTCCATGATTGAGGCAAATACTACTGCTTACACATGAACTATCACAACCACCTGCAAGATGAAAGATGCAATGAACTTTCGTGCAGCTTTCCAGCATTCCCAGGAAACACTGGGCTTCGCAGCAGTCCTGGTATATAACTACATCTATATTTTACATGTTAAAATATCACCCAGAAGAAGCAGATGTCAAAAGTAGAGTGAAAATAAAATGGATGCTTGAAAATATATAGGTATTTCCTTAAGTACTTAAGCTTATCATCAAGTTTGGTTTCCAAAGTCCCCTTGATACCAATTCTGAAGATAGTGTAAATGTAGAAAGAGCAGGTGCTAAGTGCAAATGCTTGTGCCATGCAATCAGCTACAAGGAAGATCAATAAGCAGCTAGAGCATTAAATTTCACCAACTGTAACTGTCATGTCCATTACACACTACTTGAACATCTTTGTAGGCCTTTTTATTTTTTAAGCATAAAAAGTTATTTTTCACAGATCCTATTAGTAGAATAAGCACTATAAAACTATAAAAGCACTTACAAACCTACTAAAATTTTAAGACCTTTATAACCATCTTAGACATCATATATGATTATTTAAGAAGATTCTTCACCCCATAATGAAAAGACAGGAAGACTGTTGAATGCCTTAAAAATAAAAAGAAATGTGTTCCAGGAACACTCTTCTTGTGTGTCAATTGCATTTCACCAAATACCAATACCTTTTATAGGACGAACTTGAGTTTATTTTTGAGATTATACGCCACAATTAAGAAAATCACTGCAGGAGACAAAAGGGGTACAACAACATCCCCTGGAATTCAGCTGTACAAGCAGCGCGCTGCTGCCTCTTCTCTTCAATTTTTGTGACTTGTCCTGGGAAAGGACACGATAAACACACATTTTCCTGCAAGCATTTTTCACACTAGAGGAGCCTGTGAGTAGGAGCTTGGTGCAAGTTCCCCGCCAGTCCTCAAAACAATTTAAAGGCAGCCATCCCTGATTTGCGATCATGGCTACAACAAATCTGGTGTCACACAGATTGCCAACGTATTTCTGAAACAGCACAGCCAAAAATGACAATTTTTGAAGCTACACAGGAGTACAGCGTGAATATAGTTGCATCATTTCTACAGCCACTTCAAGGACAATAACCACCGATTATATGAGAGAGATAAGTTTACCTTGAGCATCAATATTTGTACAAGAGTATTCAGTTGCAAAAGAGCAACTTGTACCATTTTATAGTCATAAAAGTAACCTGTGTGACAACACCAAACACTAATATGATAGAACTGATGATTTTGTGCATAAACTGCACCGCTGGTCAAATGATGACAATAACACTCGCTTAGAAAACCTGCAAACTGCAGCTGTTGCCTTGGTTTTATAAGGCAACTATTAATGAAACCCTGTTGAGTTGGGCATCCAAGTTCAAGAAGAACATCTCTATGTGAGATTTAATGAAAGAATTGGGTTTCTTCTCATAACAAGAATGAGTTAAAGAAAATGTATACTGTACAACTCAGAGGTAGTGAACAAAATTTTAAACTTAGTTAATTTTGTTTAGTTTGAAGGCTTTGTTTTGTTCACAGCCTCCACAATAAGCCACATAGGGAACAGAAAGCTAGCACTTAACATTAGGTTGGCAGCCAACATTAGCAAAATTCAGGGTCTGAAAGAATATTAGGCAAGTTCTGACCAGAATCACGGAGCACAATTTAAAAGAAAGGATAATTAACCATTGGAGCAGATCATCACTCCATGAGATGAATTTGCCTTCATGGGAATTCTTTTTATATCAGGTTTCGATGCTTGTCTAAATGATACGTTTTAGTTCAATGGTTCCCAAACTGTTCAGACCAGACTGTAATGAATCACCCATTTTTCCCCAGCTTCTGCACATACAGCCTAACCAAATAAACAGCAGGCAGCAGAGACACTGACTGAAAGTTTGATTCATCATGTTGCCAGTTACCTGTGGTCAGTGAATCAGGAGACACTGGTCTGCTTCTGTAAGAATGCATTTCATTGAAGTCCTAAAGCTGGGGTTAAAAACTCGCTTCTCCATCACAGCTCACGCAAATTTGAGAAGAGCTGTCGGGGTCTGCATTTCACAGTACGTGGTTCGTTTACAGTAGAAATAAGGTTTATCTACTACAGTTAAATGCAATATTCCACGTTTTTTTTTTCCACTCACATTTTATTCTTAAACTGTCTTTGGATAATTTAAAGAATAAGCTTAGGGTGCACTAGCAGGTAAATAAGTAGACAAGAGATCACTGATCTACTATGAAAGAAGTACAACTGCTGAGCCATTTGCTTTGTGCCAAACCAAGGTACACTTCATAATGCAAATCAACATTTTGCTTAATACATTTGTCAAGCCGAGTTGAGAACTGTCGCCACCTCCCCCTGCCAAATACTGCTGTTTTAAAAAAAGCAATCCTAACTCTTGCAAAGACTAATACATTTTCTAGTCCTCATTTCTATTACTTGCATATACAGACATTTCGTATTATTTTTTCCACTGCTTGCAGTGATCAGGTCCAATTGTGCTATTCAACTCCTGTGGTCACGTACAAAACTGATTCCTTAAGTCTTCTGTGTACATCTGATCTGTTCAGGGAGACTTGACTTGCCCTCCTCCACGTACGCTTGTATTCCTAACTGGCCTACAGGTCAAGATAGCCCTGCTGCTATCACTGCCCATAGGTAACGAATGAGACTGAGCACAGTAGTGACAAGTCTTTTAAAAATCATCTCTTCCCTTTCTCCATGGTGTGTTCTCAAATACGTCTATCTGACAGTGAGAAAGACAGGCTAGAAGAGAAAGGACCAGACCACATTTCCCCTCAGCTCTCCTCTGTCCTGTTTGTTGTTCCCTTCTGATGAAAATCAAAAAAGCCAAACTCAGTTTATACTACTGCATATGCCAACTGCCAAATTTAACAAACAATTCCTACAAAAAGTACTAAAGCATTCAAGAATGGTTTCATTTTATTCTCCAAACAAGTATAGAAAAAAGGCATAAGACTGATCTGCACCAGATACTAAAGCAGTTATCAGGATGATAGGAAAATAAACATCTTCCATTAACTCAGTTATGATATTCATGGATTCAATTCTAAAGTGACCCAATAAATGAAATGCACCAAAAAGGGGATTCCTAAAAAGCACATAATTGTATATAAGAACATCAAAGAGCTCACAGGTGAACTAGGAGAATTGAAGGAATAGGAATGGTGAGGAGAGAAAAACACTTCATAAGAAATCCACAAAAAGCCTAACACAAGAGTAAAACTTCACAGAGAGGTTTGTTCCAAACTCTTACAAAATTATTTTTGAAGGCATGCATGAAAGTCTCTGTCCAAGTGAAAAGATCACGGACACCTTAACATTCTCAACTCTGTTGCTTCCTTACAGCATACAAGACAAAAAGAAATTTCATTTCCCTCAGAATGTCTAACAAGGACTTAAATCAATTATTTTGTAATTTGGTACAGTGGTTTTGTAGGTTGGGGGTATTCTGAACCTGCAAGTCAAAAATCTAGGCCACCTTTTTGACACATGCTTTTAACACAAATGTGTGCTGAGTGACAGCAATGCAGATGCATTAATAACAGAGGCTGAGGGCACGGAACTGAGATGAAAAGAAGGCTGCCAGAGCTACCACTGTTCTTATTTGCTGGCTTACCATGCCATATTCCTTCCCCTTCTACACCAGAATTGCTTCAGCAGTAACTAAAACTAAAAGGTGAAAAAAAGAATGAACAGCACAGGAAAAATATTATATATATTTATTGGAAGGGGGGATTTTAAAATTCAAACCTATCAAACACCAGCAGACGATAGTCGATATTTAACACTACATATGGCAGGAAACCCATCTAAACTAGAAATGAGAAAGGTTTTTTTGTTTTGTTTTGTTTTGTTTTTTGTTTTGTTTTGTTTTAAATACAGGCTGGAAACTTGAGGCCCTATGTGAAATGGTTTGATGGTCTCAGTGCAGAGCTGCGCTTCCATATGATAAATGTCCCAAATCACTGTAATTTGAGTTAGTTCATTATAGAGGGATTTCATTAGATTTTTGCTTCGAAGTTGAACTAAAACCATATACCTTTACCTAGTAATTTTGGCAATCTTTAACTCTATTTGTCCTTGCCACCACATTTGCAAAGAAATATGAGAGGGATCCCTACCGCAGCACTTATTCAAGGACCTTTTCTTTTCCTTTGCACCAGAACAATTTCCAACATAGTGACTCATTTCCAGCTACTGAAGTGTGAGAAAGATATTTAACTTGTGCTTGCTACCCCTATTTTCATAACAGGCAGAATGTTTGAATGTCATCAACAGTACAGAGATCACCTCTAAATTGCGTAAGAGATTTGTTCCTCTAAAACAAGAATCCCAGGAATCTGTACAGAACTTGGAAAAGCATTACATCAGGCTTCTAAACATGCCGTTATTCAGAGACAGCGTACTCTGATTCCTACAGCCACTCATTCAATTTCTTTGTTCTGGAAGCTGACAAGTTAACTATTCTGTGCTTACAAATTTTCATTAGCCTATTAAAAAAGACTCAAATTTGTTTGCACTACACACCACGGGAATTAAAAAGTAGTTAATATATACCTATTCCAAAGTACTGTGCAGAAAACAGCGGTGTTGTACAGGGCTTAGGCTCTGACCCGCTTAACTTCATTCCCAGAATGCACGATCCATCACGTACAAAAACACTGAGGAAAATGTGAGGTGTTAGTAAGTACCACTGTTAGTGAGAAATTCTGCTAATTATTACACCAAATAAGCATAGTCAACAGGCCAGAGCTGTGAGAGGGCATGTTTCAGGGCATTAAATGGCTGCCTTGGATGGAGATGAATATATTACACTCTGCCCTTTAACAATAAAACAATTTCCCTGACACTTACAAACCCAGGCAGTTCCAGCAGCAGAGATGAAGAGCTCAAGACTGTACTTGGCATACGACGATGTTTCAGTGCCACCTAGTGACGTGCACTTTAACTTTATTGTCTCCTAAGATTTATAGAGCACAAAAAGTTCAAGAGCTAACTCAGCTCAAGCACTGGTGCCTACAGGACCAGCGAGCGGCCGTGCTCCTTGCGAAGAGGAGGCGAAGGAAGGTCATGGTGCAACAACCTCCTCCACCTTCTGTGCTATTACAATACTCACTCAGAAGGCTGATAAAGGTTTATATGCACTTCGATTACCAGCTGCTCTTACAGTCAAAAAGAAATGCCTTGCACAAACAGACAACACAGTGTGTACCAAAGCCTGTACTATGCACAAGGTTTCAATAGCCTGGGTATTTTATCAAATTGATTTTATTCCATCAACTTAAGCTTTTTCAGAGAGACTGTTTTTCCCTGTTTGAATGAAATTATTTGGAGTTTTTTCACAGCTTAAATACACATTTAAGCACATTCGTTCCTTGTTTGAATTTTGACACTTCGTATGCTTCTGCCACTGCATCTATTTCACATCTCCATTATCCTGTTGTGCTTCTGCTGAGTAGCACAACAGCAGAACTTAGGCTGATGCAGACTAACTAAATTTGGCAGGGCAACCTGGCCCCGGAAGAGCCAGGAAGAGGCTGAAATATTTTATGCAGACTATAAAATAATGCACATTGAATACCAGCACAATGGTCTACCAGCAACAAAAGCTACAAATCCACAAACTTAGATCAAGAAGAGATTGCAAAAGAGATGCTTAAATAATACAGAACAATCCCTGACTAAAACTCATTCCTGCACTGTGTGCAGCTTTTATTTCACATGATTTTAGAGAAAAAACAAGTGAAAGCTTGGATTAACAAAGTTTATCAAGGCCACCTGAAATGGTAATTCTTACTTTCCAATGATTCAAAGCCTAAATACATCGTTGCACATACAGCCATACTAGTAAACCATTGCAAAACTCACGTTAATACTTTTTCTAAAAAACAGTTGAAACTTTTTGCTTTCTTCAGTACCACATTCCCTAAAACACGATATGAAGAGACCGCAAGGGGAGAAAATCATGGTATTGGACAGTGGCCCAGTTCTGTGCTCCACCTGCATGACTTCCAGGATAACATGGGACCAACTTTTACAAGGAAAACAAATTACACAATGTACAACCCCAAACTAAGCTATTTGTGCACAATGTTACCTGGCATTCATTGCTTCCTGTTCCTAGTAAAATAATCATTTGGTGTGAATGCCAATGCCCGTCTGTTCTGGTACACCCTGCTCACTTCCTAAGCAAGCTGCACAACTCTGACCAAGTGTCCCCACTTGTAAGCAACCACTAATTTCCTCCAGCATCGTTACCCAATGTAAACACCATTTTCCACACAGGTGTCTCTCCCCAGTTTACTCCCCTCCTCCAAAAAAAGTTTTGTGGTAAATGTATGAACATTTTTCTTCCCAGCGGGATCAATGATAGCCCCTTGACTCACTGCGAGTTTTCCTCGCCTACACTGTCGTTGGGTAAGGATCAAACAGCACAGCCTCAGCTACCACATTTACTCCTCTCATCTAACAATCTTGTACCTCCGTAGTGCGTTGACAACACACAGGAATACACTAAGAGGCAGTTCCGATTGAAATTTATCTCTATCACAAAATTTTAAAAGGAAGATGCTTACAGATAGCTTTAAATATTCTCAAATTTCTGAAGCAGCAGGGAAAAGTGTGCATGTGCTCAGGTCCTGACTCTTACAGGGTCAGGACCCTGAAAATTATATTATTCTGCTAAAGATGAACAAAGAATCATCTTTATTTATCTATGTGCATCAAAAATAACAGAAAAGATGTGCAATCCAACATGATTTTTGAGTTAAAATTCCTACCTTGATGATCAGACTAAGACAACATAGCCCTGTGGATTAAACCTTTTCCAATGTTAGACAAATTGCTGTGATGTAAGGAGATGTCAGGCACTGCAGGACTGACAGACCTTCTGAAAGCCACCTGGGGAAGCTTCACTCATTGGACTGCACACTAAGCTCAGAAGCCTCTAGTGCAAATACACTTCAGATGTTTAATCTCTGCCTTAGGACTAAACTGCTACCACAAGAACCATTATTGCCCCTACTTGAAATAGCAAATAATAAAATATATGTATAATCTTGTTCCTTCCACGTAAGAGAATTCTGCTCATGGCTTCTCAAATCATGTCTCCAGAAACAGGGTTCTTACCATAAATGTATTTTCCTTTACACCTCTAGAAAGGCTTCACTGACCAATGCTTAACTTGTCATATGCCTTGGACGTTTCACGTTCATCATCTTCCATATTCCAAGGGATGCTTATTTCTTACAAACATGGATGACTTCAGCATGGCTAGCCATGTGCTAAGGAATGAACTGCATTTCTCCAATGAAACCAGTAAGCCGAGGAACAGCTCTGAGTAAAAAAGTAAAACAGCTCCTAGTACACATTTCCAAGGAATTCTGTTTACGCAAAGCCATTAAAAAAACAAACTGTTATCACTTAAAACTGTATTTGCTACCACAAATAAATTACTATATTAAAAAGTCGCTTGATGTTGCTCCTTTTCACTTCATTTTCAATTTTAATTTGTTTTCATTACAACAGAACAGATCATTAACTGTAAACAGGTTCATCATAATAATACAAGCATCACAGAGTATTTTAAAAAAATCAATTTCCTGTCACCTTTGTTTTATTTGTTTCCCTGTAAGCAATAGTGATTTGGAATTCATTAAATTGTGTAAGAACCTCCAACACAACTCATCTGCTCTTGCTTGAGTACAAAAAATAACTTGTTATCCAATGTTTCTGATACAGTACTTTTCTTTCAAAATCATGTGAAAAAAATCACGCATGACTTGTTGTGCAACACACAGTGCAAGCAATACCAACTGTTGTACAGCTGTAGTTTGCAGGTTCCCAAAAAGGGCACGTAAACAAGTACAATGCACTTCAAGGACTCTGGACATCAATAAAATGGATTTACTCCCAACAAACTGCTCAGCAGAGTAGAGGGAAGGAGGGGGAAGGACATTGCTTCTTGTTCTCAGGAATTCTTTTGAGCACAGCCAGAGTACAGCTGTCTATTGGACACCAACAGCAGATTCACAAGACAGCTGTGTTAGGAACACCAATGTCAAACTAAGGTAAGTGCAAGAAAAGCAGAGGGGTTCTGAGCTCTAGGAACATACATGCCCAAAATATATTTGTTTGGTGTAAAACACTATTCCTCTGCCGTTACCAATTCTTATTCTTCAACCTGTAATCATCTTTATATTACAGCAGGTATGGGGCAATATCCAAAATAATAATTATACTGATAAAGTCTTGACAATTGTCCTATACGACAAGTATTATTCGCAGGCTTCTGAAGTGTCATATAACATAACTAGACTGAAATACAATTGTGACTCCCAAATAATTACTTCGGTAATATGTATCTGTTAATGACCACCAGTATTTTTCTCTAAGACAGTTGTCATAGAAAAAGGCTACTTATACTGCACTGGGTTTTATTCACCTTACTGCAGAGACCATCTCTTTTCTGCTGCCAAGATGCTTTTGCTATATGTAAATATTTAATGCTATTGCCATCAGTCACTCTGTGCTCATATTGTCTGATCAAGCATCTATTACTGTCCGCTAGACACGCTGGAGGATAGCATTTTTTCATGTCTACGGCTCAGTCACATGCAGGCCCTACTTCGCAAGGGTTCTTCGAAGTTCAATAATTCATTAAACACTGCACAAAGGTCTGCATCATTTGCAAAAAAGCCTGATTGTAGAGAGTGCAAAATTATCAAAGCAACCCTAATAAAAACGTGATTTTAAAAGCAAAAACATTGGATGTTGTTCACAAGTATTTTATTCATGCACGTGCACACACTGAATTCAGGGAACAGGCTGTAATGCTTTATACAATAACAAAGAGTGGACTTGTACTGAGGGTACTGGAGCCAATCTAGATTACAGAAACAAATTTTATATCAGCAGAACTCCCAAGCAAAAAATACAACTTGATAGAAGTTAGAGCATACTGGATATATTTTAATTAACGTAATTCTCTAAAACAAAATTAAAAAACAGAGGTGAGTTTTACCCATTTGCAGTTGCATGCATCACAACATTTTTCTGTTTAACTAAATTCATAGCACTGTATGTAACAGATCTAAAAAAGCTAATATACATAACTTTTCTATCAACATTATCTCTCAATACACCTTCCAATAAAACACGTTAGAATTCAGACTTCTAAAACACTGAAGTCCTGCTAAGGAATTAAGGCAAATGGCCAGATTTCCCAAGAGGCTTACCTAGGATTAACAGATCTCTTGAAATCAGTCTCTTACTTTGTACGTAATGGTACAATCGGGATGCAAAATATAGAAACCCAACAATTATATCATAATCCAGTCTTTCAGCCATGTACAAGACATCAAGTGAGGGCAATGCAGGTGTTCAAGGTACCTGAGGTTGATTGGTTTGCTTGGAAGACTTAAGCAGGAACAACTAAGCAAGGAGAGGTTAAAAAACCTTTAAGAAGATATTTTGAATGTGTTGCTGTCATGATCTTTCAAGGAGAATGTTCTGAAATAAAAGGAAAACAATTAGCTATATGAGACATAGGGCAGTGCTTAAAGGGTCCGAACCATTTTTGTTTCAAATCTTTATTTTGTTTAGGCAAAAGGGAATCATTAGCTTTTTTTTTTTTTTTTTTTCCAAACTTAAGAAACAGTAAGCACCACAAACAGACCGTCATAGAGTGCAAGACAGCACAATTATTCCTTCTTTCCCAGTGGACTACCACCCTTTATGAACATATGACAAGATCCAGCTATTCATCAGAGAGGCTAGAAAGAAACGAAAATGTTGAATTCAAAAGATCTGCCTTTCAGTTAACATCCTTAATGTAAATTAGGGTTAAATGTGAATAAAATTAATATTTAATCACTTGAAAAACTTCCATTCCTTTCTTCTCTTTAAACTCTACAACTTAATTATAAAATAATGTAAAACAAGTGTAAATTTAAAAGAGTCATTTTGAAGACTTGCATTAATAGTTCAAGACCTAGTGACACTGAAGAAAAGGAGGGGAGTCCCAACATTATGTTGCTTTAAGGCACCTGTGTGATTCTGTTGCGTGCACGCAGGCAGCAGGAGCAGGAAGGCTGCCCCTGCCTGCTGGCAGCCGAGCACCGCTGCAGAGAGAGGGGCTGGTGGGCCACATGCAAACTCCTAGAAGAAGGGTTCAGCATGTTGCTTCGCATTTACCTGGGAAGGAAAAAGTTGGTGTCATACAGGGGCACGGCCCAATATCTAATGATGCAACATGATGCATGGTGCAAAATCAGGAGAAAAAGCATCAGCACAACTCTCCAAAGTCTTGCAGTGCTTGTGGAGTCTAAACTGCTGCCCCCTCAAACTTCGCTAAGGAAATCCCACGCCAGATGAATCCTGTAGCCCTTGTGGTTTGGCACACAGCAGTTACTGTTACATTGTCTGCACTTGCCATCCATCACTCTGCTGTGATGTGGCAAAGAATTACTTTCTGTTCTAACACAGAACTTTTTGAATCATAAAAAGAACATACAAAAGCTGAGGTTTTTCATAACTTTGTCTCTATGAAAGGTAATTTGGCAGTAAATACCTAAAGGGGTGCATGCTGCCATTCCTCTCTATGCATACTTTGAACTAAACCCAGGTTAGAAGTTGTCTCCTCGCACAATAAGGAAATTCAAAATCACTGCAATGTTTCCCATTCCTTTCCAGAACATAACCGAAGCAGTTTGTCACTTGCAAGACACGCACAAATGAAAGACAAGAGCGAGCTTCCCTGGGATGCTGCAGTCACACAGGGTTTGTAATGCTGAAAACCTAAATCCAAGAACTTCTTCCAAATCAGCTTTTGTTGAAACCTCTCGCTTCTTCTCTTACCCCCCAAAGCTTCCCCCTGCACCTGCTGTACTTGTTTCGACAATTTTCTCAGTTATAACCAACTTCAAAAAATTTGGCTTCTACGAGGATGCTCTGTTAGAAATGGCTGTAAGTAACAAGGAGTCCCAGTATTAACCTAATTCACCAAATAAACCCAGCAGCATTCTCTATCACTAAAGAGTAACACTCCCAGGCTGTTTTACTGAAGCAAATACACTACCAACAAACAGCAGCGCTCCATCCCCAGGTGTACTCAAACGTAACACAACCTCTCCTTCCGCAGGGAGAACTCCACGCAGAGAAACAGGGTCACCCTTCCCCAGCAGGGCTGGGCTCAGACGGGCACAGTGCTTCTGTCCCTGAGTCAGGCACGGGCTGGCATTGCATTTCTGCCCTGCATAAACCAAAGATACTGTATGTCATATACTTTACAAATATAGTTGTGTTTGTTTGTTTTTTAAGCAAGCTGCAAAGTGCAAAAGAAAAGTGATTGAAAAATGTGTTGTTTTTTTCCAGTACAAAGAGGCCAATGCTTCACTGAGCCTAAAAAGGTTTATTAGAGCCGACTCCTACCCGCGCTGTGATGGCCAAGTCCCTTTCCTAGTTGTTTAACTTCTGCTAATTGAACTTCACTCGCCTAGTGTAAACGAAGAGGTCTTATTTACTGTCCAATAACAGGTTTGCTTGCCCCTTTCTGCAATCACATTGTTTACATGGACTTGGTTGACTGTACTCCAGCACACAACATTTCTAAACCTGAATCCCAATCAGGGCTACCCTCATTAAAAATATGACCTTTCACCTGCTATGAAGCACTGCTAACATAAATTACATTTTGTTGTAGCCCAAAGGTGATAGAGATGAGAGTAGGATAAACAAGGAGTAATACAAAAGCCAGTTGGGTCAGCCTTTCATTACAGCCCTTTCAGAAGCTATTAATCTCGCTTGTAGTCAGTGGGCTGAAAATAATTACTTCTTCTAACCTATGTTGTACTCAAAAGCAGCAATAAGGACAGGTCATGCAAGACACAAATAATTCTTGGACCTCATAAAACCACTTCAAATGGTTTTAAGCGACCATCATGGCACGTTACTTCACATCCCACTGACAGGAGAAATCTCAGCAGTATCCCCTGCACCTTACGTTGCGTCGTCACCTGGTCCAGCTGCACGTGACCATAACATGCCATGAAGAGTACATAAAAAGTAACTGTGGCAAATGCAGAGGAACTACAAAACAGCTTTTTTGTTTTTAAAATGTGAACAGAGAATGCTTTTCATCAAGTCCATCTTCATTTACCTTTCAAATCAGGGTTTGCACTTAAAACTATGTAAGAAGCAGGCTTCACTTAGTTTAATCTAGCTAGCACGTCTTGGTTGCTTCCTGAAATACAGAGTTAGCACGGACCTTTAATACATTAAAAGATTCTCACGTTGACAACAAACAGGAGAACCCTGGGAATCACACTGCTACAGGGCAGCCCCAGAAAGAAATTACACTTGGTAACTCAGTGGCAGCTGAAAGTACTGGCTGGAGAATGTACAGTTACTTGGAAATTACAGGTTGGGAGAGCTCGCTGCCAGCCGTCAGGCTCCTAACAAGTTTGCACTGAACTGCATATGCAAAAAGCCGTATCTGCCCAAACAAAATGCTTGCTTAAACGTTCATCCTGTTGTGCATAAGCCATGGACAGATGGCTCTAGAATAAAATGAAGTTAAATGCTGTCTGAAAGCTCTGCCCACTAACAGCAACCTAGTGCTTATTCTTCTGAACTAAACGGCTAAGTGATAACAAGGAAGGCAGCAGAAAAGCAGAAATTTTGGGTTGTGTGGCATGAACAAAAATCCTATTCCACACTTGAGCACATCAGCATTTTACATACATCTGGGCAAGACCTTTTGCCTAGTAGCTAGAAGAGACTCGTGTTTCGCTGCACGCCACAAACAGCTACTGTAGGATGAGAACTGTGGGACGCTAACCAAAACTTCAGCAGTTGGCGCTTTTAATCTATTCATCAACTAACAAGCAAAGTACACATTTCAAGTTATAACCAATACTTACCACGGCCCATTCCTGAATTTCTACTGGCATCTCCGAAAAAAACAACCACACATTTATCTTACTGGTAAGGTAACAAATGGCTGAGGAAAGGAAAAATGGAATCAAAAACACTTACTGTATTTTTGTAGTGATAGCCAAGATTTCCTAATTTTGTTTGTTTTGTCATTGCTACTATTATTAACTTCTTTAAGTATAACCTACTGTATATAGGTACAGGACCTGGAGTCAGAAGAATTATTCAGTTCCAACTCCCTGTTTGAATGTGATGAAATCAATTAGCTTTCCTGAGGCTCATCTCTCTAATCCTCTATCTTCCCCCAAAATTCTTTCAAAACTTTTATAAAAAATAATAGGAAGCTCTCCCATGAATAATTTCAAATATCTCTGCCCCTAAACTAGTGTATAAGCAAACCCAGCCCGCTGTATAATAGGGACCTTTGCAGATGTAAGGAGGAGCACTAACATCTGGTTCAATTTAGAGCCAACCTAAGGGAGTACAGTGCCAGATCCTTCAGCACAGCTAAATCACCTCACATCAGATCTACTTCTAATGATCAGAAAATCAAGATGATGAAAGCAAAGAAAATTGCTTCAGTGTCTTGCTACCTAGCTATTGAACAGCTGAGCAATCTGCCCAAGGACAAAAGTGGGCATGCCAAAAAAAGGCAGGTAACTGCAAAACAAATACTAGCAAATGTTTAAGAAAGCAGAAGTAATGCCAAATGAGGTTGATGTTCACTACAAGCATGTTAGAAATCTAGCCTCACTGAGGTAGTTCCAAGAGGTCCATGCAAGGGTTCAAGGCTTTGGAAATCTCTCCCTTCCCCCTCCCCAAAAGCACAGGAATTCCTGTATTTCAAAGAACCTGGTGCAAACCCAGTTACAAGCCAGTCCTTATGAAATACAATGACAGATTTTAGTAGTAGGCAACAATGATTTTGTCTACCTGCATCTTTCTTTTAGTACTTCATGGCCAATTACGGTAAAAGTTGCTCAACAGGATGCATACATAAGAAAATCCCTGTCACAGAGCAGATGCAAATTTAATTACTTTAAGTTAAACCTTCCATCTTGTCTAGAGGTCCTTCAAAAATGCAACTGTAAACAAGCACTACATTGCAATCAGGTGTCAAGGGCTTATTTGATCTCTTGCAAAATATGTCACAAATCACTGGCAGAAAGTGGGTCGAGAGAGAGAACAAAGGAAGAAACTGTCAATGGACTAGGTAGCTCATGTGAGCGTGCCTATTAGTGCACTGGATCTTCCTGCTCCTGTCTAACGCTGTCCATATAAAACCTTCTTCATTTGACAGTGTTCTGTTATCCTGCATTTGATGTAATTTTTCTGTAGTAAGCAAAAAAAAGAATCTGCAAAAAGAACTGATGGAGTAACTGAAAACCACTGAAGATTCCAAAATTGTTCTGCTAAAATATCACTTCTGTGCTATTGCCGTTGGCTTTTGTTTTTTGCTTTTTTAAAATACTGTTACATAACTTCCCAAGGCTCTCAGTATGTATGGGAAAATGGTCACATTGAAGTTGGAAGGAAACGAACTCTACTTTGCACAGAATTACAGGTGGTCCCAAACAAGGAATAGGTGCCATCATCTTAAGAAACTGAACAACAATATTATGCATATGCTTTGCTTCCAGCCAGTTGTACGCGGTGCACACATTTTACCTTTCATTGAAACATCAGGTACTTTGGGGGCCTAGAAGCAAAATACCAGATAGCTCTCTGCAGCCTGATCAGTCAATAACTGCTCATTATGAATTCCTCCGCTAACTCAGAATGTACAAAGTATTAGTACTTCAAAGAAATTTGAGAATACACAACTGTGAAGACATACACAACTTGCCACAAGAGGTATGAGTACATTTTGCTGCACACACTCAGTTAAACGATCCAACTGCACAGTTATGAAGTATCATTAAAAATGCACAGAAAATTCAAGACTGAATATGCCAAACAGCTCAGTTCTTTTGCAACCTACACAGTTAAGCAATAGGAGGACTGTGCTACTGGAGCAACAATGACTGAGTGGTCTGCGTGGCACAGCTTCTCTCAAGACCTACGTGCTGGGGGGGAGGTGGCAGAGGGGTGTGGGGAGCAAACTAACCCAAAATACATTGGATCCAACCACCACGGCCACATAGCAGCACGATGTGATAGTTGTGGGTCTGTGTTCTGTAAGATCACCTAGAATCCTTGGGCAAAGGCAGACTAGATCTTGAGTACCTAAGCCCTTCTACATCCTAGTGTACTTCCTATAGCCTTACAAGCTGATCTAATACCTATTGCCTCTATCAAACTTGTCTTAATCTAGCAAAGAATTTACCACAACTGCATTTCTTAAATATACTTCAACACCAACGTCAAAAGCTTTATCTCCACTTTCTGACTCAAACAGTGCAATTTACACATAATGCTCATCAGAAATTTTCTGTTTATGCACCCATGCGTTATGGGGGAAAAATGGAAAAAATTGTGTTTATAAATTGTGGTTCTACTATGTAGTGAGATAATAGTCCAATGCACTTCCAGGAAACCAGGACACAGCCTTACTATATGTAAGGCAATGACATTATCAAAAACTGTGTCTTTCACACCAGAGAAGACCTACCTAAAACAGGCTAAGGAGCTTCTCCTTCATACAACAAGAAGAATCAGACACTAGAAAATGAAGTATTTTCTTCTTTGGCTTACAAAACCAAGCTTTTCTACGCTAATCTAAGCTAAAAAACAAACAGAAAAACAGAACAAGGAGGGCTAGGAAGCTGACTGCCTAGAGTCATTTCTACTCACCCAAAATTTGATTAATGCCTACCTTCTGGTGCTAGAGATTCACAAGAATCAAAAATAACTTAGGTTTCAATGACACAATTAGTTTTTCTTCTCAGAAAAAGAAAAGTTGAATCTGACTGGAGATGATAAATCAGGCTGTATAAAACAGGAACCCCAAAGCTGCTTGTTTACCATTCCCCTCTACTAACGTTGGCAACAAGATAAACCTAAGCAGAAGACAGAATTGTACTTTTTTTTTTTTTTTTAATAGAAATCTTCAGTTGCTGCTTTAGAGGGGCAGACCAGTCTCTTTAACCTCGAAGTACATAATCCTAATACCACGAACTAACAGGGGATAAAAAAAAATAAATCAAAAACAGTTGACTGTGAAAAAATAATACTGCTGTTCAGGCTCCTCAAGTTTGTATATCTGTAAAGGGAAAAATGAGACAGAAGAAATATTCAGAATTGCTAAATGAAGAAGGGAAGGTACACTGGGCAAGGCCTTACTTTGCTTCCTCTCCAGGCTATCTCCCCTATGTAAGCAGGGCTGTATGTCATATTTACCAAGCCGGTAAGTTGAGTTTAGCCACGTTTAATACGTACCACACATAGTACTGAGCAAAGAAACCAAACTGCCGAAGCTCTCCCATCTAGTTCGCTTGATTAGCGGAATGCACCTTTAATAAGCAAAACCAGCAGGTGCTCTCACTTCCTTTTAAAAAGGAAAATTTCCTCTTAGTTTAAAAAGAGAACTTTGAGTGTACGTCATTTTATTCACATATTAGGTAAGAGTAGTTGCAATCACTTAGAACAGGCTGGCTGCATTTTTAAAATCCATCAGGTTAACAGTGCATTTACCAACAAAAATGCTCTGCATCTATTTATCTCATTCCAACAAAATTTAAACAGTGCAATGCATTATTCATCTATCCATATTATAAACTGTTGTGTACATTAAGTGGATAATATTATTAACACTGATGTTTCTGTAGGCTATTCATAAAATAAATGGTGGACAAAGTAATTCCATCTATTACACAGGGAATTCAATAACAATAATAATGAGAAAATTGCAATAGACATCGTGAGTAATAATCAGAACTAGAACGACAACTGTAACAATATATCCATTGTGGAAATGTTCTGATTATAGAAACAGACTAATCTGCAATTTTTCATCACTGATAAACTCTGGAAACCAGCCAGAATTCCCATTATATTTTATCCCTGCCAGTTTGTGCCTAAAACAGCTGCAAAAAACCTACTTGATTTATTAATTTAATGAGAAATAGATAGATGTTGTTTGCTGTGATAGAGGCATACGTGCAGCATGACATCGTACCGCTATACCTGCCTCAACACTCCAGCTAGCAAAGTGTACTCTACCTTCCCACGTCTGTAGCTACAAATGCGACACAGGCAGTTTTGCCAGCATCATGTCACACAGCTCTCCTGCCTTGTCAGTCCACGTTCTCCAAGGCTTCTTGTTAACATTTACAGGCACCATGTGATCCTGCTTTAGAGGCTGCAGCAGTGACTGCTTGTGTCAGAACAGAGATCGAGGTAATTTTCTGGTTTGAAAGCTTCAGTGGTCTTAGTTCAAATTTTTATTACCTCCAATACCTTAACATTTTTACTGCCGCAAGTACAGTAATGCCTAGAAATTATCTGCAGAAGCACAGAAAAGTGTATGGCCTGCTGTAAACACAATTGAGTACGGCTAAGATTAGCCACAAAGAGTCCAGCAAGTTTTGAAGAGGGATCACAACAGAAGCCCTAGGACTGGGCATCCAAGCCACTCACCAACGGTACGAGTTTGTGCAGTCAGCACACCACGTGAGATTTTCTACACATACTGCCACTTCAGCAGGAAAAGACAACGTGTGGCGAGCACCAGGGACTGTTACATAAAGGCGCCCTAGGACAATGCCATCCATCTTGTGTTTTCTGCCTCCTGGTAGGGCTGCACGAACTTACCAGCCAGAGACTAAAGCGGGTGAGGTGTGGTCCAGCTTCACGGTGCAGGCCAGATGGGGAAGATGCTGCACTTGGCAGAGAGCCCAAGGAGAAAGCCCTACAGGGAGTTAGGGAGAGGCAAACACACTTGACAGCGACACAAGAGCTCTCGCCCAGGCATCATCCATGGGGATCCTTCATTCCCCTCAGCTCATTTTGTCACTGCATATGCACAGTGTGACTGAATGTATTATGCATGGCAAATAATCCCGCTGCTGGCACTGTCAAGAAGTCACTGAGTTTTTATTCTGCGTGCAAAGGGCTGCAATTTTACACGTGCAGATAGGGTTTGGAATTTTCAAACATTTCCAAAAGTCAATCAGAAAGGAGAGAAAATTAGGGCTAGGGTCATAGGGTAGATTCCACATGCCAAAGGTTTTCAAAAAAAAAAAAAAAATCAGTGCCGAGGTGCTGAACATGCTCTCTTCTGACAGAGCAGCCCAGACTCGCAGCCAGGTGTCTCTTCAAAGGACTCAACGACCAAGTCCCAGCAGGTGCTTACACACCAGCAGGCCACATGTTCTCACGCTTCTTGTTGGATTTTTTTTTAATTATAGCTATGTTAACATCCCAAATTAAAGAATCCTTCCATTCCCCCCCACCCTGAAAGCGTTAATTATTATTGTTCATTACCTTTCAAAACCAAGAGCTAACAGATGCCCAAGCGAACAAAGAGTTGTCTTTAAAAATTTTGATTTAAAAATTACAATGTAATACAAGCACTAATTTGATGATAGTCGGCTTCCTATCCAGTGAAGTCTCACTCTTATAACAAGATATTTTTTTTTTTTTTTTGAACACCAGTCAGCAAGGACCAAGTTAGGCCATTGACAAGGCCAGAATTTACATTGATCACGTATTTTTCAGTTTTCCAAAGTTAAATAAAGGTTACTTCACACCTTTTCATTATTTTAACAAAGTACTAAAATACTGATTTATTCTCTCAGATGTTCAGACTTCAGTTGGTAAGTAACAAAAGGAAGTGCCTGCTGCAGGCATACGGCCCATAAGGTTCCTCGTAAAGCAATGGTAACAGATACTGCACTCATCTAAAAGGATGCTGTAAATAAATCATACAGCCTGTTTCATTATTTCAGAAAAAAATCCGAGCTTTCAAACCAAAGAAAGTTATGACACAACAAACTCATGGGAGAAGGATCTTCGGTATTTCATCACTATCTTGTAAAGCACGGACCGCTGCTGAAACACACTCCATTTTAAACATCAATAAAACTCATAACAGAAGTCTTTCCTTCATTCTTAAATCCAGTTCCTGATTAGCATGAAGACCACCTTCATTTGATTTACAGAATGCCACAGATCTATTACTTATAGCTCAAAGGACATTGAATGCTTTGACGTGTTCCAGGTCTGCAGTTTAAATCAACTAAATTATTATACATCTCATCACTCACGGTTACGTTGAGTGCCTGTTCTGTTACTGCTAAATGAATTGTTACAAAACTATAAACGTTATGGAATGCTGCAGAGTCCTTGGTCTTTGACCGGAGACCACTTATTTCCACAAAACAACTGAAGTGCTTGTATTACCTCCGTGCATGATTAAATCCCGCATGTTGCACCGTAACAGGTGCATCAGAACTTCAAGATACGACTCAAAATATGTCAGCTTTTTTTGTGTATGTACAAAAAGGCCACAGACAAGCAGAAAGCAGGGTTAAATGTCGAACTTGAACCTTGAGTGTCTGAAGTCGTCAGAAGGAATCTCTTGATACGTATCACATGTCCTGCGATACCAACAGCTTACACAATAAGAAATCTCCACATTTCTTCATAGCCTTGTTTAGCGGCATGAAACAGTTCCTTCTTTCTACCCCTGAGTATATTTTATCAGTAGCTAGAAATGTCAAATACTTCTATGGTAAACAGAAATATCCTGGCCTTTTTTTTTTTTTTTTTTTTCCTACACACCAATACTAAAGAAGGTGACAATATGATCTGCCTCGGGCAACTCTATCACCAACCACAGTAGACAGGTCATTTTCCTTTTATCAAAGAGGAGAGTAGGTCATCGCATTTTAGTGCATGTTGACACCACCGCTAGTAAAAAGAGATAAGAATTCAGTGCCCTTAAGGTGCCTTAACCTCTATTTTACCTAATACAGATATTTCACAGCTATTGCATTAAAGGCAGAAGAGAGACAGATTTGTACTCTGGAAGAATGCACTACAAAGGTCTCAACCTCTGTGACAAGCTGGTATCTGTACTGCAGAGAAGGTAGGTGACAACAAAGCACTTCACTTAAGGTACCTACCTCTTTTTATTTCGCATAACTGGATTAATTTTTTTCCTGTAACACCACAGAGCATCATGCACGTCTAACCTCTCAAGCACATGTCCGCAGTTTCCAAACATTTTTAGAAGTTGGAATTAAAAGCATACGCACATCTCCTGCCCTCCTGAAAACAACTTTCAGAAGTTTCTCTGCTTGCTTAAACCATTTTGCTTTCAGTTGGGATATCCTAACTCTGAACACAAAGTAATGACACTTACCTATAGTTCCCTTTAATCGTTGTCCTTGTGCTTTCAAACATTTGGTTCAAACATCTTAAACTTGAAAGATGCTTTTATGGCAACGCACCTTACGTTGTTTAAGACAGTAGGGGAAAAATGCCACTTTCTAATTGCTAAATATGCAGCTATCTGAACATGGCAAGTTACATTTTATTGCATTTTCTGTTAATAAACTGGTTTTAAAATAATGGGGAGATAAAAGAATCTGCTTGCCGAGAACATCAACACAAACTGCTCAGTTATTACCAAGGAGTGGACAACATTCACAAAAGGACTTTTCTTTTTGGAAAACTATAAAGATGAAATGCACTTGCAATAAACTGCATGATGGATGGTCAGTTTCTTCTGCACAAAAGTGTGAAATGTTACTTCAAAAAGGGCAAAAGAAATTCTGGTTAGAAGAACAGATGTTCTGTACCTTAGGAGAAATGGGAAATTTGCGCTTAAAGATTCTAAGCACAATTTCTTCTTTCCCCCAGGAACACAGCTACAAGCAGTATAGTTAACTCCCACTAGAAATTAAAGCTTGATTTTTACAGAGGAAGAACAAAACTTCTTCCTGAAACGGGAAATAACATTCCTTTATTCTGGAAATTAGTCCAGTTAATTTTTCTATTTGTTTCAGTAACATCTTCTAAGCTACGCAGGCCAAGAGAGCAGTTCTATGTGTAGAGACCATATCAACAAACAATGGTTCATCATTTAAGCACTATTTATGTGCATATTTACACTTAAACTGTTGCATATGTGCATGGATGCCCTTACAAAATTTAGTTCTCCTTCACCAGAAGGTATTCCACCACCTATGAAGAGGGAAATATCAACCAAAACTTAGTAACAAAAATAGTGACCAAGAATAAAAGTTGTTTAGAGGAACGTGATTTTAATGTCTAGTAGCCAACCATTTTGCTCACCAAAGAATTTTGTACGTGTTTTATATGCATACATACATGTGTATATGCATGCAAACATCCATCTGAACACATGCATTTTATACTTCATTTCAGGCAAGGCACATACTAATGCATCAGCAAAGACTGAAATCAAGGAGTAAAACTTTTAATAAACAGGAATAGCATTTAAGATAAAGAGCAAGACAACCAAAACCAGAAATCGTCATGACACAATCTAATTTGTTAGATCAGTGCATCTGAACACAGGTCTCTTGCAAATGGCATTGTAAGCAAAAAAAAAATAAATCTGTTTTTGAAATTACATACAGGGAAAAATAGCTTGAAAAGAACAGTTATTGTCACTAATCAACTTAATCACTTTGGGGGATTTTATTGTTTATAATTAACTAACATGAGGATGTTTTAAAATTAAAAAAAAAAAAAAGTGTATCTCATAGCCAATTAGCAATATAATGCTATTTTTATGCTTTGGACAGAAGTTGTCTGTTATGAACAACCTCTACTGAATCTCATTTTTTAATGTTGATATTTATACTCTGATGTAATGTTGATACACTATTTCAAATCTGAATGAACTGAGATGTTTTGAGAAGAAAAAACAGATGCATTTAACATTTAAGAAATAAACTGCAGTTACAGATGGTTTTGTCCAAGTGACTAGTGAATGTGATGTTAAAGCAGGATACAACTCTTCCAAACATGAAGTAATTCTTGGTATTTTACTGTACCATAGCTTCCACGAATGATTCGCTTGCACACCAAGCTTGCGTTCCTACTTAACCCACTGGTACAATTCCTATTCATTTGATCAAGAGTGAGGTTCAGGCCCAAATGTCTTTAGCATTCATTGTTAGAAAACAGAAATATGTCTCGTGTCAAGCATTTATCTTAGTGATTTTCAGGTTTATATATTCAGTTCTTTATACTCAATTTTGATGCTCTTTTATGCACTGTGCACTGTACTTGAGAGAAAAATGACTATTTCACATGGCCTTGGGTTTCTTACTTTATTATGATAAATCCTATCTTCTGTCAGAGTCTTTCGGGGAGGGTGGGGGGGAAGGTACCTGAAATAAACAATATTTCAGTCATTTTAAGTTCTCAAAACTGCTTTACAAATCACACAGCCTGACCCTCTTCTCTAATATCACATTACAGCAAGATCCAAAGTAGCTCTCCTCTTTGACAGCTAACCTCAGGCACCACTGGTCTAGCCTCTTGCTGCTTACACTGCCGGCTGAAAAGCTGAGAGGATACGCAAGACAAGCTGAGAGTTTAACTGGCAGAGCTGTTCAAATCTAAATCGTGCTATCTGAAACTTAGACCACAGGAGACAGCAGTTGACTTTTTACCCTGGCAGCCGATTCAACCTCTTGGCCCTGTGCAAGTCGCATGAATACATTTAGCCACACAGAAACGATCTCCCTATATTATGATCAAAGACGCGTCCGGCACACATTTTTTATGCACATTTGATCACTCCGTTGACAGTCGTGGAAGTTAAGTAATATGGACTGCTGCACATGGGCTTCAAACCTTGCTGGAGCCCAATGGCAGGCTCCTTCTGACAGTCGAATAATGACAGGCGCGTTGCAGGCCGATGCCCGTCATTCAGGAGCACCTCGGCCTGCTCCAGCCGTTGCGCAGCGACTAAGTGGACGGTCAAAGGTTAAGCTCGAAGAAGACAGCAATGAAGGGCAACTGTCATGCACCACTGAGTACTGCGAGGCAGCGAGGAGGGGTTGTCTTCTGAAGAACATGCAAAGCGTTCTCATTCTGTCCAGGCAGACACATATTTGAAGGTCCTAAATGAGACCACTGCCAATTCATGAAGAGCCAAACTGACAGCATGCCATTCAAGCTGTCCGTCACAATTTGGACGTTTTTTTATTTCAAATCACAAATGCATGCAAAGTATAACGTTAAGCACAACTCCCAGCAGTTGTTTTAAGCAAGCCAGACTTGGCAGGGTGTAAGGGGTGAGGGGAAAGACATCTAAACTCTCCCTTCTTGCTTTCAATATTTAAGTATTTCACAGGGGTTTCTTCAGTTTTCATGCAACGGCATGCATTTATTTCCAGAATTACATCTCTTGTACCCCTTTTATACCTGGGTTTCTTGTGGTAGTAAAAGGCAGAGCCTAACATTTTATAATTAGGGTTAACACAATCACCTGGTATTGCAATTTTGCACATGTACATTAATATTGCAACACAGGAATATATTAAAGCATGCAAATAAACGCTTTGCATGAGTCTCTAAATATCCTAAGCATTTCTGTTATGAATGGTCCAATAACAGGATTTCCTATTTGTTTAAAAGCACTGTTTTGTGGGGAGTTATGGCTCGAACAGCATGATTAACAATGAAATAGCAGTGTTTTGCATAAAACGTATACATCTTACTTTTAACCCATTGCCAGTAAAGATGTATATTTCTTACTTAACATTTAAATTATGTAATCATATTCACACTTGCCTCTATTAACATATAAAAGACTCCAGGAAAAATAGAAATACTTTTGTTTTATTATTAGATAAACAGTGATGCCTCTCATCTTTCACACGAAACCGTGCCTGACACTAAATCTTCCCAGGCTGACAAAGGATCATGCGGGTTAGCTCTTTATGCCCTTTTCATGAACAGTCCATCTCTCCCGCACGTACAGGGCCAAGCCCTGCCCCTGAACAGAACAGATCACCACGCAAGCCGCTCGTTCCTCTTTGCTGGGTCACTGGCATCGTCCCGTTTGTGACACGACTGCTTTGTATTGATTTCTGTCCAACATGTTTAGGACCTTACTCACAAACTGCGCTTCACAAACTAAAGAGAAAGTGAATCTGCATTATTTATGAGGAATACGTGTGGATCATGAAGCATAAAGCCACGTGCCTGTCACACCGCCCTCCAGCTCTTCAAGGCAGGGACTAGACTGCTATGTTCTATTGCACGAGCCGTACTGGTCGACACCGGAAAATCGTAGTTAATGACAAACCTACTTTTTAAATCACAATGAATGGCTTTCAGGAAGCCACAAGCATAAAATCATTTCAGACAAAAGGACACCTAAATATGAGGTGAGAGGATACACCAAGAGCAAAAGGTAAGCACGTTGCCTATCCCAACTACTTCAGTAAGGACATTTCTAAAGCAGTTCAGGAAGGCTGACCTGCAGTCTATCAGAACAGTTTAGGATCAAACTCAACTAAGAGCCCTATTATTTACAGGGACCCAGCACCAAAATTTGTCACTGCCAGGTGATTTTGCGGAGTTTTCCAAAGTACCAGATCTTGGGCTCAGGAGCTTTTAGGAAAGTTTCAACTCTCATTTGCAACAACAGAGAACAGCTCATGGAAAGTGACTTGAAAACATGAACTCTAAGAACGCAAAGAAACCAGAAGGCAAGTATACAGAATAACAAAGCACTGGAAATTGCAGTACTGGCCAGGGAAAAACAAAAGAAAACATCAGAAGAAGGCCAAAGTGGGAATCAGATCTCCTGCTACATTTCTGGTTGCAGGAAACAATTACTGGTACGTTACTGCTACCTCTGGAGTGTGCAGGATGTAACACAGATCTGAAACACAATACAAAATAATTCTGTCCCCGAATCTACAGAAATTCCCCATAACAGATTCAAGAAAAAAATGTTAAAGAGGAAGGTGCCAAGAAGTGTGGTTTTCTACTAACACAAGAGAAGTTAAAAGCCTTCTGAAGTCTTAAAATACACTGCTAGGAAATCAAAGCATCAGTAGAGCTCATTGACTGCCTTTACCTCAGTTTCCTCCACATGCAAATACTCTCCATAAGCACTTTCCCACTGATTCATGACTGATACCATGTGACTGGATCACACGACTATTTTTCAAACACCAGTGGTGTAAATCCAGGAAACAAAAAGCAGCACACACCAAAAGGCTGCCAGGCTTGACAACACGGAAGCTTAATAGCTTCTGTTGTAAGGAATCAGAGAAGTCTGTGCTAACTTGACATTTGTCCGGGTCCTTTTCCTCCTGGGAAGTTTGATCACCATCAGCTTTACAATGCTCAAAAAGAAACAAAAGCTTTTGGGACCTGCCTTACCTCCCATGAGGTCAGCTCTATTATGGCCACATGAGAACTGAAATTAGTTGAATAAAAACTACCAGTTGGCTCCTACCTGGAGAGAAGACAGAAGGGGATTTTTTGTGAATTTCATAATAAGTGAAATACATCAAAAACTTTTTCCTACATTTAAGAAAAAACTCCAGGCTTACAGTTTCAGACTGATCATTTGGTACTATTTGGTACTTTTGGTACTATTTGCAGTGGCTTTATATTGCCTACCATAAAAGATGCCAGTTATGTAGTCTCAGAATAAGCTCTACCCTAAATCCATCTCCTTGGCAAGATCTTTCCATAATTTTTCTGCCTATATGTATAGCACAAGTGTTATGTTTGACAAATGCTCATTAAAAGAAAAAAAATCTTATACCTAAGTAAACTCCAACTCCTTTTCAATCCAGAAAGACAGTCATTTCACTGTTTATGATGAAGGCCCCAAATAACTTTCTCCTACAGAGTCTCTTTGGATTTAAATGTTTTATTCTGCTTTTATTCTGCAGTTAGGTACACACACACACACCCCAGAGATGTGTTCAATATTCTGTCATCCAAAGCTGTTCCCTATCCCAAGATTTAGATATCAAGTATCTCCTTTGAGCACCAGCACATCCTTAGCTGCTGCAACATCATTCACATCAGAAGCAAACATGTACAAATTGAGATCCTTCCAGTTTTAAAAGCTATTCTTTAATTTGCATGAATATGTCCCTTCGTACACAACTTTCAGCCAGTTCTTCCCAAACACAGATTAATGTTTCAAGGGGCCCACTGCTTTGAGACAGATCTGTAAAAGCTTCTTGGACAACTTCAACATCAATTGATTGGGCTTTCAACCCTTTAAGTGCTTGTGCACATCCCATTTCCATTCACAGAACAACGTATTAATGTGCATTTGAACACAAATTTTACCTGTTAGACGGTTAGAAGTATACACAAGGTGTGTCACTCCACAGAGTAATAAAAACAATGGCTTTCAGTCCCAGAGCTGCTTAAGCTTACTCCTTCCTCTTCACTTTTTGGTGATGAAAACCTTACCTGCTCTTTACCTCCACCTTTTCACCCCAAAGCACATACACACACTGTGCTATTCCCTAGCAAGAACCAGTGCATGAAATTTTTGCAGTGGGTCGCTTAGCTTGAAGTAAGCTTTTCCCATTGTAGACTCACGCCTCTCCAGGGAATTCCAGGCAGAAGTTTCAGTAATTTTAGTATCTGCAAGGAAACATGCAAATCAGACCCTGAGCTTAATATTAGGAGTTGTTGGATTTCAACACAATTTGAGGCCTCGGAACAGAAGCAGCAGCATATTTTAACCAGATACCTTTTCAAGTATTCACTGCATGAAGTACCAGTTGCCTGGGGGTTATGAAATAATACTAAAAACTTTATAATCATTCATTGATTTAGTTTTGAGCATAGTATATCATTTGAATCCAATGGGAACATAAAGAGCTATTTGTGAGGTCAACCACAGTACAGACAGAGGCTGACATGATATCGATGGCAAGGTGGAAAGAAATTGCCAAATACAGCAGATCAATACCTCGTTTCACTGTTACAGCCTTCTGCAGACATAAAATATATATCTTTACAGCTACGAAAATAATAATAATGAAAGTGGGAGATAAATGCTTCCCTCAAGGTAAACTATTTGATTAGCTGAGGGCAAAGGTGACAATAGCAGTTACACTGAAGTAACTTTACAGTCTTAAATAAAAGTGGTGGGATGTGCAGCAGATAAAAGGGCAAAATGAAACAGAGCAAGTTCTAGGAGATACAGACGTTATTCTTTTTAGAAAGAATGTAGTATAAGTGTACAAAGGCAAAAAAGTGTATACTAAATAAGGTAGAACAGTTTCTTCCCATAGTAAGCCTCCAGTAACTTCAAAAAAGTTTTGAAATTACAGCTCTATCATTTTATACCCAGAAGACAAAGGTAGGTTCAATCTGTCCCATCCCTAAAATAGTAAGACATATTCCTAACCGTGTTTGGCACTTCACTCCTGAGTGAACAGGATACAGTAACACACTACGGTGCTTTTCAGTCTCAACTAAAAAGGGGGTCACCTGATATTTTGGATGCTCTGAGCCATTAAAGGTTAATTGAATAATCTGAAAAATGGATGAGTTATTAAACACTGCAGAGCCCAATTCTGCTCCAGGTGAAGGCTGTGCAAATTTGACCACCAATTCCCCTAGGCACCAAAGCAAGCTTTACCATTTACAACTGGCCTTTCTTGCTTTCACTAAACTTGTCAGATGAAACTGAATCTTACATGCCATATAAGAGAAAAGTGTAATTCTTTATTTCTTTTTCCAAATCTGTAAATTGAAGTGACAGTAGGCCCAGTACTGCATCCCCAGCAAGGACGTTCCACTACAGCTTCATTGCACAGATGCTGATTTCCTCCTGGAACCGCTACGCCTATAAGCCAGCTCCAGAATCAGAAGACAACAGGGTCTGATGACCCACACGCACACCACTTAGCTTTCTGAAATTAAGTCACATGCTAACAGTTTGCAAAATAGTATATCTCTAAATTAAATCAAAATTCCTCTTCAGAGAAAGTGTTCATACAAAACTGAAAACTCAATCCACAAAGTTTTATTCTCTACAGAACACAGAAAAGATTTCCACAATGCACTTTCCCTGGTGGGTTTGGTGCCCCCTCCCTTATTTTTTTTAGAATTTAATTTTCCTGAACACAAAGTTATACAAGTTATACAAATATCTGAACAATCATTAAGTATGTTATAACAACAATCATCAAGGTTTCAGACACTGTATCTCTAGAAAAAGAGCTGCCCTTCCAACCTTTTTCAACTCGATTTTACAAACCCAGTGACAACGCTTATTGAAGTACTTACATGTACAACAACGCTTTTGGAAAGCTTCAAAGATGATCATTTTCTTTGTCTCAGTGTTGCTGTTCAAGTACATACCAGCATAACATGCTCAACCACAGCCTAGCTGCGAACTACGACAACAGAAAACTTTTAAGTTCATCTTATATTTGGCTTTCGGCTGGGTAAGCGAACGCCTCCAAACCACTATCATCACACAAGCAGCTCTGCTGTACGCATCTCTCGTCTGTGCTCTTCGGAATTAGAGAAGCGGCTGTTCACTAAGTAAACAAATCAAGCAAACAGCATCTGCTCAGTTCCTACTTTTTATGAGAAAGGGTTGGTAGACAAGGCAGACGAGAAATCAAAACCATCACAATTATCAAAAACAATCTTTGAAAACATCCGCCCTTCCCTTGTAATTACCCATAAATATATCCAATGAATACAAGAAACAGAGGAGGGGTTTGCTTTTCCCAGATTTTTATTTTCACTGCCATGAGTGTATTTCCATTCGGGAGCTAAGGAGAGACTCTGAAAAGCTCAAGAACGCCACCCTTTTCCATTTAACACAACCAGCTCCACAACTGTTTCCAGGCAAGTAGCAGGGAATTTCATCTGTTAACAGAAGTGGATTTGCTTCTCCCCACATCCAGAAAATACAATTAATATTCAGAATAGATAGCCGATCTTGTTACTATAGGATCCAAAACTTCCCCTGCATGGGATTTTAAGCATTTACTACAGACATATCTGGTGCATTTTCCATTTGCTGGCAGGCTATCAGAGCTCACTCAATCAGAGTGTCTATAAAGTTGCAAAATAAAAATTTAAATCTCACGCTGAGAAGGACTACCCAGAAAAATACTTCTCTTCTCAAAAATGTGAAAACACCCTAAGTGAGAGAAGTTGAATCAATTAAATTAAGACAAAAATAGAAAGGAGAGTGGTAATTAGCCAAAAAAAAAAAAAAAAAAAAAAAAAAAAACAAAGAAAACCACACAACACACACCCATACTGTTGGTTTTGCCAGAGCAAATACCAACTTGATACTACAATCACCAATTCATAAAATGCATGGACCCGGCTTCTTTAAGCAAATGAAGCAGTTCTGCATCTTGCCCTGCTTCTAGAACCACCAGGAACTCCTCCCACAAGCTGCCAAGCTACCAGTGGCTGGGATGGGGTAGGAGCTGTTTTAAATTAAAATAAGTCTAATGCAAGCTCAGGGTTAATGGAGCTACTTCCTACAACCATGTCCTATGAGGTACTGGTGTAGCAGCCATTACACCTGTGCCATACAACCATGCCAAAAACCCAGGTGTCACTTGGCTAGAGGCCGTACAGCTGACAGACATATGCTTAGAGTCTTACTTAGCATACAAGTCTACAAACAAATATAGGAAAAAATAAAAAATAAAAAAAATCACAAAGCCAGCCTCAGAGTGCGTATTCTAATATGGCAAACCTAAGAACAGCTTCTACACCACCGTGTTGTAGATGATGAGGAGCCAGGCCAACTAAAGACCTGCAGTCCCTTACCGTAGGGCTCCTCTGACATTACTCCCATCTGCAGGAGCCTTGCAGCCCTAAGCAATGAAACACCAAATCATGTTTTCTGTACCCACGCTCCTTGCATCCTTGGCTCCAAGACACTAGAAGACTCTAACACATGAAACATAGATCTGTTCTTATTTACTGCAAAAAACAAGAGACTGAACGTAAAACAAGGTGTTTAATAAATCTGGGGGGTCTGAAGCACCAGTATAATTCAGCGCACCAAGACGGAGACGCGCTTCTTAATTAAGTGGGTGATGTTGTGGTTAAAACAAAAAGACAACCCTGGGCCATAGCTAAGATTAAGCACCCACTCTTCCAAAGGAAGCTCCTACTGTTATCGAGATAAAGGCCTTAAATCACAAAAAATAAACCATCTAATAGTCTGTATTCAATAGTAAGTAGAAAGTCGGGACACAGACTGATTTGGATTAACACATTTTCAGTTATAACAAGTAATTTTACAGAGGATTAGTATCTTGATGGTCTGATCAATACCAGGCACTGCTGCTATTACAGATGAAGAGAAAATTACCCCTCCAGTAATAAAGTGTGTATGTCTTGGTTCTCCTTCATTTGCTGAGTCCATTACTGTAATGGTCCCAGCATTAGCAGCTGAGGCAATTTAAGCAGCAGCAGCAACGCGATGAGTTTAAAAGCGGGGAACACTGGCCACTCATTCTTCCTTCTATTTTGCACTGCATATGCAAGGCTTCTACCTGACCACTTCCAACACACAAATCGTGTGTTATGTTACTATCAACACTATTTCTTAATTATTGTCTCATTAATAACGAGACGGGCCAATAATGTGATTACCACAAAACTTGCTGCTGGCATATTGGCTGCTGATTCTGCTAAAAGCTGCCCGCCATCTACCTACGCAGAAATATGACATGACAACAAGCTTATTTAGCTGCAGCTAAGCTGTTTCATTAACTTTAATTTGCCTAAATACAACTTCTGAAAGAATCTATTTAAGCTGTCAATTAGAAAAATTAATGTTTTTATATCTTACGAGGCAGAACAATAACGGGAAACAAGAAATTAATGTAGTATTTGCACAAACTCTGATGCGACCGAGTTGATATACTTTGTTGCATGGCCCGGGTAACGTTTCACCATTAATCCTAAAATCTCGTAAGTGCTTTGAGATTACTTGCCTATTTTTCCCCCTCAGCATTAATATGCTGAAGCAACCTATTTCATCTCAAACATACAGTATTTTCCAGCCAGCAAAAATAAGGATGATGCAGGAAACATGACTTTTCATCGAAATCCCAGCCAAACCACTATGTTCCCTTCTACTCCTCGTAAATAAAACACACACAAAGCTTGGAGTTATTTAAAGCTTTATATTGCCTTGCCACTTTGTCTAACGTCTCACAAATGTGAAATTGCACATGAATATCTTTGTAAAAGCCCTTGTGAATATTCAGATATGTGCATATTGATGCATTTATTATTTGTATAGCAATAACTTTATTGGATCGGGGTCCCAGCTGCACTGGGAGCTGTACAAATTTAACAGTAATGTCTGCGGAATAAATTCTCTGTAGCTGGTTCTGGCTTCGCAGTAATGTGAATTAGCATAAACAGCTACAAAAGGTAATTGTGAACTGGGCTTAGCAGTCTATTCCACAGCCCCGTCAATGTAATCTTTTTCAAGTAAAAGAAAATAATACTCCAGACTAGCTGAGCATCCCGTCTTTCATATGGCAACGTCAAAGGGTCTTAATAGGCAAATAGTGGCAAGAGGAAGAATATAAATGTACTTGCTACATCTAGGCATCTGTCACACCGAGACTGACTGCAAACATTTTTGATAAATTAAGTCTTGAGAACAGGCGTGTGTTACAGATGAACTAATCAAGACACCAGCCTAATAGCAAAGCAGCTTTTCCTTCCAGTTTAAGAGGAAAAAAATATTCCAAGTAGACTACCAGTTAATAGGCTTACGTTTGCTTTTATTTTATGTGGTGCCCAGCAGAAGTAAAAGTTTACTGTAAACTGACCATAACTCAAACCATCAGTCCAAAGAAGAAAAAGAATTATGACTTAACTAATTAGAACAGAATTTTAGGTAAACAAAACCAAAACACACACTCATGGGGTGGACAGTTCAGTTAAGATGTCTGCTGTTAATGAGTAACACCTGGTCCAACAGCTCGGTTTTTATGCACAGAATTAGTATTTGCTATGAGGAAGACTAGAACAGTAGGCAGCACGCAACATCTCTAAAGATGTCTTTAAAATTTAAGATTAATTATGTTCTGCAATCCACCTAAGTCTCAGAGGCATATTCCACAGGAAACTAGCATCCCCATCATGGTGTTTAAGACATTTGTGTAATTAACTTCTGTCTATGATTCCCCAGCTTGTTTCAGATCTGCTTCGCAGTAATGAATTTGTGTCCTCCCGCTACAGGAAGGAGCACTCACAGGCTAAGAACGCCAGATATTAGCACGAACAGTTTCACTTCTGCTGGACGCTCAATCTCTCTCAATCCAATTGAGTGATTTGCAATGTGGAAATTGCTGTCTAACAGCACGGCACACTGAGGAAATTCTGCCACACATCCTTGGAACAGAAATGTTATTCTTCTACAACAACATAAATCAAAACTTTTTATACACATGAATGTTTGAGAGAGAGAACAGCTTACCCTACACAAGAAACATACTGCATAATTACAAAGCTAAAGCCCATCACCAGGCTTTGGATCAACAGCGTTTAACTGTACACAAGTATGGCAAAACACAAACTTTTATTCAGGATTTCATTCTCCAGAGCAGAGACATTGCCAGGAGATGTATAATCCAAACCAGCCTCTCTATCCAACCACTTCCCCCTCATTAGTAGGCCTCATAAATCCTACTTTCCAGAAGAGGTCGGGTTAACCTCACTAGTATTTGGTTTGCTATGAAATATTTTGATCCAGACCTAAATGGATCTCTTGGCACAGCTACCACAATAAGGACGCGCTTCCTGCACTGTCTGTGTTTCTGAGGTGTGCTGCTTTAGCGAGCAAGGCTTAAACTCAGGGACCGAAGGGTGAGCTATCTTAGTGCCAGCATCCCAAGGATTACACCTGTAATAAAGTTGCATAAAATAAGGTCAGTTCATATTAGTGTAACATGAGGACGATCTCCTGAAGAGAAAGGATACGCTTATTTTTTGTGTAACCCCTCATCTTTATATCACTGCTTTCTTCTTCCGTATCCCTCATTCTCAGACACTCTGCAGGCTCCTTCTGTTGCACTATCAGTATACTCCAAACCTACGTCAAGTAGTACCCAGCCTGTAAGTACTCACACCTTCATGTTCCTGAAGGATCTCTTTAACTTTCACCCTTCTCAAGTGTGCACTTACTACATCTAAGTAGGTCTACTCTTCTGCTTGGTTTCCCCCCGCCTTACATATCGACCCCCTGATACCTGCTCACACAGCTCATCCTCCACAACCCTGGGCAGGGCAGGTTCAATTCCATCCTCTTGCTTCCTACAGCCTTAAATACATACATACATATATATATATGCGTGTATATATATGTATACGCACACATATATATATATATAGATAGATGGATATATCCTGTCTTATCAACAGCAATTATTCTCTCCTAATGATTCCCAGATACGTTTAAGATATATTGTGGTGTGAAGTTGAATTCAGGCCTTGCACAGAGTAAACGTACAGACTTTTTTTTTTTTTTTTTTAAGTGCCTCTTATCTGCAATGGAATTGCATTGGCTTGGATGGGACAGCTCACACCCACGTGTGCGTTCAGATGACAGCACACAGCGATGGTGCAGAGCTGCTGTCCTTCAGCAAAGAGGAAGAGCTGAAAGAGCGAAGGGAACGTGGTCAGGGTGTCCTCACGGCGCTGCACTGAGCGCTGGTACCACGAGCTGGCCTCAAGCTTCTTTTTCCCACTGAAGCGGATCGATGCAAACTGCGCGGCCACCCCGCTGACCTACCCCTGTAGCGGAATAACGCCTTGTAGCAGAATTTGGTTCGCAGCAGCACCAAGAACAGCGGGTGCGGCACGTGAGCGAGCTGCTGTGAGGGGAGGCTCCCCCTGGAGCCCGGCCCCGCTCCCCTGCCCCTGCCCCGGGCGCTGCGCGGCTCCCAGCGCCCACACGAGGCTGCGAAGCGCCCGGGGCCCTGAGGCGCAGCCCCCACAGCCCCGGCACCCCCCCCACCGACCCGCCCCACCGCCACAGCCCCTGACCGGGGGCGGCTGCGGGGCCGTGCCCGCCTCCCCCGTGACTGGGGGGCAGCTCGGGAAGGTACCTTCAGCTCCTTCTCCCGCTCCCCCGCTCTCCGCTTCATGGCGCCGCCTCAGCCGCCCGCCCGGCCTCCTCCCGCCCTCCCGCCCCCTCCCGGCGGACTACAGCTCCCAGCGCCCCCCGCGCTGTAGTCCCGGCCCAGCGGCTCCGCGGCCGAACTACGACTCCCGGCAGGCAACGCGGGGCGGGGGGCGGCGGCGGCCGGAAGGGCCGCGGCTCGGGTAGCAACGGCCGCAGTTGCTAACGGCGGGCGGCGAGGAGGCGGAGGGCGGGCGGGAGCCGTGAGTACGGGGCGGGGGGGGGGCGCTGAGGGGCTGCGCTCCCCGGGCGGGTTCGGGAAGGCAGGGCGCTGTCTGTCTGTCTGTCTGTCTGTCTGTCCTTAAACAGCCCCGCAGCCCTCCCGTGGGCTGTGTGGGGAAAAATCAAAGCGAGGGGTGGGCTCTGGGGGGGGCGCCCCGCCTGTGCTGCCTGAGGGGAGCGCTCCGAGGCCCCGTTGTTTCGGGGTCCTGACAGACTCTCAGGAAAACCTCACGGATTTTTCCTCCCAGACCTGGTGTCCTGGGCTCGTAACGCCTCCTTTCCACCTCAGAAGCTCTCCGTGCTGCAGGTGACCCCTGAAATCGTGTGTGTGTGTGTGCTCCTGGCGAGGCGTGTGTGGGGTTATGTGAGGTGACAAGCCTGACAGAGCGCAAGCGTTTATCTCGAAGGAGTCAACAGAGGAGGAACGTGGGCTGGAAATACTTCGTGATAGGCTAAGATCGGTGGGTGGGCTTCCTTTTTTTTCCTTTTTTTTTTTTTTCTGCTGGAGAGGTGGAGTGTGATGCTGTGAGAAAAGCATCATCGTGGCCACAGCCAAGCCTCATGAACTTCTAAATGCACGTTGAGAGAATTAATTAAAGGTCTTTGTGTTAGTGGCTTCGCTAGGAAGTCCCCCTCTTAGCTCTGCTAGGAGAACTTGTGGAAACTGAAGTAATCTCCCCTCAGGTTTGCTATGTGGGAACGATATTGGGAGAGCTTTGGGGAGTTTTGTAAGAATTTGGGCCTAAAGCATCAGCTTTGCTACTTCAGATATCCATGCTCATTACTGTCTGTTGCAGACTTGCATGCAGTTTTTTACAGCAGTTTGTCACATACAAGTGACAACAGCACCAGCCTTGTAGCTCATGCAGTGAATAAGAAAGTTACTGTTTCTGTAATTCCTAGTATTACACCTAAAATTTTTACTTAGGCCCAACTTTAAATTCTCATAGGTTAAATGCAGAGATATGGAGGAAATTCTTCTATTTGTGTGTGAAGTTATTTGGCGCTGTGTTGGTGCTGGGAACAAGAAGTGCTGAAGTGACCTCAAGGTAACCAGTCTTGCAAATAAGCTGGTTTAAGTTGTTGAGGTTCAGCATGGCACGTGGATCTGTCCAGTTACAGATTTATTTTTTTTTAATCTTTCTTGCTTTATTATGCTTCATTTTAGGGAACACTGGACTTTTAAGTATCATCACTTCTGTAGCCATGTTGCTGTATATCTTTCTCAGATTTAATCACTTAGGAAGTGCTTTACCAAGAAATAATTTGGAACTCTGTGAAGAAATCTCTAATGCTTTTGAAAATAAGGCTGGAGCCATTGGCTGCAAGGAAAATAACTTTAAGTGTTTGTGATTGAGGCTGAGTTAATATTAAAGAACTGTAACATGCTTAACAGGTGATTTGCTATTTGAAGTATCCTCAGAGAAGAAACATAAAGGATGGTTGTTAGCAATTATTAGGTACATAGGTTCTTCTGATGTTACTAATGAAACAAATGTCAAGGTGGAATTATGTTTTGCCTCCCTAAAACCAGGATGCAGGTTGGTACTATGTCTGTCTAAAACCACTCTTTTTCACTAAGACAGTTATAATATTTGTGCTTTAAAGTTTTGTTGAAAGCTACCCTTTCGATAATCCTTTTCCTTCTTTTTGGACAAAGTCATAAGGAGACTTGTTGGCGATAGAAGACTATTGGCAGAAGAAAGGCAGTTTTGGTTGTGATAGAATTAACAGATACTTCCTGGAATGTCTGTGGATTAGACTGTGTGACTTTTGTGATGCGGGTATTTAGTAGCGTCGCTGCTGTACACGGTCATTTCCCCAAATCCAGACATTTCTGTATTTATTACAGATTTTACTTCAGCTAAAGAAAGTGTAACAGGAGGAGGAGAAAAAAAAATACTGTCCAAAGAACTTGTTTAATGCTATTCCAGCCTTAATTGACTTTATGGCCAACATACAATTTTCTGCACTGGTAAAGGAGAAACAGTAGTTGTTAACAAGTATCTTCATATATTACACTGAAACTTATGTGCTGCTTTCTCACATTAATACTTTCCTAATCTCTCTTTGTCGTGTAGCTAAGCTTTCTATTGCCTCAAGAAAGAAATGCGTTCAGATTTATGAGAATTGCTCATAGGAGAGTCTCTGTCTTAGAAAGTAATTTCTCATATGACCATGACTGAAAGAAGACTAAGAGGATAGTAGGTAATGCTGGAATGACTTCGTAACCCCCAGCACCTCTGTTTCAAAGAGCACCATTCAAAGTGTGGAAGGTGGCATTACAATCTACCAGTTGATGCCTTAAGCCTTGACCTGTCTTAAAACAAGCAAACGATCAAAGAAAGAAAAAAAAAAGACACTCAGGTTCCTCTCCCACACGTGCTTAGAAATAAGGGCTTAGCCCAAAGATTGCTGAAAACAATGGAACTAGGAAGTTAATAAAAAAAAAAAAAAGCTAATTCTACAAACGTTTAATAAAATAGGAGTTATTACAATAGAAAGGAAGCCATATTTTGTGCACAGATTAAATCTGACATCATGTTAAACTTGAAAGTTTAGATAGTCCCCAGAGCCAAGCAATTGAGAAAGGAGCATTTACAGTAATGTATGAGTCTATCATTTCAGTGAATCTGTCATTACTTTTATACGATGTAATTGTAGTTCATTCTAGTCTCACAGTTTAAGTTACAGATGGAGAGGAATTTTATATGAATTTTGTTATCCACAGATAAGCCATGTCTGTTCCAGCTGATGAAACGGTGGGGGACCTGCCTGTGAGAGACGTGGGTCTAACTCTAGTTGGAATCGGAGGATTACAAGGTTTGTACCAGCTGCTATTTATTACAGTTACAGACTTTGATCGGTGGCTTCTTTAGGTTCTTTCTAAAAATGTTTCTGACATTCACACTCACAAAATTAAGTTCAAATAACATTGCAAATCTGGATTAAATTCTGAAAGGTAAAAGATACTATGACCTATTCTGAGTTCACATTACTTGTTATGAGAGGGGCAATGCTGCAAGATGCTAAAAACGGCAAATCTCATTCAGCTATAACCTTAATCCTTTCAGGAGGAAAAAAAATAAAAAAATAAATTATAATAAAAAAAAATTTTGATTGAGGACAAGGCCAGACCCACTTAACAAAATGGGAACCAAAAGTAGGAAGCCATTCTGACATGCTAGTAACTTGCTTTTAGAATGGAATTACTAGTCTCGGTCTTGTATCTGAGTGAATTTACAAAATTCTGAGTTAATCTTTTCAAGTTTCAAGAGAGTATGTTTACTGTGAAACAGATTAGAAACTATCCCTGCGTGTCATCTTATTTTTTCAGTATGTGTGACTTTGTTCTTTGCTAAACTATTTTCTGTTTGTTGATGACTAGGTAATCAGTTTGCAGTATCATTTGATTTACTTTTTGTTTTTTTTTATCTGTAAGAGGTAGAAAGAAGGAAGTGAATAATATGCTAATAAATCTGAAAAAAAATAGCAAACACATACAAACATCAAATTACATGAGAACTTTCAATATTCAGTATTGCAAAATGAGAGACTGGATTACATGGTGTTGGATATACTGAAGGTAACTTATTCTTGGTTTGGGTAGAATCAGCTACACAGAATGTTAAAGCTCGACAAGCTATATCACGAATCAGTCGACAGGAGCTGGAAGACAAATTTTTTCGCTTACGTGATGAGAACATCTTACTTAAGCAGCATGCAAACAAGCAAGAGGAGAAGATTAAAAGGTATGGGTTTTAACAGTTTTATTTTGTTTTTACTTTTGCTTGGAGTAACACTTTTGCTTCTTCAAACGTTAATTATCATCAAATAAAAAAGTGCTGATTTCTCTCAGACTACTTTTTAAAGTGGTCTGAAAGCCTTGGTATATCCTACATTCCCTTCTGCCCAACTGAAGCTTCTTGTATTACATTCTACGATGCATCATTGTTCTGTGAAGCTATTTTCAACTAAGAAATGGAGAATTCTGCTGGTACAAATAAAACACCTGGAAACAACGTCACTGTACCAACTTAACAGATCATATAATCATGCCTGAGGTTTGAAGAGGGTTTAGGCAAAAGAGAAGAGTTGTTGCAGTGATTGGAGCAGTTTACATTTTAAACAATTATTGAAAAGAAGACAAGGTGGACATAAAACAATGGTTAAGGATGATAAAATTTTGGAGGAGAAGAGAGGTTACTGTCAGAAGAAAAATTAAATAGGTCTCAAGGATTTCAAGGTAAATGTGGAAACAAAAAAAAAAGAAAAAGTAGATGTTGCTATGTAGATGTTTGCATTATTTCAGCAGTGTTAGTCTGTGTTACGATATACAGCAATAGTATTAGGTCTAAAGTTTTGGCTATGTTGATTATATAATTTTCAATTGAAGGTGTAATTAAAGAAATCTGGAAATCAGTGTCACTATTTTCTTAATATAGTTTAATTCCATTAGGAATGTGAGCATTAAACATGAATACCAAAACATCTCTTTCACTTTCAACTGATTTTACTAATTTTTTGTTGTTGTTACAACAGTTTTTTTTGGTTTTGTTTTTTTTTGTGTGTGTGTTTATATCTTCGCATAGACTTTGGACAAGTAACTTAGAAGCATCAGCATCTTCTCTCTTCGTTTACCTTTTTCTTAGCAAAGTTGCTTCATCCTGTTCGTGAACAAAATATTCACAGAGAAGTTACTATGTGGGCTACTACCACCACGTCATTAGAAATGAAGAGACACACATTCTAGGTTGTTTTGGGGAAAGATGAGAACTGAGATGCACTCTCAAATGAGATGTATACCGTTCAGTTCCAAATGGAGAAATTAATTGTATAGGAAAATATGGAACAGAAGACATCATTTCTTAATTTTTATTTCTGTTTAGCACCCATGAACAAGGGAGAACTGTACATTTTGATCAGAAAGCTATCCATATATCACAGTCAGCTACCACAGAATCACAGAATTTCTAGGTTGGAAGAGACCTCAAGATCATTGAGTCCAACCTCAAGATCATCGAGTCCAACCTCTGACCTAACGCTAGCAGTCCCCACTAAACCATATCCCTAAGCTCTACATCTAAACCAATTACATGCCACAGCATATAATTTTTACCAATTACATGCCACAGTATATAATTTTTTATGCTGCCTGAATCATAATATCAATACATTTGCCAAAATTATAAGATAACTTTTTTTTTTCTTTTTCAGCTATAGCAGAAATTACTTAGTGCAATTCATTTTTGTTTGATTTCTGATTGTCTCTGTGGTGCATGGGATATTTTGATGATGGGCAGTGTTTAGAGCTCCATCTGGAGAGGTACATCTCTTCCACTTTGAAGCTGGTAGCTTGGGTTCATAACTATGCTGTCTGAGTACAAAAAAACAATAGGTATTCTGGGAGATGAAGAAGAGGCTATGGAAGCCTAATTAAACATCTGAGTTTTCATTCTAGAATCAAAATGGCCTATACAGAAATATTCTACTCTTTTAATCCTTCTCTGTCCTTCCAGACATTGACAAACATACAGCCTTTATCATCTTGTTAACTTCAAAATACATTTACAAACATGGTCAGCTCTCCTTTCTGCAGGGTAATAGATACCTTTCCTGAAGAAGCCCCAGGTAGCATCAGGTGCACAGTATCGGTGTATCCAAACATATACAAGGAACTTTAGTGTTATTAGCTCCAATTCAGTGCTGAGCTGGCAATTCCAGTCTGGGTTCAGCAGAACTCTTCATGGTATTACCGTATTCCAGGAGAGCTAATTCATCCAGAAGTACTCTGATTCTGTGTTCACATTGTGCTATATCTATGCTGATTAAACTTCATTGAATCTAAACTAACCAATTCCCAAAAGGGCATCTGAAGATACTGCCTCATGAGATAGGATTATTTCACACCTTTCTAAAGTTAAAAAGGTTCTTCGCCGTTGATTCAGTAGTCAGTGAGCCATGATCAAAATGACCAGCATAATTTCCATCTTTTCTGTCAGGCTGCTATTAAATACCAGATGGTGGACCAAAGGAATTGTTGCTCATTCCAAATGGCATTTCCAGTGTTTCTGTTAAATGACGTACCAAATGCCCTTGTTATCCACTTACGTAAAATTACACAGAACATCCAAATTGGAATATATGAATTAATATTTTAAGGCACAGAAAATACAAAACTCTCAATAGAGCGTTTGTTTAGATTGCCAGAGAAAATATCTTAGCTCCTTAAGCTGCATTTCTTTCCCAGCATCCCTCATGCCAAAAACCCTTGTAACTAGAAGTTTGGAATGAATTTGCAGTAGAAATACATTTAAAAAAAAAAAAAACAACACACAACCAAACAAGAAAACTGCTTACAGGCAAGTAATGTTCTGTGACATCCTAAAGTTATTACAGATTTTTTTGTTTCACTTTTGTTCTTTTAAGTAGAAGCTTCTGTCCACAAGTATACAAAAATAAAACAAGCCCCTTTAAACAAATGAAGTGTGTCCTTATTTTCAATTTTCTTTCTAGGCCTGCAAAAATAGATTCCCTGTAAACTAGATACAGGTCGAAGATGTGCGACCAATTTTGTAAAGTCTTGAACTTGTCTTTCTCATCAAAGCCACCTTTTCTTTCTTTATATGCCAAGTTTTTTCCATTCACTGCTGGGTATGTTTTCTGTTCTTGTATATTACATCACCTCCATGTGCCCTCTCTGCCTTTTGTTCTAGCTTAGCAATGTTTATCAAAACTAAAGGAAATCAAAGGTACAATTCTTGAGATGCCAAAAGCAAAATTTGTATCCTTTTAAAGATAGATGAAAACCATACCCTCTGTATCTAATTTTATTCTTCAGCTAACTGTTCCTTCTCTGAAACACGTTGGTAATACTTACCAAGTATAAAATTGAGTGCCGTAATATGAACTATTAAGTCTTTTTCCTGAGTACCTTCTTAAATATCTCCACCTCTACATTTTAACAGTTTCAGAACTGAAATGTATATTTAAATCCTAAAATGCTGTAACTGATACATCATTGGAATGTTGTATATTATTAGCATTCTTTCAATAACTGGATGTTTTGTGGAATTGTAGCTTTTATTGTTTGGCCCACCACATCCAAAATCTGTAACTTTACTTAACAGCCTGCAGAAGTTCCTATATAAGGTCATGCGTTAAAAATTACATTTAAGGAGCATATGGAGTAAATATGTGTCCTCCCTTTACTAACCTTAAATGATAAGCCTTAGGAAACTGTTATTTGTCAGTGCTATAAAGCAGATTGCTGCACAGTGGTTTCAATTATCTTCAAAGAGTTCTTCACAGGCAGTAATAGTTATATCAAAACCTGAAATTTATTATTCAGGTTCTATGCTGAAGTCTTCACAGTGATTATGTTCCTTTCAACAGAATGCTTTTTATGCTGACTTTTCACATTCTTTTTCATCTTTTTTTATTATTTTCCTCAGAATGGCCACCAAGTTAATACGGCTTGTTAATGATAAAAAAAAGTCTGAGCAGGTTGGTGGCGGCCCCAAGCGGCTGGGTCAGGCTGTGGAGCTGGAAGAAATGATTGAGCGCTTGCAAGAGAGGGTTCGTGAGCTTGAGAAACAAAACGAGAGTCTCCGTGGCAAGCTCATTTCAACCAAACAGCAACTGCAGATCCAAGGCCACAGGCCTAATTCATATAACCATGTTCAATCTCGTATTAACACGGGACTCAAAAAAGTGAATGATGCTGCTGGCATGCTGGAGCGCCCAAAAAAAGGTATATTCATATGTATTAATGATAGTATTTTATACATGTAACACCAATTATCACTGCATGGGCTTTTCTGAACATCAGTGGGCAATAGTATCTGTAGGCATCATTGTCCCCCCTTTTTCATGTATTTGTAGCGGTTATGATAGTGTTCTTGTGCTTTAAGTCCTTATTTTGAAAATCCACAACAGTAGGGGTAAAACAAATACAAATTTGAAAATAAAGAGTTATCAAACTAGTTTACAAATAGTTAACTTTGCGGGACTTTCCCAGTATGATTTCTCTGAATCTTAAAGGCTTATAAAAGTATTATATGGAAAAGTTTAGCATTATCATGTTATAACAAAGTTTTACATCTGTAGTTTGTTTGCACGTGATTTTCCTTTTTAATTCCAAGGTTTGTTCTAGTCTGTTGATACATGTGTGCACAACACTTTTTGAAAAATCTATTATGTGTGGATTTCTGAAGGCAAATAGCACAATGCAGCCATCATTAATGATGCCTTTTGCTGTCAAGACTTACTGCTTAAGGCAGCATCATTCTCAATCCTTTATTTCTGATAACTATGTTTGGAAATTGCACTTTAAAATCTTTCTATTTTCATAAGAACATTTGTAGAAGTTGGACTTGTTTTTTTTTTTAAAAAAAAAAAAAAGCAGCTATGTTGGCCTGGATTCAAAACATTCAGTCAGCAGAACTGTCTGCTGAACTTCTACAAGCAATGGATTAGGCTGATGGCCACTTACGTTGCATTTTTCTCCAACTACCCTTCCTAATGGCCTTTATTTGGGTTATTTTGATTATTCAAGTAGCCAAAATCAGAAACAATAAATATGTTTTTAGACAGTTAATGAAAAGCAATGAGCTCTAGCACTTCGATCCTCAAATTTAAATATAATTGAAAGTTTTGACATTCTAAATATACCTGTATTTTTACATTTCATATGACAAATTAAGCATTTTTATTCCCCAAGATGTTTTTTTTTCCTTAAACAGTGCA